>NC_042615.1:421073267-421422657 GCF_901001135.1 Rhinatrema bivittatum
CACTGGAAGGCTCCACAGAAGCTGGGAATGCTGGAGATGCCCCGGGGAGAAAACTCCATGGTTTGAGCCCTGTCGGAGAGGGCCCAAGAAAGCTTCACTGGAGACACCCTCAGGCAGAATTCTGTCCCTTAGAAAATGAAAACATCTTTCTGGCCTCCAGAGGAGTAGCCTGTGTGACATGAGAACATTGTCTCTAAGTAAAACTGCTGCTAACATAAAAAACAGAGGCCCAGGGAAAGAGAAGGCATTTGCCAGGACATAGGAGAGAAGGTTAAATAAAATACAAAGTATTCCTGCCTGACCATGAGCACAGCAGGAAGAAAGGGAGGCCTTAAACTACCCCCAGTGTCTTGCTCCAGCAACACGGCCGCCTGCCCCATTAAAAGAAAAAAACAGCCAGCCGACTCTGAGGTGTGACCACAACTGTAGGCCCCTCTGGATACCCTGCTCCACACCACTGCACTGCTCCTCGAGCCTTGTGAGACAAGTGGTAAAAGTCAATCCTCCTGCTTGCAGCATTTTTTCTTTAACTTCAGAGGAATTTAAAGAAAAAAAACCCTGCCCTGTGAGGAGGTGGCCTTAGCTCTCCCACAGACTTCCATGAGCTAAAAATGGTAGCCGTGCCCTTGTCTGCCATGCAGGAACTGGCCCAACAAAGAAGCAGCAGCAATATGTCAGGCTGGAGTTGTGATTGTGACTGCAACTCCTTCAGGAGAACCTCTACTGACCAAGCCACTGCCACAAGACCTGGCAACTCACAACAGGCCCCCAAACAAGTTTTGCAGGGCTGCTCTGTGGTTTTAAAATGGCTGCTGACACCAGGGCACCGGCAGGAAAAGCGTCATCAGTCACAGGTCCTCCATCACAGATACAAATTCTGTGCTCTGGAAGTCTCCCCAGGCCTTGATGCATCCAAGCCAGGTACCTCATACCTCCCCCAGCTGGAATCTTCTCTAAATTGCTTACAGAGCAGATCACAGCGATATCCCACGCACTGCTAGTGTCATCATCATGCTCCCTGCAGAGATCGCAACCCCCAGCAAAGGGAAAAAATAACTTTCCTTGGCTACTTACTCAGGCTCACTCTGACTGTGAACTCTGGAAGAAAAAGTGGTCAGGCTTCTGCTGCTGTGGTCTTCAGCCACAGAGCAGCACAACTTAATCTCTTATATCTACTTTTTCTCTGTGTACTATATGGTTGCTTTATCAAAAGAAAAGAAAAAAAAAACAAACAACAACCCAATATTTAAAGGAGAGAAGCAGCAGTAAAGCATAGCCTGAGAGCCACAAAAAAAAGGTGGGGGTGGGGAGGCAGAGATGGCAGGGACGGGGGAGGGGCAAACATGCAGGGAAAGAAAGGGAATTCTTCTGTAAGAAGATCCTGGCCTACTCAACTGAGGGAGGGAGCACCAGGCTGTTACCTCAGGAGCTGAGCTCCTTCTTTCTTCTGTCTTATTATTTCTTGTAGGTTAAAGTTAGTCAAGAAACCTGCTGAAAATGAGGGAGGGAGACCAAGTCTGTCATCTCAAGAGCCCCTTCTCTACATCTTTCCTATTCAACCTACCAGGCCATCAACCACAGCACGGGGGTGCTTGCCTGCCCACCTGCTGGAGGCAGAGATACTGGCAGGTTGATGTCAACATGGAGGTATATAATGAGTGGCATCAGCAAGCCTGTTGATCTTTATCTCCATCTGCTGGTTGGCTGCATAACCCACTGGTCTGGTAGGACTGGATGAAGAGGAAGCATCATTCTTCTCTTTATGAGAGGACATAACATCAAAGACAAGGTTGTGATTTAAACTCAAGAGGATTTCAAATCTGCAGGTCATTTTCCCTATGAGATGTGCAATTTCTATGATGTTACTAAATCAGGAATAGAATGGGTGCATCCAGCTACAAGATATCAGATTGTACAATTCTTCCCAATACACTACATATGTGATTCAGTGTGATTGCCCCGTGATTTATATAGGATAGACCATGCAAGCTGCAATGGACAAAGCATAAAAGCTGTTTGAACACTAGCAGAAGGCAAGTTCCAGTGGTAGAGCATTATATATGGAAGCGGCTTGGGTTTCATCTGTTGAAGTAGTTTATAATTGACTGCATTCCACCTTTCCTTAGCTTCCCTATTAAATGGGAACCGTTTTGGATCTACACACTTGGGAGTGTTTTACCGCAAGGTCTCAAGAAAGAAATAGAGTGGTATATACTTATTTGAACCATGGTTTATTACAACTGAGCTCTTAAATGTTTTTTAAAAATAAGTCTATTTATTAATCATATTCGATGTATATACAAATGATAAAATGTATTATTTAACTCAATCAATGTTTGTAATATTGTCACAGTTACAAGCTCATATGACTCAGATATCATTTAACCAGTCTTAAGTTTTATTTATCTATTTATTACATTTATTTCCTGCTTATAACAAGCCAGTCATGCTAAGTGGGTTACAATACACAAAAATCATAATAAATCAAAATACAAACATTTTACTTTTACGTTACTTTATTAAAATTTGAAATAATTATTGGATCCGGATATTTTCGTATAGTAATGTAAACATTTGTACTCCCTACTGTAGACTACTACTGCAATTCCATATATTTGGGCCTTCCCAAGACAGTAATCAAAACCTTACAATTATTGCAGAATGCAGCCACGAGACTGAGCTTGTGTTTGCAGTATGAGAGAACGATCTTAACGAGTGTGCACAAATTGTTGTCAATGAATGCTTGTCCTTGGATGAAGACACTACTGACAATTTATAAACCAAATTGGCTCCTACGATCTAAGAATTGTGGCCTTTTGGAAGTGCCATCTGCCAAACATGCTCGTTTGTGTATTACAAGGGAGCAAGCATTTTCAGTAACGGCACCCCGATTGTGGAACACAGTGACCCAAGATATGTGATTAGAAAGTTGTCCTAAGACATTGAGGAGTCGTTTAAAGACCGCCTTATTCAGATAAGATTTTATTGAATTTTATTCTATGATATACAGCAGTGGTCCCCCAACCTTTTTTGCACCAGGGACCCAGCTTCAAGCAAGACCATTTTTCCATGGCCCGGCAGGGCGGGGTGGGGGTGGGGCAGGGGTGGAGTTTTGGTCATATGGGGGGGGGGGTTATGGAGGGGGTTGGATTTTAGTGCATATTTATTTAATTATGACATTTATAATGTGAATGTGACTCAACTCACCATAGGTTCAGAATGAGTGGGAGCACCAGGTTTGTTTCCCTTGTTTTCCAAACTTCACACCTCTCTCCTCCACCTGACGCCTTCCCTCTCATGACCTCCCCTGGCTGTAAGCACCAAACCAAGCTCACAGTCATTCTCACACTGAACCCCAGGCAGGCTCCCATTCATACACATGCACACACTAAAGGCAGAGACCCCCTCTCTTTGTTTTTCCAGAAACCTCAGAGCCTCTCTCATTCCTCTGCTGCCACTGGCCCTGCTGCTGCGTGGCTTTTGGGGAGGTGCTGATTGCTGCAACTGGCACTGAAGCCCATTCTGCTGCCTCCTCTGTGGCAGGCCCCGTGGGCTTCCAGTTCCTCCATGCTGATCTCGTACATTGTGAGATCCGCATAGAGAAAGTGCTACTCTTGCACATACCCAAAGATTACATGTGTCAATCAATAAAAAGTAATTTTTTTTTTTTTACATTTGCTGTCTGATCTTAGTTTTCTAATCGGTTGGTCACAGGCTTTTTTTTTTCCACCTTCCCTTTCTTATTATTTTGCCAATTCCTTTTATATTGTCTTTTTTCTATTTCTTTTCTCTCCATCTGTCTTCTTCCCTCAAACACACATTTAGGTTCTCATTCTTACATACTTTATCTCTCTCTCTCTCTCTCTCACACACACACAGGCTCTCACTCTCACATGCTCTCTCTCATACAATCATTCATACACACAGTCTCTCACTGGCACATGCTGTCTGACTCTCACACACACAGGCTCTCTCTCACTCCCACATGCTGTCTTGCTCAAGCACAGGCTCTCACTGTCACATGCTGTCTCTCTCACACATACAGAGGCTCTCACATGCATTCTCTGCAAACATTCAGGTCTTCACTCCCACACACAGTCTCTCATCTCACTCTCACACACAATCTCTCAACTCATATCATACACGCACACATACACACTCTACTACAGGCCCTCAGCCTCTCTCTCACCTCTGGGCCTCTTCTTTACGGTTCGCCACAGGATGGGCTCTTGCCGCGGCCCTGGTCTTCTCGGGCCACGCTGCTCCTCTTCTGCAGGCGGCCGATGCACCTCCTCCTTCCTGCCCTTCCGGCAACATTTTTCTTCCGGGGCCGAACGGGCAGGAAGGAGGAGGAGCACCTGCATGTTTAGATGCGACCTTTTTCTTCGGGCAATGGTGACGTGAGCTCCACCACGGCCCTGCTGATCTTCTTGCTGTGTGTATCCGGCACAAGGCACAACAGTAGTTCACCATTCAACTGCCAGTGGGATGAGGTCCACCAGCGGCCATCGGCAGCTTGGCGCCCCCTAATGCTGTGCTTCCACTGGCCCTGGGCAGTGGGCAGCATCCACCCCACAAAGTGTGCTCTGAGCCGCCGCAGAGCAGAGCACACTGTCAGTGCTTAGTGCTGGTCTGCGGCGGCGCCACGGACCGACAAAAGACCCTCAACAGCCCGGTCCTGATCCACGGACCGGTGGTTGGGGACCCCTGATATACAGTAGTCAGCTACATAATGGTTTGTTTTAATTTTCAACTTGCAAATTTTATCATGAATTTTATTAATTGTACAGTTATGTACTTAGTTGTAGTTGGGTAATAGATCATTATTGTGTGTACTGATTCTATGCTGAGAACGCTGTTTAATGTTTCTGGTTTTAACCATTGGGTGTGTTTCTAGTTCCCAGTTTAGTGCTACTGCGTAAGCGGGCTATAAATGAATAATTGAAATGAAATTCAACTTAGTTTGTTAATTGCTTAACACAGTGGCCTAAGCCAGTAGTTCTCAACCTTTTTCTGTCGGGACACACCTGACACATGGTTCTCACATGCATGACACACTGACCCATGATCGTCATGGGGCTAGATGTAAAAGTACAGTTTGCATCCACGGGAACCACCCTGACCCACAATAATGGATGTAAAGCAGAATTATGACATTCCCCATACAACTCACCCTACAAAAAAGATATTCTGGTTCTGGTGTCATCTCAGTAACAGCAACTCAAACTCCTTCTACTTCCAGGCTCAATAGCCCTACTTATGAAAAGACAGCAGTTTACCACCAATGCATGTCCTCTTGAGAAAACACAACAAATAAGACTGATAAAACTCTTACATGCTAGTAAAATATTTCATCTTGGTAACAGACACAGAACCGACCTAACATACTCCCAGGATCTGTAGTAATGCACATAAACTAATCCGCACACATTTACACCTGTATTATGGAATACACTCAAATAGGAGCAACCCTATCTATGAAAAGGCAATACTATAAATATTAAATCAGGCCCTAAAAACCAATACACCTCTTATTAGGAAAACAGAACTAGTAAGCAGCTATAGATCCCCACACAGAAATAATTGTAAAACTATACTAATAAGCAGAATAAATGTTTCTAAACAGCTATGAACAGAATAACATCCAACAATTAAAAACTCATAAAAACTATTTAAAAATTCTCCAAACACCAATAAAATATTTCAAAAAAAGCAGACACATCACATAATATTAAATAATTAAAATGGCAGTCAATCAAGAAAAAATAAACTTAAAAAGCCACCTTTACTTACCCCCTCCAGCAGCTCTCCTACTCCTCTTCCATGCAGGCCGTAACACACAGCAGAAGCAGCAGTAGAGGCTAAGCTCTAAACTCATGGTCCTCTTCCTTAATGCCCATGTCTCTCACAACACCACACCATACCAGTCATGCCCCCATGACCAGTTTCTGTCTCTCACACACTAATCATCTCCCAGTCTTTGACACACACACCAGTCACCTTCCTGAAACAGTTTCTCTCATGCCATACACACACACAGGCTTCCCACTCCCGTGTTCTACTTACATATACGGGCTTCTCACTCTCATAATCATTTTCTCTGTCTCACACACACTCACCAGTCTCTCACTCCCATGCTTGTTCTCTCCACATGCACAGGCTTCTCATTCCCATAATCACGTTCTTTCTCTCTCTCTCACACACACACACACACACACACACACACACACCAGTCACCTGATCTCTCTCATGCATACACACACACAGGCTTCCCACTCCCATGTTCTTTCAGATATACAGGCTTCTCACTCCCATGCTGTGTCTCACACACACCCAGGTTTCTCACTCCCATGCTCACTCTTCACATGCACAGGTTTCTCATTCCCATAATCACTTTCTTTCTCACACACACACACACACACACACACACACACACACCATTCACCTGATCTCTCTCATGCATACACACACAGGCTTCCCACTTCCATGTTCTGTCTTACATATACAGGCTTCTCCCTCACATGCTGTGTCTCACACACACCCAGGTTTCTCACTCCCATGCTCACTCTCTTCACATGCACAGGTTTCTCATTCCCATAATCACTTTCTTTCTCACACACACACACACACATCAGTCACCTGATCTCTCTCATGCATACACACACAGGCTTCCCACTTCCATGTTCTGTCTTACATATACAGGCTTCTCCCTCACATGCTGTGTCTCACACACAATCCGGTTTCTCACTCTCATGCTCACTCTCTTCACATGCACAGGCTTCTCATTCCTATAATCACTTTCTCTCTGTTACACACACATACATACACACACACATACATACACACACACCAGTCTCTCTCTCATTTCCATGCTCGCTCTCCACTGCACAGGCTTCTCATTCCCTGAATCACATTCTTTCTCTCATATTCACACACACCAGTCTCTTTCTCTCACACACCCCGTCACCAATCAGTCTCTCGCTCTCATGCATGCACACACACACAGGCTTCCCACTCCCAAGCTCTCTCTCTCACATAATCAGGCTTCTCACTCCCATGCTTTTTTTCACACACACACACACCCTCCCCCAACAGCAGGCTTCTTATGTCTATGCTTTCTCACATACCCAGATTTTCTCACTTCAATGCTTTTTCTCTCTCACACACACACACACACATCAGTCACCTCCCTGACTAATGTCTCACATACACATCAGTCATCTCCTTGAGCAGTCCACTTTCATTGTCTCTCACATATACACACACATCAGCTCTCTGACCAGTTTTCTCTCACTCACACACATGCTCTTAATCACACGCAGGCTGGCTGCTTCTTTCTCACTCACTTCCTCTTCCCGCCCCTCCCCGAGCACAAATGTTAGCTGCAGGAGCCTCCTCCTCCAGCCCCCGCAAGCCAAGAAAGTAGAATTCCATCGACCGCGGGAGGCTCCTGCTGCTCTCTCCTTTCTCGATTACCGGCTGCTTCGATTGCCTGGGGGCGATGATGCTGCTGCTGCCGCTGCTACTTTATCACGCGGCACGGGCCGGCTCTTTCTCCTTCCCGCGCACCGCGTATCACTTCCTGTTCCGGGTCACGGGGGGGGGGGGGGGGCGGGAAGAAGAAAAGGCCCAGCCACAAGTGCCACAGCTTCTTTTAGCGCCACTGCTGTTCCCGCTGGGCTTGATCGTGCTGATAGCCCAGCGGCAACGGCAGCAGGGAAGAAAGAGCAGCGGGAGAGACCGGGAACACGCGACACAGCAGCCGGTGCTTGGCGACACACTAGGGTGTCGCGACACACCGGTTGAGAACCGCTGGCCTAAGCAATGTGCATGATAAAAACATTCATATTTCATTCTCTAAATCAAACATAAAAGTAAATAACAGTGCAAACAGATATAATAATGACCATTTCCCGCAAGAGCTCAAATTATTTAAAAAATTCAATTTGAGACAAACCTAAACTACTACTATGGTAAGCTCGCCTGTACAAAAAGGTTTTAAGTAATGTCTTGAATGTTTTGAGACAATCACAGAATATTACGGTCATGGACCCTTGGGCCGGCTGAGACTGTAGATGGTACACTGTGGGAACCCACAGGAGGCATCCCAGCCGGGAGGCGGTGCTGAAGATCTTCTGGAGAAGCCTTCACCACTGGAAATCCGCGGTTCCCCCAGTAGGGGCCCGTAGGAACCCGGACCTCTTGGACTTAGGCGGGACCCTATGCGAACTAGGATCCGGGCAGCGGCTGAAGAGGTGGATGAAGAGGACGGCTGGACCCAGGGAACTGGAGAGTCTTCACCCTCGGAAGCCCGCAGCTCCCCCAGGAGGAGCCCTTGAGAGCCCGAGCCACTGGGACTTAGGAGAATCTTCTGGGCCAGCGAATACCAGATACCTGAGGTGGTGGAAGAAGCCGAAGTCGGAGTCCAGGAACGGAGCCTGGTCAGAAGCCAGAAGTCAGAGATCCAAACCAAAGCCAGGGACGGAAGCTGAAGACAGAGACATGGGATGGAGCCGGGTTGGAAGCCAGAAGTCAGTCGTCAATACCAAAACCAGGAGCAGAAACTGAAGACAAGTCAGTAGACGAAGCCGGGTCAGAATCCAGAACACAGAAGGGATGATCCAAGATCCCACTCAGCAACTAGTAACTCAGGGGACTGAGTGAACTTCGTTGCAAGGCAGGGGCTTGACCAAGCTGCAGGGTTTAAATACCCTGCAGCATCTGACATCATCTGGAAGCTGTCCCCTTGATTTCCCACACTGGCCCCTTTAAGAGCCGAGCCCCGGCGCGCATGCGTGCCTAGGGGGTGGGGCCCAGCACGTTGGGTCGGCGGCATCTCCCTCATGAAGGGAGAGCAGCGGCGGCAGCCATGTTGGGCCTGGATGACTGAAGAAGAGTCCGCACGGGCCGGGCTGGCTCTGAGGTAGGAGGAGGGACCGGGGCACATCCCGGTCCCATAACAGTACCCCCCTCCTACACCCCCTCCCTGGAGGCCTGGGTTTACCTGGGTGATCTACATGGAACCGATGAAGGAGGTTCTTGTCCAGGATATGGGAAGAAGGCTCCCAGGAATTTATTTATTATATTTATTTAAAAACTTTTCTATACCGTCGTTAAGTGATATCCCATCACAACGGTTTACAAATAGGCACATAAATAAATTTGAAATAGATTTTACTTTAAACAGTGGGTGCCAAAGTTGTTCTACGGTCCGTACCCTTCCCATGAGAGGAGGTATTCCCACCGGCGATGCTGGAACCAAACGTCCAGAATATCCTTCACCACCTCAGTGGTGGTGGGGTCCAGAGGTTTGTCATGAAAGGTGGAGAGCACCACAGGCTTAAGCAGAGACACGTGGAACACGTCATGAATCCGTAAAGTGGACGGTAGTCGTAGCCGGTAGGATACAGCCCCTACTCGCTCCGCCACAGTAAATGAACCAATATACCTGGGGGCCAGGCACATGGAAGAAACCCGTAACCAGATTTTCCTAGTACTCAACCATACTTTACTCCCCGGGAGGAGGACCGGGGCCGAGCGCCGTAGTTTGTCGGCGTACTTCTTTGCCTTGGCAGACGCCAACCAGAGTTTTTCTTGGGTAGAGCTCCAGAGGTTGCGCAGCTGTCGAGCCGTGAGCTGTACTACGGGCAATGGTACCATCAGAGGTATTGGTAAGGGAGGCCGAGGGGTCTTCCCGTAGACCACCTGGAATGGAGATAGGCTGGAGGCTGAGTGCTTATGGCTGTTGTATGAAAACTCTGCCCAGGATAATAAGGTGACCCAATCATTTTGGATGTCTCCCAAGAAGGCCCGAAGAAAGGTTTTAAAGGACTGATTAGTGTGTTCAGCTTGGCCGTTGCCTTGGGGGTGGAACGCCGTGGTCAGGTCGAGTTGCACCCCAAACTTCCTGCAGAGGGCTTTCCAGTACTTTGCCGTAAACTGAGGGCCCCGATCGGAGGCTATATGCAGGGGGGAGCCCATGCAGATGAAAGACGTGTTGCGTGAAAAGAACTGCCAGCTCTGGTGCCGTGGGTAACTTAGCAAGCGGTACAAAATGGGCCATCTTAGAGAACCTGTCGACTCTGACCCAGATCATGGTCTTCCCTTCAGAGACAGGTAGATCCACAATAAAATCAGTGGACAGGTGGGTCCAGGGCTCGGTTGGAATAGGTAGAGGCTGAAGGAGTCCCCAAGGACGTCCATGTGGGGGCTTCTGCCGGGCACACGTAGGGCAAGAATGGACGTAGCTGTGGACATCCTTTTTGATTTGGCGCCACCAATTAAAACTCAGTCAGCAAGTCCAGGGTCTGGGCTACTCCTGGGTGTCCTGCGGACAGTGAATCATGGGCCTATGCTAGCACTTTCCTACGCAGGTGAGTGGGCACCATAGTCTTCCCAGCGGGAGCTACCTCGGAAGCAGCGAGGAGCACCTTGGCAGGATCAAGGATATATTGGGGTGACGGTGGAGTATCCTCGGTCTCGGCAGTGCAGGACAGGGCGTCCGCCCGGATAGGCCGGTCAGTAGCAAAGGATGAAATTAACAGATCGATACTGTAACGTGCGGTTGAAGATTTCCCGTCCGTAACATGCTGTGGGCGCACAATTCAGACGCGTAAGGTGATCCTGAGATACAGTCTCCAGTTTCACGCGTCCTTAGCACTTCTTAAAACAGACACATAACCCTTTCCGCACCCAGCATGTATATGATATGTAAATGAACAAATTAGCTGTTTAATGAAGGAATTAGCTATTCCCCTCCGATACTGTGACGCGCGCTCAGATTATCTCCTTAGTAACCAGCTATTTTGCCGCGGCCTTAACATGTTAGTTTACCGCCTACCCTCTACTAGGTGTTAGTGTGGTGTTCGAACCGCTACATAAAGGAATGTACCATGGACGACCTCTATATATATATATTTGCAGCGTAAAGTGTAAAAAAAACAAAAATATGTATAAATACCTGTCACTTTCCTGTCACTTTCCGAATCCCCCAGGCGTGCGGTCATCCAGGCGGCGGCGGGAGCCAGCAGGCGGGTGGGCGCGCGTTGGGTCCAGGCGGCCGGCGGGCGGGTGGGTGCCCGTTCATCCAGGTGGCGGTGGCGGCGGGAGCTGGGGGGCGGGTGGGCGCGTGTTCGATCGAGGCGGCGGTGGGAGCCGGCGGGCGGGTGGGCGCGCGTTCGAACAAGGTGGCGGTGTAGGCCAGCGGGCGGGTGGGCGCGTGTTCGATCCAGGCCGCGGGCGGGTGGGCGCGCATTGATCCAGGCGGAGGGAGCCGGCGGCGAAAGCGGCCTCCGGCAGCCCCCACCGGAAGTGAATGAATGCGCGCCTGTGCAACCCGTGTGATTTCGGCGCTCAAGGCGTGACGTCACGACGCCTGACGTCACGGCATGTGACTGCCTTTAGCGCCGAAATCGCACAGGTCGCACAGGCGCGCATTCATTCACTGTCAGCGGGGGCTGCCGGAGGCCGCTTTCGCCGCCGGCTCCCTCTGCCTGGATGAATGCGCGCCTGTGCGATTTCGGTGAAATCGCACGGGTCGCACAGGCGCGCATTCATTCACTGCCGGCGGCCGCTTTTGCCGCCGGCTCCCTCCGCCTGGATGAATGCGTGCCCACCCGCCCGCGGCCTGGATCGAACACGCGCTCGCCCGCCCACCGGCTCCCACCACCGCCTTGATCGAACGCGCGCCCACCCGCCCCGCCTGAAACCAACGTGCGCCCACCCACCCCCCGGCTCCCGCCGCCGCCTGGACCCAACGCGCGCCCACCCGCCCGCTGGCTCCCGCCGCCGCCTGGATGAACGCACGCCTGGGGTATTCGGAAAGTGACAGGTATTTATACATATTTTTGGTTTTTGGTTTTTTACACTTCCTGGTGCCTGTCATTTCAATTGTCAGTTGAAATGACATTTGAAATGACAGGTACCAGCGCACCCAGGTTACTGTATAGGCGCTGTATTAAGCGCCTATACAGTAAAATGGGTTGCGCGGGCCTAACCCGTCGCCTAGCGCTTCACAGACGCGGCATGCATTTGCATGCAATTAGAAGAGAGTATTGAGCGCTAGGTGAAGAGAACTGTGCGTGCAGGGAACGAGGGTGCGCCTGGCAATGCCACACTCTTTCAAACGTGGCATAACTGTATCGATCTGTAAATCAGCTAAAGAACAGGGACCACTAGGCCTGCCGGGGATGAGGCGCTGAGCTCGGCACAGGTACTCTAGGTTCTTGTGGTCCGTATACACAATCACTGGGTGCTGGGCCTCCTCCAACCACTGGCGCCATTCTTTGAAGGCCATCTTTATGGCTAGGAGTTCTTTGTCTCCGATACCATAATTTCTTTCTGCAGGTGAGAATTTCCTGGAGAAGTAGGAGCATGGCAGCGCTTTACCACTTCCTGATAGTTGGCTCAGAACAGCCCCGACCGCAATGTCGGAGGCGTCGACCTCCACAATGAACTGGCATTGGGGATCTTGGTAATGTAGGCAGGTGTCCTCCAAAAATGCTTCCTTCAGGGCCACAAAGGCCTGGCGTGCTTCCGACGACCATTTTCTTGCGTCCGCCCCTTTCCTTGTAAGTGCTGTTAGAGGAGCCACCTTGCTGGAGTAGTGCGGGATGAATTGCCTATAGAAGTTAGCGAATCCTAAGAATCATTGAAGTGCTTTTACTCCTATGGGTTGGGGCCAGTCTTGAATGGCGGATACCTTTTCTGGGTCCATCCTGAACCCCGTGGCTGAAACAGTGTAACCCAAGAAAGGGAGTGATTCTTGCTCGAAGAGACATTTCTCAAACTTTGCGAACAACCGATTCTCCCTCAAAATCTGTAGTACTTGCCTCACGTGTTGACGATGAGCCTTCAGATCCTTAGGGGCGGATTTTCAGAGCCCTGCTCGCCTAAATCCGCCTAAATCCGGGCGGATTTAGGCGAGCAGGGCCCTGCGCGCCGGTGCGCCTATGTTCAATAGGCCTACCGGCGCGCGCAGACCCCGGGACTCACGTAAGTCCCGGGGTTTCCGAGGGGGGCGTGTCGGGGCGGGCCCGAGCCGCGCGGCGTTTTGGGGGCGTGTCGGCAGCGTTTTGGGGGTGGGCCCAGGGGCGTGGTTACGGCCCGGGGCGGTCCGGGGGCGTGTCCGCGCCCTCCGGACCCGCCCCCGGACCGTAAGGTCCTTTGGGGGTGGGCCCCTGGGCCCCTGGGCCCACCCCCAAAGGACCGGCCCTGTCTAAGCCCCCTCGACAAAGGTAAGGAGGGGGCTTAGACAGGGCCGGGCGGGTGGGTTAGGTAGAGGAAGGGAGGGGAAGGTGAGGGGAGGGCGTTAGAGGATTCCCTCCGAGGCCGCTCCGATTTCGGAGCGGCCTCGGAGGGAACGGGGGTAGGCTGCGCGGCTCGGCGCGCGCCGGCTATACAGAATCGATAGCCTTGCGCGCGCCGATCCAGGATTTTAGCGGATACGCGCGGCTACGCACGTATCTACTAAAATCCCGCGTACTTTTGCTTGCGCCTGATGCGCCAGCAAAAGTACGCCTATTCGCGCGGTCTGAAAATCTACCCCTTAGAGTAGATCAGTACATCGTCTAGGTAGACAATGACAGAGGAGTTGAGCATCTCTTGAAGCACCTCATTCATGAGGTGTTGGAAGACTGCTGGAGCGTTACATAGCCCAAAAGGCATTACCAAGTATTCGTAATGTCCGTCCCGGGTATTGAAAGCCGTTTCCATTCATCCCCAGGACGGATGCATACCAGATTGTATGCCCCACGAAGGTCAAGCTTGGTAAATACCTTGGCTCCTTGTAGACGGTCAAGAAGTTCAGGAATCAAGGTTAACAGATACCGATCCCGCCGGGTGATGCTGTTCAGTCCCCAGTAATCTACGCAAGGTCGGAGGGACCTGTCCTTCTTCGCTGCGAAGAAGAACCCCGCTCCAGCCGGGAATTTGGAGGGTCGAATGAATCCTCGGTCCAGGTTCTCCCGGATATAAGCGGACATGGCTTGCGTCTCCGGAAGGGACAACGGGTATACCCATCCTCGTGGCGGTGTGGTACCCGGGAGCAAATTGATCGCACAGTCAAAGGGGCGGTGCTCAGGGAGTATCTTGGCCTTTTCCTTGGAAAAGATATCGAGGTAGTCTTGGTAATGTGGAGGCAGTGCCAAGGAAGTCATCAGGAGAGGTACCGGTGTTCGAGGAACGGCGACCAAACAGGAGTTGAAGCACAATGGCCCCCAGGACGCCACCTGGAGGGTATCCCATGAGATTTCAGGAGCGTTCTTCCGCAGCCAAGGTAGCCCCAGGATGACCGGATGCATGGATCTCTCCAGGACGAGGAATGAAATCTCCTCCATATGCAAAATACCAGTGTGTAACGTGAGAGGCCTGGTACGAGTATCAATGGTCCATGGAAGAAGTCTCCCCTGAATAGAGGACACACGAAGCGGGGGTCTCTGGGGTTGAACCGCAATCTGGAGTTGCTGGACCAAGTCCTTGAAGATGAAGTTTCCCTGGCTCCAGAGTCAATCAGGGCTAGCGTATCGAATTCTCCTTCAGGAAGGAGTAAGGTCACCGGGACAGTGCATGAGGAGGCAGAAGTAGTGTGACCTAGGGTTAGCTCCCCGACTGTCCCTAAGTCCGAGCGTTTCCCGGACGCTCGCTACAGTGGGCAAGGAAGTGGCCCTTGCCAGCGCAATACAAGCACAGGCCCAGGGACTGACGTCTTCTCCTTTCTTCCTGAGAGATAGGCTCCCGACCCACCTGCATGGGTTCAGGATTTAGAGCCCCAGAGAGACAGAAGGGGAGCGCCCGTTGCGAGAAGGTGTAGTTCCGGAGCTCCCGGGTCTGGGGGCAGACCTCCTCTCCTGGAACCAGTGTTGGATACGGCGGTCCACGTGGCTCGCCAGATCAATGACATTGTTCAAGTCGTCCGGGAGATCTCTGTCCGCCAACTCATCCTGAAGTCTCGGGGAGAGACTTTCCAAAAAGATGCCATGCAGGCTTTCACTTCCCCAGTTTAATTCGGCGGCAAGAGTTTAGAAGTCCACAGCGTGTTCGGCCAAAGGACGGTTACCCTGCCTCAGCTGGAGCAGTTTGGATGTGGCAGTAGGTCTGCGGGAGGACTCATCGAAGACCCGCCGAAAGGCGGTGAAGAACTGTACCAGATTGGCTAGGCAGGAGTCCTGACGTTCCCACAGGGTGGAGGCACACGCCAACCGTCTCCCATCCAACAGGGAGATATTATAGCTCGTCTTAACCCAGTCCGTCGTGAACTGAGCGGGAAGGAGATTGAAGCGAATATAGCACTGGTTCAGGAACCCTCGGCAAAGCTTTCCATCTCCTGAAAACCGTGAGGGTGCTGGCATCTGAATGGGTACCACTGATCCAGTATTGGTCTCAGCTCTAGGTACTGGGGAACTGGAGTCAGCGGCTCCGCTAACGTGGTCAGCTAGTCCCTGTACTGTAGCCATCAGGGACTCAAGGCAAGTTTGCTGCTGTTGCAGTCTCTGCAATACCCGGGATGGCTTTCAAGCCCACAAGATCCGCTGGGTCCACAGTCTTGCAAACTGTTACGGTCGTGGACTCTTGGGCCGGCTGAGACAATAGATCAGGGGTGGGCAAGTCCGGTCCTCGAGGGCTGCAAACCAGTCGGGTTTTCAGGATACCCCTAATGAATATGCATGAAATAGATTTGCATACAACTGAGGCAGTGTGTATGCAGGTCTCTCTCATGCATATTCATTAAGGATATCCTGAAAACCCGACTAGTTTGCAGCCCTCGAGGACCGGAATTGCCCACCCCTGCTCTAGATGGTATACTGTGGGACACCACAGGAGGTGTCTCAGCCAGGAGACGGCGCTGAAGATCTTCTGGAGAAGCCTTAAGAACATAAGAACATTCCATACTGGGTCAGACCAAGGGTCCATCAAGCCCAGCATCCTGTTTCCAACAGTGGCCAATCCAGGCCATAAGAACCTGGCAAGTACCCAAAAACTAAGTCTATTCCATGTTATCGTTGCTAGTAATAGCAGTGGCTATTTTCCAAGTCAACTTAATTAATAGCAGGTAATGGACTTCTCCAAGAACTTATCCAATCCATTTTTAAACACAGCTATACTAACTGCACTAACCACAACCTCTGGCAACAAATTCCAGAGTTTAATTGTGCGTTAAGTAAAAAAGAACTTTCTCCGATTAGTTTTAAATGTGCCACATGCTAACTTCATGGAGTGCCCCCTAGTCCGAAAGAGTAAATAACCGATTCACATCTACCCGTTCTAGACCTCTCATGATTTTAAACACCTCTATCATATCCCCCCTCAGCCGTCTCTTCTCCAAGCTGAAAAGTCCTAACCTCTTTAGTCTTTCCTCATAGAGGAGCTGTTCCATTCCCCTTATCATTTTGGTAGCCCTTCTCTGTACCTTCTCCATCGCAATTATATCTTTTTTGAGATGTGGCGACCAGAATTGTAGACAGTATTCAAAGTGCGGTCTCACCATGGAGCGATACAGAGGCATTATGACATTTTCCGTTTTATTCACCATTTCCTTTCTAATAATGCCCAACATTCTGTTTGCTTTTTTGACTGCCGCAGCACACTGAACCGACGATTTCAATGTGTTATCCACTATGACGCCTAGATCTCTTTCTTGGGTTGCATTACCTAATATGGAACCTAACATTGTGTAACTATAGCATGGGTTATTTTTCCCTATATGCATCACCTTGCACTTATCCACATTAAATTTCATCTGCCATTTTGATGCCCAATTTTCCAGTCTCACAAGGTCTTCCTGCAATTAATCACAATCTGCTTGTGTTTTAACTACACTGAACAATTTTGTATCATCTGTCAATTTGATTATCTCACTCGTCGTATTTTTTTCCAGATCATTTATAAATATATTGAAAAGTAAAGGTCCCAATACAGATCCCTGAGGCACTCCACTGCCCACTCCCTTCCACTGAGAAAATTGTCCATTTAATCCAACTCTCTGTTTCCTGTCTTTTAGCCAGTTTGCAATCCATGAAAGGACATTGTCACCTATCCCATGACTTTTTACTTTTCGTAGAAGCCTTTCATGAGGAACTTTGTCAAATCCTTCTGAAAATCTAAGTACACTACATGTACCAGTTCACCTTTATCCACATGTTTATTAACTCTTTCAAAAAAGAGAAGGAGATTTGTGAGGCAAGACTTGCCTTGGGTAAAGCCATGCTGACTTTGTTCCATTAAACAATGTCTTTCTATATGTTCTGTGATTTTGATGTTTAGAACACTTTCCACTTTTTTTCCTGGCACTGAAGTCAGGCTAACCGGTCTGTAGTTTCCCGGATCGCCCCTGGAGCCCTTTTTAAATATTGGGGTTACATTAGCTATCCTCCAGTCTTCAGGTACAATGGATGATTTTAATGATAGGTTACAAATTTTTACTAATAGGTCTGAAATTTCATTTTTTAGTTCCTTCATAACTCTGGGGTATATACCATCTGGTCCAGGTGATTTACTACTCTTCAGTTTGTCAATCAGGTCTACCACATCTTCTAGGTTCATCGGGATTTGATTCAGTCCATCTGAATCATTACTCATGAAAACCTAATCCAGTACGGGTACCTCCCCAACATCCTCTTCATTAAACACCGAAGCAAAGAAGTCATTTAATCTTTCCGCAATGGCCTTATCTTCTCTAAGTGCCCCTTTAACCCCTCGATCATCTAACGGTCCAACTGACTCCCTCACAGGCTTTCTGCTTTGGATATATTTTAAAAAGTTTTTACTGTGAGTTTTTGCCTCTACAGCCAACTTCTTTTCAAATTCTCTCTTCGCCTATCTTATCAATGTCTTACATTTAACTTACCATCGTTTATGCATTATCCTATTTTCTTCTGTTGGATCCTTCTTCCAATTTTTGAATGAAGATCTTTCAGCTAAAATATCTTCTTTCACCTCCCCTTTTAACCATGCCGGTAATTGTTTTGCCTTCTTTCCACCTTTCTTAATGTGTGGAATACATCTGGACTGTGCTTCTAGGATGGTATTTTTTAACAATGACCATGCCTCTTGCACACTTTTTACTTTTGTAGCTGCTCCTTTCAGTTTTTTTCTAACAATTTTTCTCATTTTATCAAAGTTTCCCTTTTGAAAGTTTAGCACCAGAGCCGTGGATTTGCAAACTGTTCCTCTTCCAGTCATTAATTCAAATTTGATCATATTATGATCACTATTGCCAAGCGGCCCCACCACCATTACCTCTCTCACCAAATCCTGTGCTCCACTGAGAATTAGATCTAAAATTGCTCCCTCTCTCTTCGGTTCCTGAACCAATTGCTCCATAAAGCTATCATTTATTCAATCCAGAAACGTTATCTCTCTAGCGTGTCCCGATGATACATTTACCCAGTCAATATCGGGGTAATTGAAGTCTCTCATTATTACCGCACTACCAATTTGGTTAGCTTCCCTAATTTCTCTTAGCATTTCACTTTCCGTCTCATCATCTTGACCAGGTGGATGGTAGTTTACTCCTATCACTATAGTCTTCCCCGACACACAAGGGATTTCTACCCATAAAGATTCAATTTTGCATTTAGTCTCATGGAGGATGTTTATCCTGTTGGACTCTATGCCATCCCTGACATAGAGCACCACACCTCCTCCCGAGTGCTCCTCTCTGTCATTGCGATATAATTTGTCCCCTGGTATAGCACTGTCCCATTGGTTATCCTCTTTCCACCATGTCTCTGAGATGCCAATTAAGTCTATGTCATCATTCACTGCTATACATTCTAATTCTCCCATCTTACTTCTTAGACATCTGGCATTAGTATACAAACATTTCAAAGTTTGTTTTTTGTTTGTATTTTCATTCTGCTTTTTAATTGATAGGGATAAGTTAGAATTTTTTAGCTCAGTGAGTTTTTAGTTATAGGCACTTGGACTACTTTTCTTATTATTGGAACCTCACTGTCGGGATGCCCTAATTCTAATGCATCATTAGTATCCTTTGAAGATGCCTCTCTCTGAACCATGCGCTGCTGAGTGACTGTCGGCTTTCCCCTTTGTTCTAGTGTAAAAGCTGCTCTATCTCCTTTTTAAAGGTTAGCGCCTGGTTAGGGTGGAGCCCATCCTTTCGGAAGAGACTCCCCCTTCCCCAAAAGTTCCCCAGTTCCTAACAAAACTGAATCCCTCTTCCTTGCACCATCGTCTTATCCACGCATTGAGACTCCGGAGCTCTGACTACCTCTGGTGACCTGCGCGTAGAACAGGGAGCATTTCAGAGAATGCTACCCTGGAGGTTCTGGATTTAAGCTTTCTACCTAAGAGCCTAAGTTTGGCTTCCAGAACCTCCCTCCCACATTTTCCTATCTCAATGGTGCCCACATGTACCATGACAGCCGGCTCCTCCCCAGCATTGTCTAAAATCCTATCTAGGTGAAGCGTGAGGTCCACCACCTTCGCACCAGGTAGATATGTTACCAGGCGATCCTCACGCGCACCAGCCACCCAGCTGTCTACATTCCTAATAATCGAATCACCAACTATGACGGCCGACCTAACCTTTCCCTCATGGGCAGTAGGCCTTGGGGAGATATCCTCGGTGCGAAAGGACAATGTATCTCCTGGAGAGCAGGTCCTTGCTAAAGGATCCTTTCCTGCTGCACCGGCCAAAGAGGTGGATGAAGAGGACGGCTGGACCCAGGGAACCCAGGGGACTCTCCAGGGAACTAAGAGTCTTCACCCTCGGACACTCGCGGCTCCCCCGGGAGGAGCCCGTGAAAGCCCGAGCCGCTGGGACTTAGGAGAATCTTCTAGGCCAGCGAGTACCGGATACCTGAGGTGGTGGAAAAAGCCGAAGTCGGAGTCCAGGAACGGAGCCGGGTCAGAAGTCAGAGATCCAAACCAAAGCCAGGGACGGAAGCTGAAGACAGAGTCGTGGGACGGAGCTGGGTGGAAGCCAGAAGTCAGACGTCAATATCAAAATAAGGAGCGGAAACTGAAGACAAGTCAGGAGACGAAGCCGGGTCAGAAGCCAGAAGACGGAAGGGATGATCCAAGATCCCACGCAGCAACTAGTAACTCAGGGGACTGAGTGAACCTCGTTGCAAGGCAGGGACTTGACCAAGCTGCAGGGTTTAAATATCCTGCAGAATCTGACATCGTCTGGAAGCCGTCCCCTTGATTTCCCGCTCTGGCCCCTTTAAGAGCCGAGCACACGCGCGCGCCTAGGGGGCGGGGCCCAGCGCATCGGGTCAGCGGCATCTCCCTCGCGAAGGGAGAGCCGCCGCGGTAGCCATGTTGGGCCTGGACGGCCGAAGATGAGTCCGCGCGGGCCGGGCCGGGCCAGCCCTAAGGTAGGAGGAGGGACTGGGGCACAGTCCGGTCCTGTAACACAGAAGAGTAGCTCTACTGGAAAAGAATTCCACAGTATTGGCACGGCCACAGAGAAGGCACAATCCCTCATCTCCAACAGGAGTGCACTTCATGACAACCGTCATTTTATAAATGTTGGAATATGTCATGAAGGGATGTCAAGCAATCCTCTTTCAAAGGACCCAAGCAAGCATGTCAGCTGATATAGTTTTAAGGAGCATGGGCAGGAATCCAAATATAATTAGTATTTTATATTCCATCTGCTGTACTAGGGGATGTCAGTGTAGCTCAATGAGAACTAGTGTTATATGCTCATTTCGAGGTGTTCCAAAGATAACACAGGCTTCCGAATTTAGCAATAGTTGAAGAGGACTCAAGGATATGTCATGAAGGCCAAGGTAAAGTTCATTACCATGATCAATAAGCAGTAAAATGGAAGCATGGACTACTGTATGAAAATCAGCTCTTTCCAAAAGGATTTTAAAAACAGAAACCACAGGGAGTTTATAGAAACAAGCTCTAATGACAGATCTAATATGTGGGTGAAAAGTAAGATTGGAATCTAGCCACACATGATAGAAAAGTAATGTTATCAATAACAATAGATCTGTTGGATTTTGGAAGGTGTTCTCTGAATCAAAAGAAAGTCCAAATTCGACATGTTCAGAATCAGCTTGTTGAGGTATAGCCATTTGCTGATGGTTGCGAGGCAAAGCTGCTGAGGCTCTGTTGTATCTTGCCTTTTAGTGTGAGTAAGGCTGAAAAACTGTATGTCGTCTGCAGATATTTTCTATACATGTATCTGCATATATTTTTTGAATTCTGTATTGTATTTGGTCAATTTTCAGTTTCTCTCAAGATTTATAAAATGATGGTGTTTTCTGTTTCTATAGGATGAGCTATTATGAGCAGCATTGAAGCTGAATGAACAGTGGAGCTCTAATGAACAGTGGAGCTTAGAAACACTGAGCTGGTGTCAGGTTTTCACATGTCCTTTCTAGCGGATGGTGTTGATAATCCTGCTTCTAGGAAAAGATGAGTAACACAAATTTTTAGGGAACTTTTTAACACATAAAGAAATCATACATAATAATTTTCACAGTTATTTTTAAAACTGGTTATTACACACAGTATGTAGGGACCTTTCTTTTCAGTTTTTTTACATTTTTGCTGGGAATTTCAATGTTATAACAAAAAATAGCTGTAGAAAAATGAGTTTGTTAAAACACAGAGGTGAAAAATTAGTGGAAAAGTAATTTTGCCACTGATTGTTTTTGTTATAACATTGACATTTTCAGGAAAAATCAAATCAAATCTGAAAACAAAGGTTCCTAACATTATTCAATATATAGCACTTGTGGCAGTGCACGATGGCATCTCAGTATGAGGGTCATGTCTATGGTACTGAGTTCTATATTATAGCAGAATTCAATTTCTGATATGTTGAAAATCACAAACTATAGCTCCAGAGCAATGCAGCAAGAAGAGTGGCATCAACACCCCAGTGCTCTGTGTAGGGGCCAACATAGGCCAAAGACAGTCATGAACACTCCAGGTAATCTTCAGAGGAGGAAAGGTCACCAACAAGAGTGGCATGAACACTACAAGGCACCTAAAGACAAAAAAGCAGCAACAACAATTCAGTGGTAGGGACAGACCAAAACCAAGCGAGAAGGGCAAAGCAGCAGCAACAGTAGGATGAACACCTCCAGGCACAGTAAGAAGGGTGAACCAGCAGCAACAACAACACTATGAACACCCCAAGGCTACCCATGAGGAGTATAGCAAACAGCACACTGGCATCAAAACCCCAAGGCATAGAATGGCATAGAGATCATAGCAGGTGGAATCAAAACTGTTACCTAATTCCATGCACTGTCTCCTGAACCACATCAAATCTACCCTATCTGCTTGCTTCTGGCTTCTGAGGAAAGGAACTCTGTGATGGTTCTGGTGTAGCCTCTTTGAGACCTTGGAACATTTCTGTGACTGGAACAGATTTATTATAGCTAGCTAGGCTACCAGTCTTGTGTCACTGGCTAGTGAACCACTACTAGTACATCAATCAGATTACTAGTGTCACTATATCCTATATCTGTCCTGTGATCTGGGGCTATATATCTAAAAGTGCCAAACAGTGCAGCAGTAGTGTATATACCGCAATAAATATATACTATATCAAATTATTATCAATCATCAGTGTCACTCACTCACTATATCCTTCTTGGTCCTGTCGTCTCGGGCTAATAGCTCAGTAAATTTTAAAAAATACTAAACTAATTTAATAACTTGTTTAATCATCATGCCATTCCCCTCTGGAAGAAAATGTGGTGCTAGTAGTACTACTAGTATTGGCTGCCAAATGTTTGGTGGCAAGAGCACTGGCGCTAGTACTAGTGCTACCAGAAAGAGCAGTCTGCCAGGCCCTAGAAAAAAACTGTGATTTTTTTGCGAAGAAAGAGAATGAGGATGTAGAAGCACAAGGTTACTTGCAGGGGAAGGAAGGAGCTAAATCAGAAGAACAATGTGAGGAAAAGGTCAAATTCTTAGATGAAAGAACAGTGCTAGAGAAAGTCTTGCATGATGATGATGAATCAGATATTGATGATGATGATGAGGAGGAGGAGGATGTTGATGATGTTGATGTTGATGATCAGGATTTCTTGGCTAGTAAAAATTCTGAGGAGGAGGAGGAGGAGAACACCATCAATGACAATGTCAGTCAGATTGCAGAACCAATGACAATGACTACTAGGGATGTGAATCGTTTTTTGACGATTTAAAATATCATCCCATATTTTTTAAATCGTCAAAAATCATTAAAGAGTGCGATACAATAGAAATTCCCCCGATTTATCGTGAAAAATCGTTAATCGGGTTTGTGTCCACTAAAGGGAGTTATTTGGGGGGGGGGGCGGGAAAACCGGCACACCAAAACAACCCCTAAACCCACCCCGACCCTTTAAAACTAATCCCTTACCTTCCCCCACCCTCCCAAACCCCCCCAAAACATTTTAAAATCACCTGGTGGTCCAGTGGAAGCTCCGGGACTGATCGCCCACTCTCGGGCCGTCGGCTGCCACTAATAAAAATGGCGCCGATGGCCCGATAAAAAAAACCCCACCCCGACGCTTTAAAACTGACCCCTTAGTATCCCCCACCCTCCCGACGCCCCCAAAAATGTTTTAAAATTACCTGGTGGTCCAGTGGGGGCGCCGGGAGCGATCTCCCGCTCTTGGGCCGTCGGCTGCCACCAATAAAAATGGCGCCGATGGCCCTTTGCCCTTACCATGTGACAGGGTATCCGTGCCATTGGCCGGCCCCTGTCACATGGTAGGAGCACTGGATGGCCGGCGCCATCTTTAAAAATGGCGCGGGCCAAAATGGCACCGGCCATCCAGTGCTCCTACCATGTGACAGGGGCCGGCCAATGGCACGGATACCCTGTCACATGGAAAGGGCAAAGGGCCATCGGCGCCATTTTTATTAGCGCAGCCGACGGCCCGAGAGTGGGAGATCACTCCCCGCGCCCCCACTGGACCACCAGGTAATTTTAAAATGTTTTTGGGGGGGTCGGGAGGGTGGGGGAGGCTAAGGGGTCAGTTTTAAAGGGTCAAGGTGGGTTTTTTGTTTATCGGATCGGGCGCAGCCGATAAACAAAAAACCAATCGGGCCGGACGATAAAAATTATAAGATTTGAATCGGAACCGAACCGATTCCAGTTCTGATTCACATCTCTAATGACTACTAGTCAGATTGCAAAAACAACCACTGCCAGTGCCAGTAGTGTTACCCTGTCCCCTACACCATTTGAACATCAGCACATGACTAAAACTTCTACTACTACTGCTACTACTATTTCTAGTGCTACTAGTATGAAAATGATAACAAGTGTCTAGCCTAGAGTAAGGGAAAGTAGAAGGGTATCTAAGATTTGGAATCATTCTCATTTTGTGGCTGATCAGAGATTTGGACAATGTATCCATTGTAAAAAGATGGTGAGCCGTGGAAGAATTATTGGACATCTTACTAACAGCAACATGAAATATCACCTGGAAAAAGAATATAGAGCACTGTTACTTGCAGAAGAAGCTGGTCCCACTGTGCTTGCCCAGACTTCAAGTAAAGCAACAGGGAAACCACAGAAGGAAAGTAGTAGTACAGATTGTGTGCATCTGCAGCAGCAGCAGTCTCCTCCTCCTCTTCTCCGGCAGCGGTGACAAGCAACCATTGAGCAGATGGAGTGGTGTCCTACTGCAATTTCACAGAGTAGGAAGCAGGCAGTATCCAAAGTGGGTACATAACATAATGCTGTAATGATTGTTGTGGATGATCAGCCACCGCACATTGTAGAAAATGAGGGATTTCAGTGGGTGATCCATTTTTTTGCCCCTTACTACAAACTTCCTTCAAGAACTACATTTAGCCATTAGGTGCTTCCTTCCCTATACACAAAATGTCGTGCTGAAATGCAGATTGTGATGGCAAGGGCAAAGGGGAGGAGCATTCATCTCACCACTGATATTTGGACTAGTATGAATGCAATGCACGCATATTTGTCTCTAACAGCACATTGGTGGCAGCTGGATGAGGCATTACCTGTAAGCAGTGGCAGCAGTAGCACCAGCAGCTCCAAAAAGGTTTCACCAGGATACCGGTGGGCTTCATTGCATGCTCAAGTGCTAGACAAGAGCCACACTTCAGAAAATATCTTACAGGCAATTCAGGGAATGATGGAAGGATGGAATGTGGTACTTAGAAACAGTGATATGGAATGTTTAAATGGATATTTCATTTCTAACAACAGTGTCAGTATTGTTAAGGCTCTGGCTGATGGTGGATTAAAGGGCATCCGATGCTTTGCAATACCCTGCACCAGGTAGTGAAGGATGCTTTGGGGCTTAGTGCCATGGAAGGTGGTACTAGTCAAGTCCTGAAGTGGTTGATTGAAAAGTGTCGAAAAATAGCTGGACATTTCAACCGCAGTGTGAAAAGTGGGAAGCAACTCAGAGAGAGGCAAATAGCAGTTGGGGCACCTTTGCACAACCTTGTTCAGGATTTGCGCACCAGATGGAATTCCACTTATCTTATGTTGGAGAGATTGTGCGAACAGCAGACATCTCTTCATGGTTTGGCAATGGCATTTGAAATTGGATTGAAAAGTCCTCTTGGATGTCAGGACTAGACAAACATTGCACAGATGGTGCATGTCCTCAAGCCTTTTAAAGAATATACTGATGCAATGAGTTCAGCTACAGCCACATTATGTGATGTCATCCCTGCAATATACTATCTACTGGAGCAGGTATTAGATAAATTTCTGCATCAGCCAGAGTTCTCGAAGGAAGTGTTACTGCTTGTGAAATCCTTAAAAGAGCAAGTACAGAAAAGGTTGAAACCTGTCATGCAAAGGGATTGCTATATGTTAGCTGCTATGTGTGACCACCGTGTGAAAGGCAGGTTTGCTCTCAGGAGCAATGCTCTAACACACTGGAAAAAAAGTTGATTGCAGTGGTTGAAAATATAATGTTAAAGAGGGTCAGTTTTAAGGATGATTATGATGAATTAGGATCATCTTCTTCTTAGTCTCCAACTCCAACCTGCTAAACTGCTTCTACCAGCTACTCCCCTCCCAAATTGGGTATCATGTACCAGTCAAGACTATCACTTGTTGGCAGAAATATGTGTGGTGCTGACCAGCAGCAATACCTGCAAGAGAAGCTTTCAGAAATTCAGGTTAAGTGTTTTCTGTCTGAGCCAATTCAGAGCATGAACATGGACTCAGATCCCTTGAGATATCGGGCACAGAAAGCTTCAATGTGGCTTGATCTTGCCATAGTAGCACAGCACTTTCTTTCCTACCCACCAACCAGTGTGCAAAGTGAAAGAGTATTTTAAATAACAGGGAACATTGTGAGTCCACACTGTGCACGTTTGTCTCCAGACTTAGTAGAGCAATTGGTTTTCATCAAAATGAACTTTCTACTGCTTGGGTATCCGGATGTTCCCTGTGAGGAGTGAGCCTCTTGTCTAGGCCCGGGATGCAAGGTCATTTGGGGATGCAGGATAGAGCGTTCATATCTTGTGATTCCCAGACTGGCTTCTTCATGAAGCTCCGATCTGCTGCGTTGCCGACACCACCTGTTGGGGAGCACTACGGCCTGCAAGAAGTGAGCGCTGCTAGTACCTGCCTCCTGTGCAGGCCAGAGATGCAAGCTCGAGGGCTGGAAGAGAATGTTGCATCCATTGGTGCTAGATGGCTTCGCCTCGTTTGCCTCACCTTATTCACGGCTCCTCCCGCTTACCTAGGAAAGATGGCTACCGCCTTATCTACAAGCCGACTTCTCCAGCGTCCCCAGAACGGCTATGGTGCTGCCTCCTGCCATGCTCCTCCCAGGTACCTACTAGGGTGCACGTGCGCATGCCACCCACGTCTTTATGCAACCCTTGGCGTGAACCTCGGGAGCGTTCCCCATTACTGACATCTGTTCAATCATTCCCTATATGTCCGGGAAACTGGCAGACCTAAGTCCTGCGGGAGGACTCTTCTTAGGTCTTACTGCTCCTTCTCTTCTGCTCTCTCTCCCTGTATCCTTGATCTGCGGACCTTTAGAGTACCAGACTCTTGCCCTAGGGGCAGGAGGCAATTTCATTCTACAACGTTTAGTGGAGCACCTACGGATCCCCACTACCGCTATGAAGTCTCCACTACTTCTGTCATCTATTCATGGAGAGCCCTTACCGGGTGAATTAACCCTACTGACCGAACCAGTATGTCTACAGACCGATGCTCTCCATTCTGAAGATATCTCCTTCTTTGTTTTAGAGAAGGCCATGCACCCTATAGTACTGGGATTACCATGGCTGCAGCAGCATATGCCTCAGTTCAATTGGGATACACTAGAACTTTCACGTTGGGGACCAGACTGCCATACTAAATGCCTGATGGAGGTCGCTCCTATACCCTGCATGCTAACCACCACAGTAATGCCGGGGTTGCCGCCTCAATATGCATCTTTCCAAGATGTCTTTTCAAAGGAGGCTGAAGACGTGACGTCACGGGGTGTGACGTCACGTCTTCAGCGGCCAATTGCACGATTTTCCCGTGCAGGCGGCCATCCTTATTTTGCCACCTACGTGCCTGCCCGATTGAACACGCTGCCGCTACTCGCTCCCCGGATCTCGCTGCCGCCCCTGGATCCTGCTGCCGCTGACCCCCCTGACCCCGCTGCCGCTGCCCCCCCGGACCCCGCTGCTGCCTACCCGCCGCTCCCGGATCCTGCTGCCGCCCCCCTGCTGCCGACCCGCCCGTGCGATTTTGGCGCTCATCCAGGCAGGGGAGGGAGGGAGGAAGGGAGAAGGGACTACCGGATGCCGCTGATGGCTGCCCGCCGCCCACCGGCCGCCTGGACCCACGGCCCTCCGACAGGTATTTAAAATTGTTTTATTTTTTTTATATAACACACAGGTTTTTTGTTTTTTACACTTTTTTACACTTCCTGGTGCCTGTCATTTCAAATGTCATTTGAAATGACAGGTACCAGCGCACCCAGGTTACTGTATAGGCGCTGTTACAGCGCCTATACAGTAAAATGGGTTGCGCGGGCATAACCCTTCCCTAACGCTTCACAGCCGCGGCATGCATTTGCATGCGATTAGAGGAGAGTATCGGGGAGTTAGTGAAGAGAACTGTGCGTGCGGGGAGGAAGGGTGCGTCTGACACTGCCGCACTGTTTTTACCGCGGCCTTACTGTATCGAGCCGTGTGTTTGTGCGTTCTGAGTCTAGCCTAGTACTGTGGCTCCTCATGGAGCTCCTCCCCGTGGGCCTGGTCATCTGCCACAGTATCCAAGGGTCCACCCAAACACCACTCATTCATAACAGAGAAGCTTTGCTCTATGCAGCTGTGTCCCCACACCACCCATTGTGACACCTGGTACTGCCGCTACCACCATACTGCCGCTGCTGCCTCTTGTGGCCCCCAGAAGAAGCCAGTCCAGGAGTCACAACACATGAACTCTAGATCCTACTGCGTTCCCGACACCGCCCATTGGAGTCCACTATAACCTGCCAGCAGTGAGCACTAGTCCTGCCTGCCTCCTGCCTCCTTTCTAGGCCAGAGATACAAGGTCAAGGGCTGGAAGAGAAGCTGTGCTCTATGCAGCTGTGCTCCCCGCACCGCCCGCTTTGGCACTTGGCAATGCCGCTGCTGCCTCTTGTGGCCCCCAGAAGAAGCCACTCCGGGAGTCACAAGATATGAACGCTGTTTCTTTCCTGCTGCGTCCCCGACACCGACCGTTGGGGCGCACTATAGACTGCCAACTCTCTCTCCCACAGGCACAACTCGTACACCCAGACTTCTCATTCCCAGGCTCTCTCTCCCACAGGCGCAACACTCACACACAGGCTTCTCACTCCCAGGCTTTCTCTCCCACAGGCGCAACACTCACACACAGGCTTCTCACTCCCAGGCTCTCTCTCCCACAGGTGCAACACTCACACACAGGCTTCTCACTCCCAGGCTCTCTCTCCCACAGGCGCAACACTCACACAGAGGCTTCTCACTCCCAGGCTCTCTCTCCCACAGGCGCAACACTCACACACAGGCTTCTCACTCCCAGGCTCTCTCGCCCACAGGCGCAACACTCACACATAGGCTTCTCACTCCCAGGCTCTCTCTCCCACAGGCGCAACACTCACACACAGGCTTCTCACTCCCAGGCTCTCTCTCCCACAGGCGCAACACTCACACACAGGCTTCTCACTCCCAGGCTCTCTCTCCCACAGGCGCAACACTCACACACAGGCTTCTCACTCCCAGGCTCTCTCTCCCACAGGCGCAACACTCACACACAGGCTTCTCACTCCCAGGCTCTCTCTCCCACAGGCGCAACACTCAAACACAGGCTTCTCACTCCCAGGCTCTCTCTCCCATAGGTGCAACACTCACACACAGGCTTCTCACTCCCAGGCTCTCTCTCCCACAGACACAACATGCACACACAGCTTCTCTCTCCCAGGCTCTCTCTCCCACAGGTGCAACACTCACACACAGGCTTCTCACTCCCAGGCTCTCTCTCCCACAGGCGCAACACTCAAACACAGGCTTCTCACTCCCAGGCTCTCTCTCCCATAGGTGCAACACTCACACACAGGCTTCTCACTCCCAGGCTCTCTCTCCCACAGACACAACATGCACACACAGCTTCTCTCTCCCAGGCTCTCTCTCCCACAGGTGCAACACTCACACACAGGCTTCTCACTCCCAGGCTCTCTCTCCCACAGGCGCAACACTCACACACAGGCTTCTCACTCCCAGGCTCTCTCTCCCACAGGTGCAACACTCACACACAGGCTTCTCACTCCCAGGCTCTCTCTCCCACAGGCGCAACACTCACACACAGGCTTCTCACTCCCAGGCTCTCTCTCCCACAGGCGCAACACTCAAACACAGGCTTCTCACTCCCAGGCTCTCTCTCCCATAGGTGCAACACTCACACACAGGCTTCTCACTCCCAGGCTCTCTCTCCCACAGACACAACATGCACACACAGCTTCTCTCTCCCAGGCTCTCTCTCCCACAGGTGCAACACTCACACACAGGCTTCTCACTCCCAGGCTCTCTCTCCCACAGGCGCAACACTCACACACAGGCTTCTCACTCCCAGGCTCTCTCTCCCACAGGCGCAACACTCACACACAGGCTTCTCACTCCCAGGCTCTCTCTCCCACAGGCGCAACACTCACACACAGGCTTCTCACTCCCAGGCTCTCTCTTCCACAGGTGCAACACTCACACAGAGGCTTCTCACTCCCAGGCTCTCTCTCCCATAGGTGCAACACTCACACACAGGCTTCTCACTCCCAGGCTCTCTCTCCCACAGACACAACATGCACACACAGCTTCTCTCTCCCAGGCTCTCTCTCCCACAGGTGCAACACTCACACACAGGCTTCTCACTCCCAGGCTCTCTCTCCCACAGGTGCAACACTCACACACAGGCTTCTCACTCCCAGGCTCTCTCTCCCACAGGTGCAACACTCACACACAGGCTTCTCACTCCCAGGCTCTCTCTCCCACAGACACAACATGCGCACACAGGCTTCTCACTCACTCCCAGGCCTCTGCCTCCTTTCCCCCAGTGTCCACCTCTGAGGCAGGCAGGTCCCCGCTGCGCTCCTCTGCCTCAGCGTCCACCTCTGAGGCAGGCAGGTCCCTGCTGGGTTCCTCTGCCTCTTTTCCCCCAGTGTCCACCTGCGAGGCATGAGTCTCAGTCTGATTTACAAAACAAAATAATTGTGTGAATGAAGTATGAAAGATTTTCAGGCCAATGCAATAAAGTGCACTTAAGGTGCGCAGAGAGGTTGCTGACTACTAAAGGCTATCTATGCCTGTTATATCCCACTACTGTAACAATACATTGATTAAAATAAAAATATACACACCCTGGAGTGTGGGTTAATGTGTGTGCAGAAACACTTCGATGCCAAAAATTGCCCTGTGTCCTAGGAGTCCATTTAAAGCAGAGAATGAATTAATGCTTGTAATACTTTCTGTAATTCTGCCAGTCCCAGAATTGTTGTTCATTGCAATACAACTAGTAAAGTACTAACTAGTAACTACTAAGTACCAGGACTAAGAAAGCAAAATCATGCAAAACAAACCAAAGACCTTCAGAAATAATAATAAAAAAAGAAAAACTGAGCACCCAGCAGTTGTACATTTCTGAAGGCTTTTTTTTTTCATGATTCTGCTTTCTTACTCCTGCTTTAGTATCAGAAGTATTACATTTGTTGCTTCAAATGACTGCCTTGGTCATGCAGCAATTTTTGGCATCAAAGTTATACTCATTGCAGTACCTGAGTGCATTGGCCAGGTTGAAAGATGTGTGAATGGTCAGTAGCCATGGTTGAAGCCTTGACGTTGGCGCTACTGCTCACAAATATACAACTTGTGCTAATTCAACCAGACTGAATGTTTTATGAAAGTGTATGACTGAGTGCCATACTAGTAAAAACACTGAAATTTGTTGGATTATAATATGTACATGTCTGTTCTCTGTAATTTAGTACCATACTATTTAATTTAGGAATAATTATTACTAAGTTAAATAATTTTTTTAAATAGTATAGTAATAAATAAATACGGAAAGACATCTATGAAAGTAATCAAACACATTGGATAGTTTGTCACATTAGAAGAATTCTCATTCCACTAATATTTCTAAAATTACAAAAATAAACACATTTTTTTGAACAAAAACATTTTATTCAGACATTTTTTTAAACAATTATCACTAAATAAAAAAATATATATTATTATATAAATAAAAAAAAGATCAGTGGAGTTGCCCCTGTCAGGGTGAAATATGATGCTTTCTCTTCATGATGTTGTAGCAGGGTCATGTGGAGAAGAGGGTGGTGACCTGGGAGGATCCTGCTGTGGAGCAGAGGGCACTGGCATCTCCTCCTCACAAGATTCCATTGCCCTCTGCTCCTGAGAGGCCTCCTCCAGGACTGACAACCTCCTCTCCACATTCTGCTACAACATCATGAAGTCGGCATCATATTTCACCCTGAACTACTGCACTTCCTGCAGGATCTCCTCCAGCTTGGCAAACTATACAGGGCATGCACAGCTAGGAGGAGATCCTGCAGGAAGCACCGCAGAACTGGTACTGGTGCTGGGCCAGGCTGCTGTTGCTGCTGCTACTGCTGCTGCCACCGCTTCCTCTTCTTACCCTGTAAAGAAACATAAAAAAAAAAATTCAACAGACATAGAACAATACATATATGGCAAATAAAAAAGCACATATGTGAGCAAGTTTATAAAATCTACCTCTTAGTTTACTAACTTAGAGGGTTTTAGGAAAATGAGGAGTCCATAACAGGGGAGAGGGAGGGAGGGGGAAAGTGGAGGGATATCAATCTAGATAGATTAGAGATAGTACATAATTTGAAGGATTGGCAGGAGAAATAAAGGAATCTCTTTCAAGTTAGACAGAATATGATGGTTCACTACAAATCTCTTCTTCTTTCTCCTTCCATTCCTTTGTTTACTCTCATAGTGTTTCATTCATTGGTCACAGATGGCTGCACCCTCTCTGCCTTACCTCTTTTCTACCTCTCTCCTCTCCTCTGGGAAAGATGGCTGCCTCCGCTGCTATTTGCTGACCTCTCCGGCGTCCCCGGACTGGTATGGGCAATTGCGTTAGCCATATTTCCTCCTGAGGCCTCCTAGGGTGCGCGCAGTACTCAGTCCTTTGAATGTGTCATGGCGGGAACCTCAGGGGCAGCCCCACCGCATTACATCACTACCTCCGGGTACTTAGCCTCCGTTCACCAACAGTGCTACGAGTTACCAAGGATTACGGTCCAGCTAATTCTGACCGTGTTCCAAGCTGCCCACTTGGAACACCTCCTCCTAACTCCGGGGTTTCTCGCTGATTCCTGGAAGCTCTGGGTACCTGCTCCTTGGCGGCCCTTCCACTTCTATCCACCCTCCATGGTTTGCCTTGCTCTAACTATCCAGGACACCACCTCCTCGGCGATCTTGTCTGTTCTTTTCTCCAGGAACCCGGCCAGAAGGAACCCTAGGTACTCGACCTCGAGGGCCTATTTGCTCCTATCTCTTCAGGTATCCTGCACCACGGATCTTGGGTCCTCTGCCTTGCCACTGGGACTTAGGAGAATCCTCTGGGACAGCAAGTACCGGATTCCTGAGGTGATGAAGAAGCCGAAGTCGGAGTCCAAGGGCGAAGCCGGGTCAGAAGCCAGGAGTCAGAAATCCAAACCAAAGCCAGGGACGAAAGCAGAAGACAGAGTCGTGGGACGGAGCCGGGTCGGAAGCCAGAGGTCGGAAGACAATACCAAGCCATGAGGAGAAGCTGGAGACGAAGTCGTGGAATGGAGCCGGGTCGGAAGCCAGAAGTCAGACGTCAATACCAAAACCAAGGGGCAGAAGCTGAAGACAAGTCAGGAAGCAAAGATGGGTCAGAATCCAGAAGACAGAGGCAATCCAGGGATACAGCAGCAACTTGAGATTCAGACAACTGAGGAACCTCGTTGCAAGCCTAGGTGCTACTGCAGCTGCCGGGTTTAAATGGCCCGGCAGCATCTGACATCAGGAGGAGGTGTTCCCAGGCTTTCCTACGCTGGCCCCTTTAAGAGCAGGCCCTAGCGCGCCCGTGTTCCTAGGGGGCGGGGCCAGATGTGGATCGGCATCAGCATCTCCCTGCAGGGAGAACGCTGCGGAGGGCCGTGTCTTCGGCCCTGCAGGCTGGGGGAAGGTGTTCCTGTGGCTGGACTGGCCGCGCGGTAAGTGTAGGTCCAGGGGCACGGCCCGGGACCGTAACAGGTGTACCTTGACAACATCCTGATCTTCTCTCAAGATCTGCAAACACACCAGGAGGACGTAAAGAGGGTACTGAGACAGTTACGTGAGAATCATCTGTACGCGAAACTTGAAGAGTGTGAATTTCATAAGGAATCAGTACCATTCCTAGGTTACATTGTTTCTAAGAAAGGCTTCCAGATGGACCCAAAAAAATTATAGAGCATTCGAGATTGGCCTCAACCAACAGGCCTGAAGGCATTACGCTGCTTCCTGGGCTTCTCGAACTACTACCATTGCTTCATTAAGAACTACTCCTCCTTGACGGTTCCACTAATGGCCATGACAAAGAAGGGGGCTAATTCTGCCAACTGGTCTCTTGAGGCAGTGGCAACTTTTCAGATTCTTAAAGAAGCCTTCCAAAAAAAGCCTTGTCTCCGCCATCCAGATCTGCATCGCCCATTCATCATCAAGGTCGACGCTTCAGACGTCGGCGTGAGAGTGGTCTTAAGTCAGTTCAGTGACTCCAATGTGCTCCATCCTTGTTCCTTCTTCTCAAGGCAATTCTCTCCTGCTGAAAAAAATGATGGAATCGGAGACAAAAAACTGCTCTCTATAAAACTGGCCTTTGAGGATGACATCCCTGGCTGGAGGGTGCTCAACATCAAATTCTAGTATACACCGAACACAAAAACTTGGAGTATATCCGACATGCTCAGCAGTTCAATCACCAACAGGCTAGATGGTCACTGGTTTCTACTCAAATATCATCCGGGAGACAAAAACATCCAAGCTGACGCGCTTTCACGATCCTTCCCTGAGGACATACCTGATGAGCCCCGTCACATCATCAATCCCCAGAGGGTGGTTCTTGCAGCCACTCATGCTATCCCTCCTGGGAGGATGGTTGTGGCCCGAAGCCTAAACAAGAAGCTGATGAAATGGTCACATGATTCCCGTTTGGCCGGCCACCCTGGACAGAACCGTACACTTGCCATGCTTCAATGATATTATCGGTGGCCAACAATGAAAGAGGATGTGCAAGCCTATGTGGCTTCCTGCGCTACTTGTGCAAAACAAAAAACCTCCTGCCAGCCGTCCCTTGGGCCTCCTACAACCTCTCCCAGTTCCAGATGAGCCCTGGACAAATATAGCAACCGATTTTGTGATAGACCTACCACTCTCCAATGGAAATAATACAATTTGGGTCACTGTTGATCGCTTCTCTAAAACGGCACATTTTGTGGCTTTGCCAGGCCTACCATTGGCTGATGAACTAGCGAAGCTTTTTGTCAAGCATATTTTCTGCCGCCATGGGATGCCTAAACACATCTTGTCCAACAGAGGTGTGCATTTCACCGCAAAATTCTGGAGAGCTCTTTGTCAAAATCTGACATCTCCCTGGACTTCACCTCTGCTTATCAACCACAGTCTAATGGGCAAATCGAAAGGCTGAACAGAACGTTTAAATGGTTCCTGCGATCTTATGTGAATACAAGACAAAGTGATTGGGCAGAACTACTGCCATGGGCATAATTCGCTATAAATTCTCATCCTGCCACATCCACAGGATCCACTCCATTTCAAGTCATCTATGGTCGCCAATCATTACCTCCTCTACCGCTACCCTTATCGTGGCTTCACCAGCAGCCCAGACCACTTTAGTGGAGTTACAACAAGTCTGGAGACAAACTAAAGAACTGCTCCTTAAAGCAGGCCAGAGAGCCAAGAAGACCTATGATGCTCACCATAGGAAGGCACCCCAATTTCAACCTGGAGACAAGGTCTAGTTGAGTACCAAATTTCTCTGTCTCAAACTGCACGTTTTGCACCTCGCTATGTCGGACCCTTTGCCATTCTCCGATGCCTGGGGAATTTGATGTACAGCCTGAAATTACCTCCATCCATGAAAATATGCAACGCCTTTCATGTGTCTCTGCTAGAGCCGATTATACTTTCTGAGTTTTCCAAGAAGACTCCAGAACCAACTAATCTAAATGTTGAAGATGATATCAAATACAAGGTTGATGACATCTTGGAGGTTCGTAAGAGAGGCAAGACTTGGGAGTATCTTATCTCCTGGGAGGGATATGGACCAAGGGAAAATTCATGGGAACCACTTGTCAATATCATCGACAAGGACATAGTACGTCGTTTCCATCAGATGCATCCTCGGAAACCCAAATCCCCAGGAAGGGGACCTTTGAAGGAGGGTACTGTTGCGTCCATCGGTCGCAGATGGCTGTGCCCTCTCTGCCTTACCTCTTTTCCACTTTTCTCCTCTCCTCTTTTAAAGATGGCTGCCTCCGCTGCTATTTGCCAACTTCTCCGGCGACCCCGGACTGGCATGGGCGATTGCGTTCGCCATATTTTCTCCTGAGGCCTCCTATGATGCAGGTGTGCTCGCTACCCGCTCCTTTAAATGCGTCATGGCAGGAACCTTGGGGGCGGCCCCACCGCATGAAGTCACTATCTCCGGGTACTTAGCCTCCTTTCACCAACAGTGCTACGAGTTAGCAAGGATTATGGTCCAGCTAATTCTGACGGCTTCTAAACTGCCCACTTGGAACCCCTCCTCCTACCCTCCGGGGTATCTCGCTGATTCCTGGAAGCTCTGGGTACCCACTCCTCGGGGGCCCTTCCGCATCTATCCACCCTCCGGGGCTTGCATCGTTCTAACTATCCAGGATACCCGCTCCTCGGGGGTCTTGTCTTTTCTTTTCTCCAAGAACCCTGCTGGAAGGAAACCTAGGTACTCGCTCCTCAAGGACCTGCTTGCTCCTCTCTCTTCGGGTATCCTGCACCACGGACGTCGGGTCCTCTACCTTGCTCATCTACTACAGAGGAAGTACAGCCTTGACAACAGCTACCATTCCAGTGAGTACCTCAGCTCTTCAGACTCTCTATCTGCTTCACCCCACCAGATCCTCGGCGTATTCTGCTTGCGGACCACTACCGGATCTATCTACATCAGCCATACTGAAGGGGTCTGAAGGCTTCAACCTGACAAAGGACTTCATGTACCAGAATTCCCTGCTTCATGACGGGTTTACTTACAGTCTGCAATACAGCTGTAATTAGGACATTGAGAAATTCTCTGTCAGCACATTGCACATTTTCATTTTTTTGGCTTCGCTGTTCTTATTCTCTGATAAGCTTTCACTGCTGTAACCTAGATTAGAACAATGGATGTATTATGTGATGGGCTGTACTACTGCAGACTCGCGAATTCCTTTCCAGAACTGCAAGTCCCAGCAGCCTCTCCTGCAGAACATGGGAGAAGTTTCACGAAAGTTCCAGGGTGTCTAGGGAGGGGGTCAGTAGCCCCTTCAGCCGGAATATGCTTGCTCAGCAATGCTTAGAACGCATGTGTAAAAGATAAGAACTGTAAAGTGCATAAGAGTCTGCTCCTGGAGGGGAGGGGCATGCAGTTGTACTGAGCCTTTGTCTTAGTTGCATCTTGCTGGCAATAAAAGTCTATCTTTACGGATCAGTTGTCTGGACCTCCTTACTGACTAAAAAGAGACGGTTACATTTGGCGAGCTCAGCCAGGAGGTACCGGGGACGCTATTTTAGCCCCCCAGTTGGTCCAGGAGATTTTGTGGCGGAGTGATCCCCCAGACTTGCCTGGTGAGTGGCCACCACTGAGTTCAGTGATCAGGTATCTGAGGGGGTCATTCCACGGAGATCCTCTGAGACCTTTGGGCTGGTGATCCGGGAAGAAGGCTTTCGTGACGATCGGAAGAACCCTGCAGGCGAGTATTATGGGAATGATGGGAAAAGTGAAGAATAGCTAAAAGAGTAGCAAATGACCGGTCCATCCGTGAGGGGACCGAGGGGGCTTTGATCACACCCCAAGCGGTGGTTTGGTAGGAATTGCATTCCGAAAGCCACGCGCATAAAAAGAGGAAAAAGAAGTAACGCATACGATAGTGGGAATAGGTTTCTTGTTGTGTGAAAGAGAGTGAATGGCCTCGCAGTTCTAGGCCGGGCTGACCGCGTCCTAGTCGGGGCGATTGTGACCCTTTTGTGTCTGACGGGTACGGACCCCTTACCTATCCGTCTTCCCTTCCCTCCTCTGTCTGTGAATTCTATCCTAATGGGAGGGGCGGTTCGACTCCATTAAAAGTCATGACGGAGCACTATAGTGAAGTGTTTGATAGACGTAAATGTACAAAACCCGGAATGATTCAACGATGCACCCATAGGTGGCCCAGTTTGTGTGTAAATTGGCCTCCGGTAGGGACTTTCAATTTCCAAACGGCCACAAGGGTCCAGAATATAGTTATACGAGAAGGGAATCCGGGTTGCCCTGAGGATATACCGTACATAACTGCTTGGATTGCAGTTATTGAGAATCCTCCGTCGTGGGCAAAGAAGTTAGTGGAGGGAGCCGCCCTCGTAATGGTGGCTCAGGCGCACAAAATGGGGAACTGGAAGTCCCCATTATTAATTAAGGATTGTAATGTATGTAACTGCTATCTGTGAATTGCAAGCACATGTACCAAGGATTTTTTGTTTTTAATTGTTTTAAACCCTAATAAGGAGAGATTTTGGTTTACAGATGCTGCACAAGACTACTATACAACAAATTAATGTACAGTGTTAAGTTAAAATACTGATTTGATTACTGAGAATGCATTTACTGGTGTTGAAGTTTAGAACTTGATGGCAGTTAAGGGTTAACGGCAGAGATAATTACAGGAGAGAGGAGGGAATCGAGCCAGAGGAAAAAAAAAAAAAAAAAAGACGTTGAGCCAGTGCGGAGTGCATTCAATATGGCTGTGCGTTTCAATGCTTGTCTCATATATATTATCTGTTATTTAAAAGTTACATTGGAACGCATGATAAAGTATGAACTCTCTTTTGCTGACACAGTTTATTTTGAAGCTGTCTCTGGGAAATTTAGAGAAATGATTAAGAATGGGTTCTTTGTTAAAGTTTTTCTTGTTGCTTCTTTGGCTAGCAGTATTTAAATATGCAGAGCTACTCCCTGTTTTAAGGAACTGGCAAGATAAGACAGCCAAGCATGTGCAGCGCTGACTGTGGGAATTACAGGATGCCGTTTGTAAAAAAAAAAAAAAACAAAAACGGAGAAAACAAAGACTTAATATTAAAAATTTTGATTCAGTGGCAGGCGCAAGATAAGGATTATTGGAAGTTGTGGGCAAGAGAAGGGGCCACTATGCAAGATTAGGAACAAGAGCAAATATGAGTCGGCCCAAATGATAAAGTAGTGGCCCACACACACACACACACACATATATATATATATATATATATATATTGCAATTATGTTCTTTTACCACTGGTGGGGGCTGGGCTCTGGCTATTACCATATGTTCTTAGTGTTTGCAATGTAATTGATACAAGGCTTCCAAGGGTTTGATCATCACTCCTGCACACCTAAAGCGCCCCCCCTGGATCCTTGCCTGCAGATCCAGGTTGACTTTATTGAATTAACCCAATGCCAAACTTACAAGTATGAAGGAAGCAATGTTTTGCAGCTTCTCAGCCTCGTCAGAACTGATTTGCCTCCAGGCGCAGGTCACCTATTCAATTTCCAGATGGACTGTGATCTTTTCATCGTATTTTGAGATGTATGGGAACAGGGATCAGGAAGAGAAGAAAAGGGCCCGTCCCTGCAACCAGGAACTTAATAATAGAGACCCGACATCCGAAAGAAGCTGCAGAAGGCCGAAGGCTTTGAGGGCATGAGCCTCAGCCAGTTAAAAGCTATAGCAGACCAGGTATGTGGAAATAGAGAAGTGGAAGAGAAAAGAGAGAAGCAAGTAGAGACATGAAGGAGAAAGTGACTGTTAGCCGCCGCTCTCGAGGACACGCGGACGGGAAGGAGCCAAGACAATGGCAGACCGCGAAGAGGAGGGGGAACAAGACCCCCCCTTTGGGAAAGAATCAGTGTGCGTACTGCAAAAATGAAGGCCATTGGAAGAGAGACTGTGAAGAATGGCAAAAGAAATACGGGAGCCCTGCAGTGAATACTAACGACAAAAATGGACCTGCACCGACACAAAGGGGCCGAGGAGGAAGGAGATCGGACAACCCCCACTGGCAGATGGCGGGGGAGGCGACAAGGAGCATACAGCCTGAAGAGACCGGGAGGGAAGAATCCCCACTGACCCTCTGGTGGAGATCCACGAGGTAACACAACAAAAATCAGGGGCCTGTTGGACTCAGAGGCCAACGATCTGTCATGACTGCACCAATCGGCCCCCCCGACGAAAGAGACTGTTTCTATAGTGGGTGCCTCAGGTCAGGTACTCACTGCCCCTCTGCAGAAAGAATGAACTATACAAGTAGGCGGGACCATGGTATCCCTTATCGGATGGAACCTGCTGTGTAAGCCTCAGACCACATTGAGATTTCAACCAACAGGGGAAGTTAAAGCCTCCTTCGGGGACCATCCAGTGATACTCATCTGTCTCCTCCAAGAAGAATGGAGACTACATCTTCCCATAGTCGAACGAACCATCGAACATCGATATGAAAACAACACCCCCCTCAACAAAAACGAAGACAACTGATGGATAGTGTACCCCAAGTATGGTTCGAACAGAACCCGGGAGGAATAGCTATCGACGCTACCCCCATATGGATAGAGATGAAACAGAATGCACAGGTGATTAATCAACCTCAATACCCCATTCCATATATGGCCAGACAAGGAATCCAGATACACCTGCAAAGACTGTATGATTTGGGCATTCTTCGGCGAATCCGATCTGCTTGGAACACCCCTTTGTTGCCAGTAAAGAAGCCTGGATCTAATGACTATCGACCAGTACAAGACTTAAGAAAAGTGAATAGTCAAGTAGCAGATCTAGTAGCCCTCGTCCCAAATCCGTATTCAATCTTGGCTCAAGTCTCTCCTGCATCAAAGTGGTACAGTGTCATTGATCTCAAAGATGCCTTCTTCTCCGTCCCGGTGGCGGAGGAATGTCAGAAGATTTTTGCTTTCACATGGGAAAATGCACCTACTGGAGTAAAGCAGCAGTACACATGGACTCGGTTGCCTCAAGGGTTTAGGCACTCACCTACGCTGTTCGGTGAGCAACTGGCAAAAGACTTAAAGATGTATCAAGTAAAGTATGGGCCAGTCATACAATACGTGGATGACCTTCTGTTGTTTCGAGAGACGTACCTCGAATGTGCGGTATCCACTCTTCAGCTGCTAAAGACGTTGTACTCAAAAGGGTATCGTGCAAGTAAAAAGAAAGCGCAAATCTGTGAATTGGAAGTAGAGTATTTAGGCTTCCAAATACGTGGAGGAACCCGTTGTCTGGGAGTTTCTCGCACCAGTTCTATAAGAGATCAACCTGTACCCACTTGCAAGAAAGAGCTCCGAGCGTTCCTTGGAGCTGCAGGATACTGTAGGCTGTGGATTGCTAACTATGCAGTTATTGCCCAACCCCTGTACGACAAGCTGCGGGGTAAAGAGGCAGAATCTCAACCCTTCCAATGGGAAGGAAACGAACTGGCAAGCTTACGTCAACTAAAAGAAGCCTTAATTGAACCACCTGCCTTAGGATTGCCAGATGTGATGAAACCATTCCATCTATTCGTCGACGAGAAAAAAGGCATGGCCATAGGGGTATTGACTCAAACCTTAGGCTCATGGGAACGACCTGTTGCATATCTGTCAAAAGGAATGGACAATGTTGCAAAAGGATGGCCAGGTTGTCTTCGAAGCATTGCGGCTGCATGCTTACTAATTCCAGAAGCAGTCAAATTAACTTTTGGACAAACCTTGAACGTAACAACTCCCCACACCATTCAAGGACTGCTAGAGACCCATGGACCAAAATGAATGACTAATTCACGTCTCGTCAAGTATTAAGCCTTACTGTGTGAAACACCTGAAATTCAAATACAAGACAGCAAAAACTTGAACCCGGCCACTCTTATGCCGGCACCTGAACCAGTTGCCCATGATTGTGAAGAAGTCATGACTACAATACATTCCAGTAGACCAGACCTGAGGGATCAAACCTGGCAAGGAGCTTGGACTTTATTCACTGATGGGAGCAGCCAAATCATTCATGAGATACGTTCTGCTGGATATGCTGTTGTATCCGAAGATGAAATCATTGAGGCTCAACCTCTTCCCCCAGGAACGTCTGCACAAAAAGCTGAACTAATTGCCCTTACTCGAGCTCTGCAGTTGACAGAAGGACAAACTGTAAATATCTATACAGACTCTAAATATGCCTTCCTTACAATTCAAGTACATGGAGCATTATAGAGGGAAAACAATTGAACAATGCATCAGAAGTACGTGAATTACTAGACGCAGTTTGGCTACCTCGCAAGGTGGCTGTAATGCATTGCAAAGCACACACCAGGAAATCAAACCCTATTGTCAAGGAAATCAGAGAGCAGATGAAGCAGCAAAAAGGGGCAACTCGGGAACCCTTCCAAGCAGTATTAATTGCATCAAATCATCAGGCTTCAGGCAGTCCTGGAGCTCATCACCAACGACTGCTTTCGCTCTTAAACTCTGGGCAAAACAAAATACCAAAATTATGACTGCAGTGTACCAGAATAGATTGGTTTTAGATTACCCTCTGGCCCAGGAAGGAGGGTTTGTGGAACATTTAACCTCTCCAATTGTTGTTTACAGGTAGATGACCAAAACAAGGTTATCCAAGACATCACTGATCGCATGGTCAAGATGGCACACGTCCCTGTCCAGCAATGGAATAGTGCTTGGGACTGGACCAATGGATTCCGTGGTTGGTTTTCCATGATCGGTGGATTTAAGAGCTTGTTTGTTATCCCAGCCAGTTTAATTCTGTTTTGTCTTTTAGGACCCTGAATTATTCCTTTCTTGCTCAAACCGCCTTCGTCGGGTGATGAAGGACATTGCTGAACGCAAAACAGCCACGCAGCTTCTGTCACTGTACATGTATTCCTCTGAGCCTATAGAACCTGTTTAACCATCCTCATGTTTTATCCTGGGCCATCTTCCCATACATGACAAATTCGGGCTACAAAGGGGGGTGGAGCCATTAGGGCCCATCCGTCTCAAACCCGTGAAGAAACCATCGGACTGTTTGGGAAATTAGGGCCCCCTGAGAACTCAAATTGCTAATTTTTCTTGTTTCTGTTTCTTTCAGCTCCACAGTTGCGTTGTGATGGTGTGATACTTTTCATAGAGAATGATAAGTATCAAAGGGGGGAATGAAGGGGTCTGAAGGCTTCAACCTGACAAAGGACTTCATGTACCAGAATTCCCTGCTTCATGACGGGTTTACTTACAGTCTGCAATACAGCTGTAATTAGGACATTGAGAAACTCTCTGTCAGCACATTGCACATTTTCATTTTTTTGGCTTCGCTGTTCTTATTCTCTGATAAGCTTTCACTGCTGTAACCTAGATTAGAACAATGGATGTATTATGTGATGGGCTGTACTACTGCAGACTCGCGAATTCCTTTCCAGAACTGCAAGTCCCAGCAGCCTCTCCTGCAGAACATGGGAGAAGTTTCACGAAAGTTCCAGGGTGTCTAGGGAGGGGGTCAGTAGCCCCTTCAGCTGGAATATGCTTGCTCAGCAATGCTTAGAACGCATGTGTAAAAGATAAGAACTGTAAAGTGCATAAGAGTCTGCTCCTGGAGGGGAGGGGCATGCAGTTGTACTGAGCCTTTGTCTTAGCTGCATCTTGCTGGCAATAAAAGTCTATCTTTACGGATCAGTTGTCTGGACCTCCTTACTGACTAAAAAGAGACGGTTACAATACTACTGGGACTAGGTTCTCGGGTTACCCCGCTCTGCAAACCACTACTGGACCTACATCTCCCAGCCATGGTGAGATCTACATGACACCTGAATATCCTGTGTCAGGTCGTGACTCATTCCAGAGGTACTCAGAGTCAACAAGCACAATCCACTTCTCGGACAGCACCTTTGCTGTACAATAAAGCTTCTTTCCTCTGTGTCTGCTTACTTCAGAGTTCACTTATAAACACTCAAGGTAGCTGAAAATCAGAAATAACAAAATGTACAATATTCAGCTATTAATAGAACTCAATCTATGATGTTTTCTAGCAACCGTCATAAATGGCCACAATTGCTAATGGCTTATTTGAATCAAGCCCTTAAAGCACTGGGCTTGTATAATCATAGGTTGCTGAAAATGGACAGGGCAAACACTGTGTAAAAACTACTAATGTTTGCACTTAGCTTGTTCCACCAGACAGCAAATGAATATTTTTCAATTCCTGAAGTGCTTGCTCCAACACTACAGTGTTTCGGAGTTTCCAACTCCTTCCTCAGGGAACTTCAGGGAGGCAGTGTGCTGGTAGGAAAATTTGTATAGCAGAGGCTGAGGTCATTCAAAACGCTGAAAAACATTTGCTGTGAATGGTGTACTGCAACTGTACAGCCTTGCTGTGATTTGTGCTGCTGAATCATTCAGCGGCACAAATCACAGCAAGGCTGTACTCACTTGGAGCAAGCACTTCAGGAATTGAAAAATATTCATTTGCTGTCTGGTGGAACAAGCTAAGTGCAAACATTAGTAGTTTTTACACAGTGTTTGCCCTGTCCATTTTCAGCAACCTATGATTATACAAGCCCAGTGCTTTAAGGGCTTGATTCAAATAAGCCATTAGCAATTGTGGCCATTTATGACGGTTGCTAGAAAACATCATAGATTGAGTTCTATTAATAGCTGAATATTGTACATTTTGTTACTTCAGAGTTCAGCCTATCACTGTGGTTCCCCACGGGTCCTCTGTGGGAGGAGTCATCGCCACAACGACCAAGGGTTCACAAACATGCCTCAAACACAACCATAGTCACTCAGTGTTATTATAATATATACAAATACATACATGCATCTATCCCAGGCACTATAACTGACTGATCTCAAAAAATGATTTTGTTTTTCAGCCTCAGACAGATATATTACTGGCCCAGATATATTACCTGGTCCACTAGCTGCTGGTGCCTCCGTCCTCCTCTGGTGGCAGCTCCTGCTAGGCCCAGGAAGCCCTGTCTCGCCCCTGCCGGTGTGTGGTTCTGTACAAGACAGATCAAAATTTAAAAAATAGGAATGAGATCAGCCACAAGCATTCATTCACTGTTATAATAAATAAACAAACATAATGAAACACAAATTAAATTCCATTACAATTAAATTTCATTACAATTAAAATTTAGTACAGCAGCAGCAACACACTTATTGAATGAATATTTGTGTAGTATTCTGAAAACAACCTACCAGGCAAAGGACAGGAGAAAGTCCTGCGGACCTCCTCAAGCCCCCTACCCTCTTGAAGTTGCAGGTGAGGACCTGAGAATTAGAGGGATAAAGGAAAAAGAATAACATTGATTAATTACAACATGCCCAAGTTTTGCCTTGACCTACTAGGTTATTTTTTATGCAACAGAGAAAAGTTAGTAATAATAAAATACTATTTTATACAGTTATCTTTCAATGTGGCATTCAAAATCCCAAATACCACATTTGAAAATCATAAATATAAATATTAATACCTCCGATATCTTTGTTTCTTTTGTAGTATAGTTAGTATTAATACTAGTATAGGGTGGGTACTCCTACTACTTCTGTTCTTCTAAAATAAAATATTTTATTTTAAATTATTACTGTACTTATAACTATATATAACTCATTCTATGCTACTACTACTACTCTATTCAATTTTCAAATACAAAATATAAATAATAATTAATAATATGCAGAACATTCTTATCTCTCACCTTATTTTTTTTTTTAGATCTTCGATCTCACGAGGGTAAGAGGCTCACCAGCAAAACCTCCTGGAGAGAGGCAGAATCCCTTTCCAGGTTCGGCCGGCAGCCTGGGGGGGTGAAAGACTCCCCTCATCCAGGAGGATGAGTCGGGCCAGGAGGTCCACATTGGCCTCCGTAAAGCAGGGCTTCCTGGACTGCAGCTGCCACCTTGGAAGAGGATGGTGGGGGCGACTCCCTGTCACATTCCATCCTACCATGGGAAAATAAAAAGAATATTAAAAAACGTATGTGCTTTAGGACAGCTGTCTGTTCAGAAGCTCACACCTTAATGCAGGGACGGCATGTGACGTCACGTCTTGAGCGGCCAATTGCACGCACAGGGGCCGCTTTCCCCCGTGCAGGCGTCCATCTTCGCCAGGAGGCAGGGGAGCCATGATCTGTTCCTGCTGATGGCCGGAGGGCTGCAAAAAAAAAGTAAGTCGCGCAGCGGGAGACAGGAGAGGTCCGATTTCCGGAGGGGGCTGCAAAAAGTAAGTTGCTTCGCCGCTTCACACTGTCAGTGTCTCTTCTTCCCTCCTCCCAAAGCAGGGCGCGAAAAGCAGCCTTGCTCCGGGAGGAGGGAAGAAGGGGCTGGCAGTACGAAGCGGCGAAGCGACTTACTTTTTGCAGCCCCCTCTGGACATCGGAGGGGGCTGCAACGTTTTTTTCGCTTTTTTTTTTTTTTTTTGCTTCGGGAGGAGGGGAGAGGACTGGGGCTGCCCCGGAGACTGGCACCCATGATCGCGGCCGGGGCAGGTGAGCGGGGGCTGGGGGAAAGCTTGCCGTCTACCCTTACCCCTGCCTCTACCGCAGGGGTAAGGGTAGGCGGTAAGTTAGCAGGTTAAACGCGCGACAAAACGGCAGGGAAAAATAGCAATAGTCGGGGCGCGGGTTACGGGATGCTAGGGAATAGCTAATTCGCTCGTTTGCATGCAATATACATGCCGCATGCGGAAGGGGTTGCCCGGGGATTTTAGGACGCGGTAGAAGTAGGTTAAAGGGGATTCGGGATCGCAGGAAGGGCTAACGCGGCCCGAAAGTGAGTAGAATGCGGGTTAGGAGCGGGGTAAACGCGGCCGCACTTTACTGGATAGACCTGTTTGTGTGTTAAACTTTTTATTTCCCCTAATGTAACTTACTTAAGTTAAAATAAAATAAAGTACATCATTTAATATTATTTTTATATTTTATGCTACTTTAGCGAAACTGTGGTCACAGTAAACTATATATATAGAAAAACTAAAATAAAACTATATATACTTACAGTGGTTGTGCTCTGGTGGTTATTATTCACTCTTCTCTTGGAACAGGAACAGTGCTACACTGCCACCTGCCTGTCTGTGTGACGTGTGCGCTGTCTCGAAGAAGCAAAAAGTTACTGTGCACATCGAAAGGAAAATGGCCACTGGGGATACCACTAAGCATGCTTGGATTAGTGCACACTAAGTCACGTTAGTGCGCCCTAAGGCTTACCTAGTGCGCACTAACTAAGGATTAGTGCACGCTACCTGCGGATGGGCAGAGCACACTAATTCAAATCACCGTGCACTAAACCTTGAGTAGTGCACTCTAAGGATTAGTGCATGCTACCTCCGGATGGGCAATTTGTTATGACTCTACATTCCCATTGGCTGTCTTCAAGGTAGAGAGAACCAATGGGAACGCAGAACCATACCTCTAGCTAACGAACTCCTCATGAATTGATACATTTTAATTTTTAAGAGGCACTTTTTGTTAGTGCGCACTAACATTAGTTACAACGTACCACTACATACATAGTGCACTGTAAGTTCTATTAGGGCGCACTAACTAACCTGTTCATGCGCACTAATGGGCCTTAATGTGCATTAACATCCAGCTAGTGTGCACTGTCTTGTCCGGTGCACTGCATACTAATGCTGATATAGTGCACACTAACTTGTTGTTAGTGCGCAGTAAGGCCCATTAGTGCACACTAACACAGTTCGTCAAAAAATGCCAAAAAAAACAAACAAACCGTATGAAAATGAAATTTTTCGCGGAGCGCCCAAACCGAAGCCTGATCCGAAAGCTTTAAACGAAGCATATCTCTATTAAAATGTAGCAATGTTTAAACTGTTTTATTGTGTGTTTATGTACTGGTTCAAATGGCTGCTACTGTTTCTTTAAGACGAGTTGGGAGCTGGTAACCGAGCTAAGAAAGCTCATGGTTGGGGGGGTTGATGATGTCACCAACCTAAATGGCCACCTGAGACAGATCTCCGGTCTCCAGAGAGCCTTTTTGAAGCTATATTGCAGCACTCAGTGGAGCTTTTGCACCGCCACCTAGCTTGGAGTGACGCTAAGAGAGCAGGCATGACTGCCAAGAAGAAAGCTGTGGATTTAAAACAGTTTTCTTTCTTGAAGGCCAGGGAAGTTTTTTGCAGTGGCAATGGCAACTTGGAGCCTACAAGTGAGGCCAACTTAATGACAGAAGAGAAATCAGCAACATCGCTGCATTCGCATGCAGAACCCGATTTACCTATGCATGCTGAATTTCGCGAATGGTTTTGCGATCTCCGCTAAGATCAACAATAATAAATCATAGATGATCGCCATGATGTCTGAACTGAGAGAAGATTTGTTAGGTATTGGACATCGCACAGATAAGCATGGCATGAACATGGATGCCCATGCTCTTCAGCTCGAAGACTTGTAAAAGAAATACTCAACATTGAGAGATGAAAATTCAGCTCTCGCTGAAAAACTTGAGGACATTGAAAACCAGTCCCAGCAATGTAACCTTCAATTTTGGGGTATTGCATAACGCCTGGAAAATACCGACTGCAAGGCCACGATTGTACAATTTTGTGTCTTTCTGCAAGACTCAGAGAGGCTTTGGCCTCTCCTCATCTTTCTGATATTTCCATAGTACGGGCTCTCCGTGCCTTGGGCTAGCGAGTTGGTGACCGCCTGCAAGATATAATTGTTTCTTTCCATTCTATTGCGGTGAAGGATCAAGTTTTTAATATTGGAAAGAAAAATAAATGTTGGTCCTGGAACTCGCACCAAGCCTCTGTTTTTGCGGACTTCCCTTTCGTCACATTGTGTAAGCGCTTCGAGATGAGAAATGCAACCTCGCTGTTGTGCAAAGAGAACTGCCAGTATTTATTTTTTATTTATTTAGGATTTTTATATACCGACATTCTCGATACAAATATCAAATCAGGTCGGTTTCCATAGAACAAAACTGTCACGGATATGGCGTTACATTAAACAGTGTTTCTGAACATAAGAACGTCAAAAAGAAGTATAAAAATAAAGTGAAAATATAACAATATAAGTATACAGTAGACAACAATAACTCTTCAATTAACGTGAAATAAAGATATAAAAATAGCTAAAAATAAATGGTGAGTTAAGTTGGGATAAACAGGTAACAGTGAATACATGGGGGGCATAAACAAGAGAGGTGCATGAGCTAATGGACTAATGTATCAACAAAGGGTCTTTCAAGGCAAGTGGACTGTCCATATAGGCGTATTCGGGCCCTGAGGAGATATGTGCGGTCATGGAACTTGTATTGGATTATTTTGTTCTTTGACCGGTGTCAGAGTGTTCCTGCGATTCCGGAAAGGCTTGCCGAAAGAGCCACGTTTTTAGGTTTTTCTTGAAAGTTGGATGACATGTTTCTTGTCGAAGATCCGACGGTAATGAATTCCAAAGGGTGGGCCCTGCTGTGGAAAGTGCTCGTTTAGATAGTGAAGTTTTGATCGGGGGAGCATATAATGAACCTTTGTAATTATATCTAATAGGTCTTTGTGACGTGTGAAGGCGGAGTTGTGAGTTAAGATTTAGGTGAGCGATGCCCATAATATCCTTGTGAATCATTCATAATGTCTTGAAGTTGATTCTGGCTTTTATAGGAAGCCAGTGGAGGCTGTGGAGAATAGGTGTAATGTGGGCTCTTTTGTTAGTGTTGGTGAGTAGCCTCGCCGCAGCGTTCTGCACCATCTGAAGGGGTTTTGTAGATAAGATCGGAAGACCTAACAGTAGAGAGTTGCAGTAGTCTAACTTAGACAGAATTAAAGATTGAACTACTAGACGGAAGTCGCTGAAGTGAAGGAGTGGTTTCAGATTTTTGAGCACTTGAAGTTTAAAATAACATTCTTTAGTTGTGTTGTGAATGAAGGACTTGAGGTTGAATTGATGGTCGAGACACACCCCTAAGTCTCTGACGGTAGGGGAGTGGTTAATGGATGAATTTGCGAATTGTGTTGCGCTTTGGGAGTTGATGAGAGTGTTGTTTTCGTCAGTCGAGATGATGAGGATTTCTGTTTTATTTGCGTTGAGTATGAGGTTCAAGCTGGATAACAGGGAATTGATGGATTGTAAGCAATTGATCCAATGTGCCCAGGTTTTTTGCAGTGTTTCTGTGATGGGAAGAAGTATCTGAATGTCATCTGCGAAAATATAATGCTTTAGCTTGAGGCTGGAGAGTAGGTGGCAGAGTGGAAGCAGGTAAATGTTAAAAAGAGTAGGGGAGAGCGATGATCTTTGAGGTACTCCTCGGTTAGATTTTATAGGAGAAGATTCTTCGTTATTGATCTTGACTTTATAGAATCTATTCTCCAGGAACGATTGAAACCAGCTGTGAGCTTCTCCTTGGATTCCTATATCTGATAGCCGCTCGAGAAGGATGGCATGATTGACTGTGTCAAAAGCGGCGGATAGGTCGAGAAGCGCGAGGAGGTATGATTGTTTTCTTTCAAGATTGAGGAGGATGGTGTCAGATAATGATGCTAGAAGGGCTTCTGTGTTTTGCGATTTCCTGAAGCCGAACTGGAAAGGGGAGAGTATGTTGTTCTCTTCTAGGTATTCAGACAGTTGCTTGTTGACTAATCTTTCCATCACTCTTGAGATCAGGGGAAGGTTGGCGATAGGGCGGAAGTTTGCAGGGTCAGCCGTTGATAGGTTGGGTTTTTTTAGTAAGGGTTTCAGAATGGCTATTTTGAGTTGATCTGGGACCTTTCCTTGAGTTAAAGAGCAGTTTATGATGTCTGCTAATGCTTTGGAGATGGTATTGGGAGTCGATAGCAGAAGATTGGAGGGTATGGAATCCAGTGGATGAGAGGAAGGTTTAAGCTTCTTGAGAATGCTTTCGATTTCCAATGAAGATGGGGTTTCGAATGATGATAAGCTGTATTTTTTGTTGTGTGTTGCGGTGCTGGGGGGCGTTGCTGTCGGTTGTTGGGTGGAGATTGGCTTAATGAGGTTGGTAATCTTATTATCAAAGTAGATTGCTAGTTCCGATGCTTTGTTGGCTGCTTGTTCGTCTGGGATGATGGGTGGAGAGGGTTTTGTGAGGGATGATACAAACGAGAATAAGGCTTTGGAGTCGAATGAGAAGTTGTGGATTTTTTTTGCAAAGAAGTCTTTTTTGGCCTTGAGGATGGCTAGTCTGTATGTGTTGAGGTGGGATTTGTAGTTTAGAATTGTGGTGGTGGATGGAGACTTGCGCCAGTTGTTTTCTTTTTTCCGAAGTTCTTGTTTAAGGATTTTCAGTGTCGGAGTGTACCACGGATGTCTTTTGGCTTGAGGTGGCTTCAAAGATTTGGTGATGGAGGGACAGGAAAGATCTGCGACCTCGTTTGTGATCTTGAGCCAGGAATTGATAGCTGAGGAAGCGTCTGTGAGATCCAGTCGGTCGAGTTCTTTGGAGAGCCGATTACTAAGACTGTCTATGGACCAGGGTTTCCTGTATTGAATAGTGGTTGCCGGGTAGATAGGACGAGGCTGGTCTTTAATTCGAAGTTCGGCAGAGATGAAGTGATGGTCAGACCATGGGACCGGGACGCATGTAGGGTTAGTGGTTGAAATTATGCCGTTGTTGAGAAAGATCAGGTCTAGGGTGTGACCCGCTTTATGTGTGGGATCTTTGACAATCTGATTGAAGCCTAGTTGATTTAGTGCTGTGAGAAGGATGTCACAGTTATGGGTTAAACGAGCGCTATTTACATGTAGGTTAAAGTCTCCCATCAGGATAGCTGGTTTGTCCTGCTTGAAATGTTTGGTTGTGAATTCAATTAATGGTGAGGGGTCTGTATCTAAGGTTCCTGGTGGTGAGTAGACTAAGGCTATTTGTAGATGGTCCGAATTGAAAAAGGCAATTTCAGTATTGTTTATTGTAGTAGATAGTTGTGGTGAGAGCCCAAGGCCCTTTTTAGAGGCTAGCAGGATCCCTCCACCCCTTTTTTTGATTCTGGGGATTGAGTGTAAGTCATAGAGGTGGTTTGGGAGCTGGTTTAATGGAACTGTATCAGTGGGTTTCAGCCATGTTTCGGTAATGGCGCAAATATCGGGGTTGTTGTCAGTCAGGTGATCATTGAGAAGGTGGATTTTTTTTGTAATCGATTGGGCGTTGAATAATGTGAGTGCGAATAGTTTTAATCCTAGCATTTGAGAGCTTGGGGAGATCATAATTGGGATCAATCTCTGTTGACGGATGCCTAGAATCCTGGGTTTGTTGGATGTGAGTTTGGGAATGTAGGGGATAGTAGGTATAGAGATAGGGTGCATGTTGAAGTGCTAGTGTATTGTATTGTATTCTTGTGTGAAATCAGTAATTGAGGTGCTGAATGAAGGATGGATGAAGGATGTAGGATGGATGAGTGGTTGCTGGATGAAGGAAGGATGAGAGGTTGCTGGGAGAAGATTAGATGAGTAGTTGCTGGGTGAAGGATGGAAGAGCGGTTGTTGGATGAAAGATGGATGAGTGGTTGCTGGATAAAGGATGGATAAAGGATGAAGGATGGATGAGTGGCTGCTGGATGAAGGATGGATGAGTGGATGCTGGGTGAAGGACGGATGAGTGGATGCTGGGTGAAGGATGGAAGAGCGGTTGCTGGATGCGTGGCTGCTGGATGAATGAGTGCTGGATGAGTGGCTGCTGGATGAAGGACGGATGAGTGGATGCTGGGTGAAGGATGGAAGAGCAGTTGCTGGATGCAGGATGGATGAGTGGTTGCTGGATGAAGGATGGATGAGTGAAGCAGGATGGATGAGTGGCTGCTGGATGAAGGACGGATGAGTGGATGCTGGCTGAAGGATGGATGAGTAGTTGCTGGGTGAAGGATGGAAGAGCGGTTGTTGTTGGTATTGATTGCTTTATCCCTTAAGACTGGCATTTACAGTGCAAGGGTCTACCCACAAAGTTAAAATGGCGGGAGAAGCAGAGGCCATTCTGGCAGAAGTGGGCTTTGCGATTCCTACCTCTAACATGTTGATGTTCGCAAAAATAGCATGCCAGGAAGATCACCTTCTTGGCTGCAGGTGGAGAAGGGAGGTCGGTGACTTCAGTGGCAATTAGGATGGCTCACATCTAAATAGGACTCACTGTCTTGACTTTATTACTGTTCCTTTCTTTGTTCTTTGTGTTGGTGCTAGCTCAGTCCTTTATTTAGGGCTTTTCAAGCTCATCTAATCTGATACATTGTGTATAAGAGCGCTGCATTGCTGCATTTTCATTCAGGTTTCTATTTTGATATGGCTTCTGAGAGGGGGGAGGGGTTGTCTCAGGGCCTAACGGTTTCCCCTTCTTTCACGTCTGCTCAGAGTATGAGCGGTCCTTTTCAAGGAGGGAGGGGGTGGTGCAGGGGGAGAGGGGAGTTTGGGATTGGGGTTTCATTACTGATAGTACTTTCAGGGTATAGTGGTAAGGCAGTCCAAGTTCTGGTGAGCATTTTGCCTCGGCCCAGGGAGGATAATGGTGGGGCAGCTTCTATATATGATCTCATTCCTTTTGCCGGCAGTGGGAGGGGATCTGTTATGTGTCCATACTGTTACCACCTTGGTGTTAGCATGATGGCTACGATTAAAATATTTTCCTTGAATGTGAATGATCTAAATTATAGGAAGAGGAAATTATTGTATGCAGGCTTGGTAGAGTCTCTATAGCCTTTATTCAAGAGACACAGCTGAAGAAGTGGCATGAGTATCTTATGGACTCCTCCTCCTATCTGCAGAGATATTTTTGGCTGCTTCTCAAGGTCATAAATGCATGGGAGAGGGAATTTTCTTCTCTGCACAGCTGGTCTGTCAAATTAAGAAGAGTTATAGTGACCCTTTAGGAAGGACTGTTCTCCTTAGCATTGAAGTGTGTGTGTGTGGGGGGGAGAAAGCATAGCTCTGATTAATATGTATGCACCCAATATTGACCAAGCCCCCTTTTCTGAGAATTTAGCTTTCACTCTGGCTAAATGGTTTGAAGGTAAACTGATTATTGGCGATGATTTTAATATGTCTAAAGTCAAACACCAAAGGGTCCCAGGTACAAATTTAAACAGACAGGGGTAGATTTTAAAAGAAGCGCGCAAAGCCTACAATTGTGCGTGCTACCCGGCACGCACAAATGTATGCCCGATTTTATAACATGCGCCTGCAGGTGCACGCATGTTATAAAGTCCATGGTCAGCGCATGCACAGGGGTGTACAATTGTGCGCCGAGCTGCGCTGCCTTCCTCCGTTCCCACCCAGGCCGCTCCAAAATTGGAGCGGCCTGGGTGGGTTCCCTCCGTGGCCGCTCCAAAATTGGAGCGGCCACGGAGGGAACTTCCCTATCCCCCACACCACCTTCCCTTCCCTTCCCCTAACTCTCCCAGCCCTAAGCTAAACCCCCCTAAAAAAATTAACTTACAAGTTACGCGATCCCGGGCACAGCGGCAAATGGCCGCTGTGCCTGGTGGCTCCGGGCATGCCCCGCCATGCCCCGGGACTTACATGCGTCCCGGGGCTTTAAGCGCACTGCCGGGCTGTTTGAAAATAGGCCCACCGCACGTAGGGCCTTTAAAATCTGCCTCATAATGAACAGATGGCATATGGTGGTCATTGGGAGACACCGTAATCCTAAATTAAGGAATTATACCTTTTTCTCCAAAGCTCATAATGTTTACTCCCGTATCGACCATCTATGGATGGACAAGCTATTGTCGTCTCATGTAACTGCTACGGATATTGGGGCCATAACATGGTCTGACCATGCCCCAGTCTAGTTGATCCTTTCATTTACAAATTTAGATGGGGAGGGTCAGTTTTGGAGACTTAACGAGTCCTTATTATCTGATGAACCATTTTGCCTTTCTTTACAAGGCATGATTAAGGAATATCTTTTATTCAGTAATGTGGGTGTTATGTCCCCAATTGTTCTCTGGGATTGTCTCAAAACTGTTTTGAGGGGGCGTTTAATTTCTCAGGCGTCTTTCCAGAATAAAGAGAAAGCCCGATTGAGGAATTTGTTGCTTTCTAAAATTTCTGTCTTGAGCATTTACAAAAACAAAATCCAGCGAATTCAGTTTATATTCAATTCCAATCATTTAAGGAGGAACTGCATGCCCTGGACATAAATCCAATTAAACACCAGTTAAATTTGACGAGTCAGATACATTTTGAATGGGGTGACAAAGCTGGGAAAGTGCTAACCTGCAAGTTGAAGTCCTTGGAATGTATGAATCAAATTACAAAGGTAAAGGTCTCAGGGGATCAGTTAACCTCACCCATAGATATTAGGTACAGGTTCTCTCAATTCTACAGCGAAATGTATAGTTGTGATTCTAGAATTCAGGTGGATGAGATTGATGACTTTCTACGGGGAATAAAATTTCCCAGTCTATCCTCAGAGCACTAACTTATATTAAACTAGCCGTTAAGCCCGTAACAACGGGCTCGGTCCGTTTCCTTCCCACTCCCTCCCCCTCATTCTCCCTCCTCCTTCACTCTCTCCCCCCTCCCTCTCACTTCCCTCTCTCTCACCTTCCCCCTCCCTCTCCTCTCCTCCCTCTCCCCTTCCCTCCCTCCCTCTCACCCCCTCACCTTCCCTCCCTCCCCCTCACCCCCTCACCTTCCCTCCCTCCCTCTCTCTCACCCCCTCACCTTCCCACCTTCCCTCCCTCCCTCTCTCACCCCCTCACCTTCCCACCTTCCCTCCCTCCCTCTCTCACCCCCCTCCCCACCTTCCCTCCCTCCCTCACCCCTCCCCACCTTCCCTCCCTCCCTTCCCTCCCTCTCTCACCTCCCTCTCCCTCTCTCTCCCCTCCCTCTCTCACACCTCCCTCCCCCTCTCTCTCACCTCCCTCTCTCTCACCTTCCCCTCCCTCTCCTCAGTCACTCCCCCTCTCTCAATCCCCTCCCCTTTAAGATCATCCACAACCGGCAGATCTCGGGGGGGGGGGGTGTCCCTCCCGCGCGCGCGGCGCCGCTACTTCTCCTCCTGCTCCTGCCGGCAGATCTCGGGGGGGGCTGTCACTCCCGCGTGCGCTCGGCGCCGCTGCTTCTCCTCCCGCTCCTGCCGGCAGATCTCGGGGGGCTGTCACTCCCGCGCGCGCGCGGCGCCGCTGCTTCTCCTCCCGCTCCTGCTCGTCATCGCGCCTGCCGCCGCTCCTGCTCCTCCCACTCCTGCTTCGCGGCCGCGGCCACCGCCGCTCCTGCGGCCCCACCGCCATTTTTTCGTCGCCGCTACTGCTCCTCCCGCTCCTGCGGCCCCACCGCCATTTTTTTTTTTCGGGCACGCACGGCTCTGACCGACGTGCTCGCCCGCACATGCGCGGTAGAGCTGCTCTCTACTGCGCATTTGCGGGCCGTCGGTCAGAGCCCATTTATAAGGTAGATAGTGAGATTCAAATGGCAGAAGTCTTGCAGGTCGTCAGGGACCTAAAAGTTATTAAACCCAGTGGCCTCGATTGCTTTTCTCCTAAATTTTATAAAATCTTTGCACCCAATATTGTGGTACCTTTGACCAACATATTTAACGCTCTCCATAGTGGGGTTTTCTCTTCCTGTCAGCACCAGTGTAGCAGGGATTACTGTTCTAGCCAAACCTGCGAGGGACCCTTTCTCTTTTGAATGTAGACCTAAAAATAATAACCAAAATCCTATGAATTGGATGAATGCATTTATTTGTAGTCTGATTCATACAGACCAAGCAGACTTTATTCTTCATCGCATGGCCACAAACAATGTTCACAAAATTATTGATATATTGTGGTTCTCTTCTAGGGTTGATATTCCAACCATCCTGCTATCCATCGATGCTGAGAAAGCATTTGATATGGTGCATTAGGATTTTTTATTTAAGGTCTTGGAAAAAATGCACTTTGGCCATCATTTTATGGTTTGGATTCAAAAACTGTACGACAGTGCGCAAGCCTCTGTGAAAGTAAACGGTGGATACTCAGCAAGGGTGTCCCCATCGCCCCTATTGTTTGTCTTATTCTTAGTGTCGTTAGTGACAAGGATTAGGGGTAATGAAGCTATACAAGGGTTAAGGATTGGAGAGGGGATATACAAGTTCTCCCTGCTCCCTGACAATATTATGTTAGTTTATCTAAACCACAGGAGTCCCTTAGGGAAGTTATGTTTGAACTCCATAGTTTTAGCAGAGTCTCTAGGTTTAACATTAATTTTGAGAAATCTGAAATTTTGAACATCTTGGTCCCTTTGAATGCTCTTTCAGCCCTATGAAGGACTTTTCCTTTCAAATGGGCTCCCCATCATCTTAAATACTTGAGAATTTATTTGTGCCATAATGTGGACGAGCCTATTAGCATTTAATTATGTCCCCCTGGTGAATACCATCTTGAAAGATGAGGAGTATTGTGACAGACTTGGGCTTTCAGGGTTCAGAAGGTTGTCAACTATAAAAATGAACGTACTTCCTCATTTTCTTTATTCCAAAACTTGCCAACTCTGATTTCCACCAAATTTTTGAAGCAATGGCAGAAATGTCTGTTTTCCTTCATTTGGAAATGGCGGCCCCTCCGGGTGTTCAAGAAGGTACTCTTTCAACCTAAACTTAGGGGTGGTTTAGGTGGTACTATGTGTCTGCTTAATTATGAGCAATGGTTGACTGGCATAGGCAACATGATCAGAAGCAGTGAGCAACCATTGAACAGAGCATGGTGGGAGAGATGCCCTTATCTGCAATGATCTGGTAGGACATGCAGACCCAGAAGAATGATGCCTATCAGTACATCTAACATCTTGTGAGTTTGGTCGCAATGGAGAGGGCTCCTTGTAGTTCAAAGGAATTATTTCTATAATACCTCTATTTACAATAATCTTGATTTTATCCCAGGTTTGGAAGATTCTCACTACAGGAACTGGGTAGCTAGTAGAGGTGTTCTCTCTCTTGAGCAGGTTTGGGAGAGTAATTGTATCTTACCACGGGAAACCTTAAATGTTATGCAATATGTGCAACTATGCCATTTTTAACATTCTCCACTAGCTAAATGTGATCTTGTTCAGGGTCGAATTCTTTTGAAGGGATACTGTTTAATGGCCAACAAACTAAAACGAGCCATCTCCAAACCATATAGCTTGCTAAACAAAGAATTGGCAGAAAAACAGTCTCACATTCTGGCCTGGGAAAGGGACATAGCTCCTATTGATGAGAATGATTGGGATATGCTTTTTCTTTGCACAGCTAGGAGTTCCATTGTGGTGGGTATTTTGGAAAATTCTTATAAATTATTGTACAAGTGGTATCTGACCCTGGAGAGACTACACCGCATGTATCCCCAGACTGGTTCTGGTTGTTGGCGGCTATGTGGGGGGTCTGGGTCTCTCTATCATATTTTGTGGAATTGCCCATCTACTTTGACTTTTTGGCAGGATATTTATGTTTTTTGTGGAAAAATTAACAGGGCTGCATTTGACACCGTGTGTGAAATCTGTTTTATTGAACTTTCCCTTTTCAGAGGGTGATAGTATTGAGCAATTATTACTTCATCAAATATTTCAAACGGCAAGTGGTGAAATTGCTTTAAAATGGAGATCCCAGGTAGTAGAGTCCATTCGTACACACACAATGTCCAAATTTGAGAAGGTTTGGGTCTCCTATGTCTGTTGGAAGTGTTGGGTATTGAGGGAACTGCTAATTTCTGTGTTTGGACTCGTATTATCTGCTACTGTCTGTCCTCTTGCTACTCTCAACCAGGACATATTAGCTCAAGTTATGGATTGTTTAGGTTTTAGGTCTACTTCTATATAACCTGCTGGGATGTACTTACCCTGCTGGTACATAAAAGGTGTTGGGACTGAGCTGGGGGTGGGTGGGCTGGAGGCTGGGGAAAGACTGAGAAGCAATTCGGATGGTGATCTCCCTGCTTGAGACCCGAGCATGCAAAATGGACCAGATAGCTAGCAGTTTCCATAGGCATAATTTATCAAGCTATGGCTGGAGTTTCATAGTATGGGCATAATATCAATAGAGTAACATCAGCCAGGGTGAAAGGAGAAAGACTAAATGCATTTCCTGAACAAGGGAGAAATTTTAACCTCTCTCCAGATCTTATACAAACTTAAGAGACTTGATGAAAGAGAGAAGATTTAAAAGTGCAGACACCTGGGAAGACTTTGCCACAAACTCACATTCTGCTGAGCAGCAGGAAAAGACTAAAGGTGGGAACAAGTTCACAGAGAGCTCATATCACCCATGTATTCAACAATATCATAGAAGGAGAGAAAACTATCTGTAAGGAAACAAAACACATAGCACACAGGAATGGTCACATGCAAAAGAAACCATTATAATGTGCTCAGTATGAAAAATTACTCAAATGGAGGACCATTTCCGTGTACTGACTGTGAGAAAAGAATTATTGAGATGTGACACCTGACAAGGTATAAAAAAAATTCACAGATGAGTCATGATGTTTAAATGTACTGACTGTGTAAAATGATTTTCATATAGATCATGACTTACAATTCATCAAAAATTCCAGAAATAAAAGAAAAAATTGAAATGTGCAAAATGTGATAAATGTTTGTCACAAATCTGAACTAGAAGCCCATACATTAATCCTTACTGTAGAGAAACCTTTTCAATATTCTGAATGTGTTGAATCTTTCCACTGCAAATATGTACTAAAAATCCAAGAAACAATCCACATTGTAGAGAAACCATTTAATTGCTCTGTATTTGAATAAAGCTTCAAGTGTAACTGAATTAAAAATCCATTAAAAAATCCGCCCTGGAATGAAGTTATTTCAGTGTTGTGCTTATGCTAAAAGCTTCAAGTGTAAATCTGAACTACACCGCCTTGAAAGAATCCATCCTAGAGAGAAATAATTTAAATATTGTGAATGTGAGAAAAACTACAGCTATAAATCTAAATTAAAAATCCATGAAAGAATCCACACCAGAGATAAACCTTTGCAGTGTTCTGTTTGTGCTAAAACATTCAAGTATAAATCTGAACTAAAACGCCATGAAAGAATTCATCCTGGGGAGAAACCATTTAAATGTCTCCTATGTGATAAATCTTTCCAACAGAACTATGCACTAGAAAATCATGAAAAAGGGCCATACAGCAGAGAAAACGTTTCTCAGTTCTTAGTGTGATAAATGATCCAACTATAAATCTAAACTAAACTAAATTCAAGAAATGTGAAACCATTTCAATATTCAGAATGTGAGAATGTCTTCAGGTATAAATCTAAAATGAAACTTCATGAAATAATCCTTACCAGAGAGAAACATTTTCAGTGTTCTGATTGTGAGAAAAGCTTCAACTATAAATCTCAATTAAAAACCATGAAAGAAACTACATTGGGTAGGATCCTTATAAATGTTTGCAATGTGATAAACCTTTCAAGCACAGATATGTATTAAAAATCCATGAAAGACACCACAATGGTGTTCTGCATGTACTAAAAGATTCAAGCGTAAATCTGACCTAATATACCATGAAGAAATCCACCCTGGACTGGTGCAATATGCCGTGTTTAAATCCCATCTAAAAACCCACATTTTTCAAATCACTTTTAAATCTTGTGCTTGTCTATGAATCCTAACTTTCTTTTCATTCTTGCTTTATGAAATACTCCACTTTATTTATTTATTTTTAGAAATTTTATATATCGACATTCCATATATAGATCACAACGGTTTACAAAGTGACATTCATAGTTATGACTCAACAAACAATGATTGGTTATTTATTTATTTATTTATTTATTTTTTAACTTTTATATACCGACATTCTTGCATTAAATGCAAATCATGCCGGTTTACAGTGAAACAGAAAAAGCAGGAAAAAATTCCTTAGTCGAATACAATGAAACAGCTTACAGAGGTAAGAGGTAAGAGCTTACAGGTTACAGAGGTAGTGTTCCTATATATGTATTAATATCTTGTTAATTTTCTATTACATATTAATAACTAGAGATGTGCATTCGTTTTTCATGAATTAGACAATTTCAATTAAATTGTCTAATTCAACATGGTTGGGGGGAACCAAAAAACGTGCACTAACACGAGAATTGGTTCCCACAAAAAAAAAAAAAATCAAACCGCGGGAAAAACAAAATTTCCTGCGGGGACTCAAAAACGAAGCCTGAACCAAAAGAACTAAACAATGCACACCTCTATTAATATCTTCTCTCATTGGCTTTATTTTCATGTTTTGATTATTATCTTTTGTATTTGTGATCCTTTATTTTCAGGTGTATTAGGTTAATTCATACGCATTTTTGAATAGCCATGTTTTTAGTTTGCATTTAAATCTCCTTCTGTCAGGTAAAATATGTAACCTCTTAGGCAGAGAATTTCATAGCTTTGAGCCCACTACAGAAAACACGTAATCTCTTAATTTCATCAGATGTGTGCTGTATATTGTCAGAATAGTCAATAGACTTTTGCATGTGTTGGACAGATTTCCTTTAATTAATTAATTAATTCATCAAATCGAATTTTTCAATTTATTAATTCATCAAATCATATTTGTCAATTTATTTATAAATTTTATTTATTTATTTAAGTTATTCTTTATTTTATTAATTCTCTTGTCCTATATGTTTGTCTTATTAGACTGTAAGCTCTATTGAGGAGGGGCTGTCTTTTTGTATGCTTGTACAGTGCTGCGTTTCGTGTAGAATTATCAAAATGTTAAGTGGTAACAGAAGTGGTAAAATATCCCCAACAATCTTTTTCTGGTTATGTTGCCGAGTCTGGTTACAATTGTGGACCCAATATGTTATCTATGTTTAATTGTCACTTCTTAAATTGTGTGAATAAGATTGATAATAGTTTTGATAAGTCTCAAGCTGCTGGGGGGCTACTTTATGGAGGTGTATATTTCTCTAGGGGTAGTGTGCATCACATGTTGCAGACAGATGTTCCTGAATATGGAGCATTTCATTGGGAAGGGAATGGGGCAATGGATGAGAAGGGAGGGGGAACTAGGGAAAGGGGAAGATTAGGAAGGGAAATTTGAGTTTCAGTGGGAGAGAGGCTGATTATAAAGGTATAAATATTAAATTTTGGATGTTGAATGGCAGATGTTACAATTTTTTCTTTAAACCTGAAAGGCTTATAGTCATCAAGGAAGAGGCAGCTGTTAATTGGAGAAGCTCACTCTTCTTTTGAATCCTTTTTTTTCCTACAGGAAACCCATTTCAAGAAAAAGGATGAGTACTTATTGAGAATCAAATATTTCCAAATATCTTTCTTGCGTCTAATTAAATTCATCAAAAACATGATGGGATGGGGATTATGTTTTCAAATAGCATATACTTTGAGACATTGAATGTAGAAGGAATAAAGCAAGTAGTAGGGCTGTGCATTCGTTTTCGCCATATTGGCGATCCGCAACGTATATTGCACTATTCGTAGTATTCGTGGGGAATCGAAACGTATCATGATTCCCCAAGAATACACGAATCTTTGCCGAATTATACGGCCACCTAAATAAAAATTTAAACAAATCTCCCACCCTCCTGAACCCCCCCAAGACTTACCAAAACTCCCTGGTGGTCCAGCGGGGAGTCCGGGAACCGCAGATCGCCTTTGCCCTCACTATGTCACAGGGGCCGACCGTCAGTACCTGTGACATAGTGAGGGCAAAGGCGATCGGCGCCATTTTGAGTACTGGTATCAGACGGACGGCGTGCAGGAGGTCGCTCCCGGCCCCCCGCTGGACTTTTGGCAAGTCTTGTGGGGGTCAGGAGGCCCCCCTCAAGCTGACCAAAAGTCCCTGGGGGTACAACAGGGGTCCCGGAGCGACCTCCTGCACTCCGGCCGTCCGATGCCAGTACTCAAAATGGTGCCGATAGCCTTTGCCCATACTGTGTCACAGGGGCTACCGGTGCCATTGGTCAGCCTCTGTCACATGGTAGGAGCCCAAGATGGCGCCGATTGCCATGTGACAGGAGCTGACCAATGGCACCGGTATCCCCTGTGACAAAGGCTATCGGCGCCATGATGAAACCGGCACCGAGGGTGTGAGAGTGCAGGGGATGGTTCCCGGTCTCCCCGCTGGACCACCAGGGAGTTTTGGTAAGTCTTGGGGGGGTCGGGGGGGGAGGGGGTTGTAGTTAATTTTAATTTTAGCTGGGACACGAATAGAAATCGCCGTATTAATGCAGCTGGGCGCCATACGGCCGAATGCAACGAATCTGCTCCCCGACGAATCCGAATCACGAATGCAACGTATGGTGTACCTCTGCACATCCCTAGCAAGTAGATACTTGGCAATGAAAATAAAGTTAGGCAATACAGTAGTCACACAAATATATATTCTCTGAAGATGGGACAAGGATATTTTTTCATTGAGTTAGGAGAGCACTTGAGTGGTATGATAGAGGGTTATGTGATCCTAAGTGGTTTTAATCTTACTATTGACTCCCTTGTCAGTTCAGATTCAGTAAAATGCCATAGAACTAAATTAAAACTTCTCTTGTTATCTTTGGGACTTTTGGATGCATGAAGATAGCAAAATCCTACCTTATGTGATTTTACATTATATTCTATTCTCTAGAATTGACAAGTTAATAATTAGCCAGTGTTGTTATGCAGCATGTAAGATGATTAATATTGGTTCTGTTACGTGGCCTGATCACCCCCCCGTATTGAATGCCTTTTTATAATTACAAAAAGAGTCAGGATAGCAGTTTTCAAGATTAAATAAAACTTAATTGAATAATTAACATGTACAATTATATACAGGGATATATACAGATGATAATCAAAATATATACAGGATTGCCTTGGGAAATCATTATCTTCAAAGCTGCAATCTACAAGAAAAAGAGACAGAAGAAAAAATTAGAATTAAAAGAGATGATTAAACAATTGGAGCTGCAACATAAGAGATGGCAATCCCCAAATTCTCAGAGAATTAGATGAACATAGATGGAGATTATCTACTGTTTTATATGAAGAGATTCAATATATATATATATATATATGATACAAGGCATCAGGAATATTTTGAATGGGGAAATAAGGCTAATAAGTTGCTAGCTTGGCAAATAAAACACCCCAGCAGGCACAAAATCAAATCTTACAAATAAAAGATCAAAGGGGTGGGTTTTTTAATATGAAAATGACTGGATCAGAGTTAGGTTTGTACAGTTGTATCAGGAATTATATTCTGCTGACAATTCTATTATGGGGGAGCTATAGATCCGAATTTAGAGACTTTGATTTTACCCTGTATGTCGTAGAGGGCAATGCTCAAAGATTAGAGATCTCGGGGTCCTTGTAGACCCTGAACTAAGTATCAAAAGACATATTGCAAATAAAACAAGAGGGCTATCATAAACTACTGATACTTAGGAGACCAAAGCCATTATTAGACATAAAAGACTTTAGAACCGTGTTACAGGCACTAATATTTTCTTCCACGAATTATTGCAATGCAATATTGCTAGGCCTGCCAAACAACTGAAAAGCAGGTTGTTAAAACAAGCAAAAACCACACTTTGAAATATCTGTATGCCAATGCCAGAAGTCTAAGAAGTAAGATGGGAGAGTTAGAGTGTATAGCATTAAATGATGAGATTGACATAATTGGCATCACAGAGACTTGGTGGAAGGAGGATAACCAATGGGACAGTGCTATATCAGGGTACAAATTATATCGCAATGATAGGGAGGATCAACTTGGTGGGGGTGTGGCACTTTATGTCTGGGAGGGTATAGAGTCCAACAGGATAAAGATCATAGAAGAGACTAAATGCTCAGTAGAATCTATATGGGTAAAATCCCATGTGTGTTGGGTAAGAGTATAGTGATAGGAGTATACTACCGTCCACCTGGACAAAATGGTCAGACAGATGATGACATGCTAAGAGAAATCAGGGAAGCAAACAAATTTGGCAGTGCAATAATAATGGGAGATGTCAATTACCCCAATATTGACTGGGTAAATATAACATCAGGACTTGCTAGTGACATAAAGTTCCTGGATGTAATAAATGATTGCTTCATGGAGCAATTGGTTCAGGAACCAACAAGAGAGGGAGCTATTTTAGATTTAATTCTTAGTGGAACGCAAGATTTGGTGAGAGAAGTAACGGTGGTGGGGCCACTTGGCAACAGTGATCATAACATGATCAAATTTTAAACTAATAACTGGAAGGGGGACAATAAGTAAATCTGCAGCTCTAACACTAAATTTTAAAAAGGGAAACGATAAAATGAGGAAAATAGAAAAAAACTGAAAGGTGCAGCTGCAAAGGTTAAAAGTGTTCAACAGGCATGGACATTGTTTAAAAATACAATCCTAGAGGCGCAGTCCATATGTATTCCGTGCATTAAGAAAGGTGGAAGGAAGGCAAAACGATTACCTTCATGGTTAAAAGGTGAGGTGAAAGAGGCTATTTTAGCCAAAAAAAATCCTTCAAAAATTGGAAGAAGGATCCATCTGAAGAAAATAGGATAAAACATAAGCATTGTCAATCTAAGTGTAAAACATTGATAAGACAGGCGAAGAGAGAATTTGAAATGAAATTGGCCATAGAGGCAAAAACTCATAATAAAAACTTTTTTAAATACATCCAAAGCAAGAAACCTGTGAGGGAGTCGGTTGGACCATTAGATGACAGAGGGGTTAAAGGGGCTCTTAGGGAAGATAAGGCCATTGCAGAAAGTCTAAATGAATTCTTTGCCTCCATGTTTACTAATGAGGATGTTGGGGAGATACCAGTTCCGGAGATGGTTTTCAGGGGTGATGAATCAGAAGAACTGAACGAAATCACTGTGAACCTGGAAGATGTAGTAGGCCAGATTGACAAACTAAAGAGTAGCAAATCACCTGGACCAGATGGTATGCATCCTAGGGTTCTGAAGGAACTAAAAAATGAAATTTCTGATCTATTAGTTAAAATTTGTAACCTATCATTAAAATCATCCATTGTACCTGAAGAGTGGAGGATGGCCAATGTAACCCCAATATTTAAAAAAGGCTCCAGGGGCGATCCGGGTAACTATAGACCAGTGAGCCTGACTTCAGTGCTGGGAAAAATAGTGGAAACTATTTTCAAGATCAAAATTGTAGAGCATATAGAAAGACATGATTTAATGGAACATAGTGAACATGGATTTACCCAAGGGAAGTCTTGCCTAACAAATCTACTTCATTTTTTTGAAGGGGTTAATAAATATGTGGATAAAGGTGAACCGGTAGATGTAGTGTATTTGGATTTTCAGAAGGCGTTTGACAAAGTCCCTCATGAGAGGCTTCTACGAAAACTAAAAAGTCATGGGATAGGAGGCGATGTCCTTTCGTGGATTACAAGCTGGTTAAAAGACAGGAAACAGAGAGTAGGATTAAATGGTCAATTTTCTCAATGGAAAAGGGTAAACAGTGGAGTGCCTCAGGGATCTGTACTTGGACCGGTGCTTTTCAATATATATATAAATGATCTGGAAAGGAATACGACGAGTGAGGTTATCAAATTTGCGGATGATACAAAATTATTCAGAGTAGTTAAATCACAAGCAGACTGTGATACATTACAGGAAGAACTTGCAAGACTTTATTTATTTACTTTATTTAAATTCTTTTAATATACTGATGCTCAAGACCAGGTCTTATCCGTACCGGTTTACAATAAACAAGGGGGAAACCAGTTAACAAAGAGAGCGAAAGTTACATTAAACAAGGAAGTAGAACAAGGCTGTTTGAAGAAAAAGGGATAGATTAACAAATTCTAACAATTTCTACATTAGCTGTAGAGATGAGTAGGTAAGCAGAGAGCAGAGACTTCAAGATTGGGCATCCAAATTGCAGATGAAATTTAATGTGGACAAGTGCAAGGTGTTGCATATAGGGAAAAATAACCATTGCTGTAGTTACACGATGTTCGGTTCCATATTAGGAGCTACCACCCAGGAAAAAGATCTAGGCATCATAGTGGATAATACTTTAAAATCGTCGGCTCAGTGTGCTGCAGCAATCAAAAAAGCAAATAGAATGTTAGGAATTATTAAGAAGGGAATGGTTAATAGAACGGAAAATGTCATAATGCCTCTATATCTCTCCATGGTGAGACCACACCTTGAATACTGTGTAGAATTCTGGTCGCCGCATCTCAAAAAAGATATAGTTGCGATGGAGAAGGTACAGAGAAGGGCAACCAAAATGATAAAGGGGATGGAACAGCTTCCCTATGAGGAAAGGTTGAAGAGGTTAGGCCTGTTCAACTTGGAGAAGAGACGGCTGAGGGGGGGGATATGATAGAGGTCTTTAAGATCTTGAGAGGACTTGATGAGTAGATGTGACTTGGTTATTTTCACTTTCGAATAATAGAAGGACTAGGGGGCATTCCATGAAGTTAACAAGTAGTACATTTAAGACTAATCGGAGAAAATTCTTTTTCACTCAAGGTACAATAAAGCTCTGGAATTTGTTGCCAGAGGATGTGGTTAGTGCAATTAGTGTAGCTGGGTTCAAAAAAGGTTTGGATAAGTTCTTGAAGGAGAAGTCCATTAATGGCTATTAATCAATTTTACTTAGGGAATAGCCACTGCTATTAATTGCATCAGTAGCATGGGATCTTCTTAGTGTTTGGGTAATTGCCAGGTTCTTGTGGCCTGGTTTTGGCCTTTGTTGGAAACAGGATGCTTGGTCTGACCCAGCATGGCAATTTCTTATGTTCTTATGCCCTACTCCACTCTACGCCCACTGCAAATACTACAAAATTCAGCCGCAAGGATACTAACTGGAACAGGTAGAAAAGAACATCTCTCTCCTGTCTTGATGGAAGTGCACCGGTTGCCGATAGAACAGAGAATTTAATATAAAGCGCTAAACATTTTACATACGCCGCAGAGAAACTTGAGATCTGCCAATAAATGTAGAGATTACTTACTTGATAATCTCCTTTTCCTTAGTGTATGCAGATGGACTCAAAACAAGTGGGTATAGTGTGCTCGTGCTAGCAGTTGGAGATGGATCTGACGTCAGCACGGGTACATATACCCCCACAGGAAGTGTAGCAATTCAGTAATCTTCCTTGCAAAAGCTTTATGGATATATGTGTGACTGACCGATCGATTAAATAAACAGGATTACCCTGACCAATTGCTGGTAGCTGGAGACCGCCAGTGTTCTCAACCGGAAGGCGTCGACACCCGGCAGGGTGGAAGCCCTATATAAGCAAACATGGCTTACCGTAAGTCAGCGAATCCCCATGTATACCGGCAGCCGGGCGGGATGCTGAGTCCATCTGCATACACTAAGGAAAAGGAGATTATCAGGTAAGTAATCTCTACATTTCCTAGCGTGTAGCAGATGGACTCAAAACAAGTGGGATGTACAAAAGCTTCTCCCGGACTGGGCGGGAGGCTGCCCGAGGACCGTGTAGGATTGCCCTCGCAAATGCTGTGTCCTCCCTGGCCTGGACGTCCAGACGGTAGAATCTGGAGAAGGTATGGAGGGAGGACCACGTCGCCGCTTTACATATCTGTGCAGGCGCCAGCATCCTAGTTTCTGCCCAAAAGGCCGATTGCACTCTGGTAGAGTGAGCCCTGACCTGTAGTGGTGGTGGTTTTCCTGCCTCTACGTAGGCCGCCTTGATAACTTCTTTGATCCAGCGGGCGATGGTGGGCCGTGAGGCCGCTTCCCCTTGCTTCTTCCCGCTGTGAAGGACGAACAGGTGGTCCGTCTTTCGTACTGCTTCTGACATTTCCAAGTATCTGGACAGCAACCTGCCAATGTCGAGATGGCGCAGTATTCGGCCTTCTTCTGACTTCTTCAAACCTTCTGTAGATGGCAAGGATATGGTTTGGTTGAGGTGAAAGTGTGAGACCACTTTGGGTAAGAAGGAAGGAACCGTGCGAAGATGGATAGCTTCTGGAGTGATTCTGAGAAACAGATCACGACAGGACAGTGCTTGTAGCTCTGAGATGCGGCGTGCTCTACACACAGCCAGCAAAAACACCATCTTCAAGGTTAACAAACAGAGAGACAGGCCTCGAAGGGGCCTGAAGGCGGATCCCGCTAGAAATTCCAACACTAGGTTGAAGTTCCACAAAGGCACTGGCCACTTCAGTGGCGGGCGAATGTGTTTGACTCCTTTCAGGAAACGTGAGACGTCTGGGTGTTTGGCAATGGTGTTGCCGTCACTCCTGGGACTGTAGCAAGACAGCGCTGCTACCTGAACCTTGATGGAGTTGAGGGATAGACCCTTCTGAAGTCCATCTTGTAGGAAGTCCAAAATGATAGGAATCTTAGCGGCATGTGAATTGGTGCTGTGAGAGTCGCACCAGTCTTCAAAAACTCTCCAGATCCTGATATATGTCAGTGATGTGGAGAACTTGCATGCTCGGAGAAGTGTATCTATTACCGGCTCCGAGTATCCTCTTATCTTCAATCTAGCCCTCTCAATGGCCAGACCGTAAGAGAGAATTGAGCTGGATCCTCGTGAAGGATGGGACCTTGCCGCAGCAGGTCCCTGTATGGAGGCAGAGGTAGAGGATTCCCTGCCAGTAGTCTTCTCATGTCTGTGTACCAGGGTCTTCTTGGCCAATCCGGGGCTCTAGAAGAACTAGGCCTCTGTATCGCTGAATCTTGTGTATAATGGCGCCCAGTAGGGGCCATGGAGGAAAGGCATATAGCAGGATTCCCTGAGGCCATGGCTGTACCAGGGCATCGATCCCCTGGGATAGCGGATCCCACCTGCGGCTGAAATATCTGGGTACTTGACCATTGGACCTGTCTGCTAATAGGTCCATGCCCGGCGTCCCCCAGTGATCCAGAATCATCTGGAAAGCTGTGGGCGACAGCTGCCATTCCCCTGGATTTAGGCTTTCTCTGCTGAGGAAGTCTGCCGTGGTGTTGTCCTTTCCGGCGATGTGAACAGCGGAGATGTCCTGGAGATTCGCTTCCGCCCAAGTCATCAGGGGGGCTATTTCTATGGATACCTGTTGGCTTCTGGTTCCGCCCTGTCGGTTGATGTATGCCACCGTGGTGGTGTTATCTGACATCACTCTGACCGCTCTGTTGCTAAGTCTGTGGGAAAATCGCAGGCACGCTAGCCTGACTGCCCGTGCCTCTAGTCGGTTGATGTTCCACCTCGACTCTTCTCTGTTCCACTGCCCTTGGGCGTGAGTTCTTCGCAGTGTGCTCCCCATCTGTTCAGGATGGCATCTGTAGTGAGCAGGGTCCAGGTTGGGGAGGACATTCTTGACCCCTGGCTCATGTGGCTGGGCTGCAACCACCACCTTATCTGATTCCGCACTCTGGCTGGTAGAGGTAGGTGTGTGGGGTAGTTCTGTGACCGTGGGCTCCACCGAGATAGGAGGGCGCGTTGTAGTGATCTCATATGAGCCCGCGTCCATGGTATCACCTCCAGAGTGGATGCCATGAGGCTGAGGACCTGTAGATAATCCCGAGCTGTGGGCCGGCTGGCGCTCAGCAGGGCCTGCAGATAATTCCGGAGTTTCGACTTCCTTTTGGAGGTCAGGCTGACTTTGTCTTCCTGGGTGTCGAATTGAACCCCTAGGTATTCCAGCGACTGGGACGGCTGTAGGGAACTCTTCTTTATGTTGACTACCCATCCTAGGCTTTCCAGAAGAGCTATAACTGTTGGTTGCTCGGTGGCTCTCCTCCAGTGACTTTGCCCTGATCAGCCAATCGTCTAGGTAGGGATGGACGAGAATTTCTTCCTTCCTGAGTGCTGCCGCCACTACTACTATGATCTTGGTAAAGATCCGCGGCGCGGTGGCTAACCCGAAGGGTAAAGCTCGGAACTGGAAGTGCTGATTCAGGACTTTGAAGTGTAAATAACGCTGGTGATCCCGATGGATTGGGATATGCAAATAGGCTTCTGACAGGTCTAGGGAGGTGAGAAACTCCCCTGGCTGTACTGCAGTCTTGACAGACCGTAGAGTCTCCATGCGAAAGTTGGGGACCCGTAGATGTCGGTTGACTGACTTGAGGTCCAGGACGGGCCTGAAAGTGCCCTCCTTCTTGGGTACTATGAAATAAATGGAATAATGCCCAGAATTTATCTCCCCTGCAGGCACTGGGATTATGGCTTTTAGGGCCAGGAGCCTCTGTAAGGTAACTTCTAGTGCCGCCTTCTTGAGAGGTGAAAAGGAGATTCCACAAACTTGTCTGGCGGGAGCCGAAGAAAATCCAGGTAATATCCTTCTCGGATGATGGCGAGGACCCACTGGTCCGAAGTAATCTCGACCCACCTGCGGTAGAAGAGGGTTAGCCTGCCCCCTAAGGCTGCTACCCCCGGATGGGTCGGCTGATTGTCATTGTGGGTTGCGGCCGGGACCAGAATCCGAGCCGGTTCTCCTCTTGTTGTGCTTAGCCCGAAAGGGCTGATTCCTGGCCTGAGAGCGAGGTGCTTGATAGCGAGCCCTGTAAGGGTTGAAGCGCTGAGAGTTTCTACATCTGGATGGTCTAGAAAAAGAACGCTGGTTCCTCCTCGACCTGTCTTCTGGTAGACGGGGTAATGGAGAGGCACCCCATTTATTAGCCCATTTCTCGAGATCGCTGCCGAACAGTAGGGATCCCTTAAAGGGCATTCTTGTGAGGCGAGTCTTGGAGGAAGAGTCGGCAGCCCAATTGCGTAGCCAGAGCTGTCTCCTGGCTGCCACTGAGGATGACACTCCCTTGGCTGTCGTACGGACAAGGTCAGAGGCTGCGTCAGTGAGAAATGCGAGAGCTGATTCCATGTCTTCTCCCGGGGTGTTGTTTCTAGCCTGCGATAAACAGGAACGCGTCACCACGGTACAGCATGTCGCGATTCGTAGGGACATGGCTGCTACCTCAAAGGCTTGCTTCAGAATGGTGTCCATGCGCTGGTCATGTGTATCCTTGAGGGCCGCTCCCCCCTCAACCGGAATGGTGGTGCGCTTCACAATTGCGTTAACTATGGCATCTACTTTGGGGCACACCAGCAGCTCCTTGGACGCCGGGTTCAGAGGGTACATGCCCGACAAGGCCCGACCCCCTTTGAATGAGTCCTCCGGCGCAGTCCATTCCAGATCTATTAGCTGCTGTGCTGCTTGTAGGAGGGGAAAATGGTGAGCCGTTTGGCGCAGGCCCTCTAACACGGAGTTCATGTTAGGGTCCCCTGGGGTGTCCTGGCCCGGAATAGCCAGTTCTGATAGGCATTGTGAGACCAGGCCTGGAAGATCTTCTTTCCGAAAGAAGTGTCTCATGGTCCGATATGGTTCTCTCTCTGAGGGAAGTTCTCCCTCCTCGGGGGGCTCCTCATCTTCCTCGGAGCAATCCGAATCCCCATAAGTGGGGCTTCCGGGTGGCGAGTGGCCGTGAATAGGCCTCGAGGGTCCAGGGGCCGGATCATCTGGAACAGAAAGACCCCTTCGAGGAGCAGACTGCATCTGGACAAAGGCGTGGATCCCCTTGAATAATTCCACCCAGGAGAGAGAGACTGGATCTGGCCTTAGGGGCACCAGGTCTCTTGGGTTCCCTGGCTGCTCCCCGCGGCCTGCTAAGTCCGGAGTGTTCCCTGAGGAACCGCTGGGCTGGGACCAGTCCAGTCATGGAACTCCCATGGCCTCCTCACATTGGGCACATAGTGAGTCTGCTTCCTCGCTCTGAGTGGCTCTGAGGTTGCATGCTGAGCAGAGGCTTAGAGCTCTTATGCCTGATTCTGGAGGTGCCGGCTCTGCGGACGTATGGGCTCTCTTATGCTCCATACGCTTTGCACTATGTATCGCCTACTAATATGCGCTTATCTTATGAGTGTGCGCTTATCAACCTGCGCTTAGCTGTATGCGCCTATGAACGTGCGCTTACCAACGGCGTCTTATGAACGTGCGCCTATCAATGGTGTCTTATGAACGTGCGCCTATAACGTGCGCCTATCAACGGCGTCTTATGCACGTGCGCCTATAACGTGCGCCTATCAACGGCGTCTTATGAACGTGCGCCTATGGACGTGCGCCTACCGACGGCATCTTATGAACGCGTGCCTATAATGTGCGCCTACCCACGGCATCTTATGAATGTGCGCCCATGAATGCGCGCCTATGGACGTGCGCCTATGCTATCGGCGTGCGCCTAGCCAGCTTGCGCCTATCCGCGTGCGCTTAGCGACGTGCGTCTAGGTAGCGAAGGCGAGTAGGCAGGTAAAATGGCGACCTCCTCGGCGGGCTGCCACGAAGGCAGGCCCCGCGAATCCACACTTCCTCAGATACCACAGTAAAGATGTACGCCTTACCTTGTCTTCGGCATTTCCCGGCTGCGACCCGGGCGGTCTCCGGCTGCGGGGGGAGAGGGTGAGTACCTTCACCGCCGCGCTCGAGGAAGTGCACCCGCTGCCTCTAGGCCGCACCTTAACTCGTCTCGCTCGGGGGCCAAGTCCTCGCCGGGACCGAGGCTGCCTCTACGCCGCGCCCGAGCCCTTCTCACTCGGGGGCTAGGTCCCTGCCGCGAGTCGGCCACCGGACTGAGGCTCCTATCTCCAAGGGACCACGGAAGTCAGCTCAGGAAACTCAACTGGGTGAGGGACCGAATGGTATCACCACAGGAGTGCGGGGCTCGTCTTCAGTAGGTTTTCTTCTAGGAATTTAGTGGTTTAGAATTTGGAAACATGCTCAGCGAGCGTGAGGTAGCTCCAAACTGCTTTGGAGACAGAAATTACTGAATTGCTACACTTCCTGTGGGGGTATATGTACCCGTGCTGACGTCAGATCCGTCTCCAACTGCTAGCACGAGCACACTATACCCACTTGTTTTGAGTCCATCTGCTACACGCTAGAAAAGGATGGCTTTCAATTCAATCTTGGTATCCGCAAATTAAACATCTGAAAGAGAAAGAGAAAGAGCATTGTCATTAGCTGGGCCCAAAATATGGAACAATCTTACAACTGAATTAAGATGGGAAACAAATGTGGCACAGTTAAAAAAAAAAAAAAAAAAAATTAAAACTTGGCTGTACCAACAAACATTTGAGGTGGAAAAAAGTAAGGCATGACAGGAATAACAAATGGTCTGTAAAATACAGCAGTGGCCATTGGAATTTTAAGCATGTAACAACTGAAAAGCAGGCCATTATCTGTTTGGGAAGGCTTAATATTTTAATAAATGGGAAGGGTTGGGGTGAGTTAGGGCATTTTTTTTTACACAAAATGTTCCTTTTTGGACTATTTGGAGTTGGAGAGATTTAGGTATTCTCAACTCCAGCACTGTCTTTAAATCAGGTCATGCTTTTTCTCCTTATGAGGCTTTGTTTTAAGAAATCCTAAAAAAGGGTTCCTATCTAAAATTTTTGTATTGCTTTATCTTCACAAATTGATAAACTTAAGCACGTACACAATTCAGAACAAGATGTGGGGGAATTATTGATGAAGGTATTTTGTCTGTAGCTAAGAGTTCAATGTCCATGACTATTGTAGAAGCCAAAGGAAAATTGGTTCTTACCTGCTAATTTTCATTCCTGTAGTACCACGGATCAGTCCAGACTCCTGGGTTTTGCCTCCAGCAGATGGAGACAGAGATGTTTTAACAGACTCCGCCTTATACCATGAGGTGCCACCTAGAGTCTGCCAATATTAAACTGTACCCAAGCAAAAAGGTTAAACCAGAACTTTCACTTTAACCAAACTTTTCCATAACCAAACTCCCCAGCCTAAGAGCAGAGGGATTGAAGAACATGTAACAGAATTAACGAAACAACACCCATATTCTTGACCTGTAAAGGAGGGCATATAGTATAAAAAAAATAGCTGATAGATGTTCAGAATATGAAAGAAACTGCCGGACGAACGGACTCTCCATTTTCCCATGGGAGGGACTCTGGACTGATCTGTGGCACTACAGGAACGAAAATTAGCAGGTAAGAACCAATTTTTCTTTCCCTGTACATACCCAGATCAGTCCAGACTCCTGGGATGTACCAAAGCTTCCCTAACCAGGGTGGGACTGAGAGATTCCCACTCAGAGTACACTAGACCCGAAGAAACCGGGCTATGGTGCCCGGGCATCTATGCGATAATGTCTGGCAAAATTATGCGTAGATTTCCACGTAGCCGCCCTATAAATTTCCAGTGGCAACACCTGTTGACATTCCGTCCATGAAGCTACTTGCAATCGAGGAGAATGAGCACTAAGATCCACCGGGATCACATGGCCCTGAACAAGGTATGCAGAAACAATAGCTTCCTTCAGCCAGCGCGCAATAGTGGCCCTTGGAGCTTTCTGACCTCTCCTGAGACCATTCCACAGGACGAATAGATGGTATGAGTGACGGAAAATGTTCGTGACCTCCAAATAATGCAACAACACCCGTTTCATGTCCAACTTCTTTAGATCCCTAGACTCTGCAGTAGAAGAATCTAAGTCCGCAAAGGAAGGGAGCTCCACCAACTGATCCAAATGGAAAGAGGACACCACCTTCGGGAGAAAGGAGGGAACTGTCTGCAAGGAAACCCCGGTTTCCGAAATACGTAAGAAGGGCTCCCTGCAAGATAAGGCCTGCAGTTCGGAAACTCGCAAAACGAGCTTCAATGTAAGATCCTTCAGGGTAGCTTGCTTCAATGGCTCAAAAGGTGCATTACTGTTGTGCCTGTCGGTCGCAGATGGCTGTGCCTTCCGTTGCTCACCTTTCTCTTGCCTGGTTCAGTTCCATTAAGTAATATGGCTGCCTCCGCTTCCACACGCCGACCTCTCTGGCGTCCCCGGACCGGCATGGGTGATTGCGTTCGCCATTTTCCTTCTGGGATCACCTAGCACATGCGTGCGCGCGCGCACAGCCCCTTCCATGAACTCCGGATATTTAAACTGCCTTCTCTATACTAGCTACGAGTTAGCAAGGAATCCTTCCGGCTGATCTCTGCCTGCTACCAGATGCCTTCGCTCTGTGTACCCTCGCTCCGGAATGACTAAGGTACCTGCTCCTCGGGGGCCTTGCCTCGCTCCTACCTACCCTTCAGGGTTAACAACCTCTAGCAAGGACTTTTAAGGTACCCGCTGCTCAGGGGCCTTGCCTCGCTCATACCTACCCTTCGGGGTTACCAGCTTCCTGCAAGGATGCCTAGGTACCCACTCCTTGGGGGCCTTGCTCCGTCCTGAACCCTCGCTTCTTGGGGGTTCCTCCCTACAGCTGTTTCCAGCTTCAGAGTGAGTACTACTGCTCCTGATCTGTCTCTGCCTTGTCTCATCTCTTCCGAAGTAGATTCCTGGCCTACCCCTCATCGCGAACCACTACTGGATCTACCCTCACTGACATATCATCTGTGTCTGGGTTCTTGGTCTACCCCGCTCTGCGGACTACTACTGGACCCATCTCCATCTCAAGACCTGGTGAGACTCTATATCTGCAGTTCCTACGCTGCAGTGTACAGATGAGACGACACCATCAAAGACCCTCCTCTTCTGGATAGGATCACTGCCCGTTACTCGGGTTACCAACTATATTGCTGTATAATAAAGACTTGCATTCCGCTGTGTTCCATACTGCTAAGAACTAGCCTATCGCTTCAAGTCCCCACAGGGGACCAGGGGCCCACGACTCCATGTCCAAAACACAACAGATTGCTAACTCCATGGACCCGGCTTAGCTCTCAGCCTTACAGGCCATTCGTGGCTTGGCCCAGCAGATCACTGAGCAACTGAAATCTGTGGAGACACTAGCCATCACCTTCATATAGAAACATAGAAATGACGGCAGAAGAAGACCAAACAGCCCATCCAGTCTGCCCAGTAAGCTTTGCACTTTTTTTAATATATTTTCATACTTCTGTTAGTCTTGACTCCTAGTAACCTTTTGGTTCAACCAGTTGAATGCCCGACTGAACATGCCAACTGCTTCGGAGAAAGAACCCTCTCCACAAGTGGTTGCTGTTCGTACCACTTCCAGCTCCTATATGCTTCTCTGGTGATGCCTTGATGTTATAGGGGCTTTATTAATCAGTGCTGTATGCACTTCTCGTTGCAACCGAACTACTTTCCCAATGCTGTTTCCAAGACTACCTACATCCTATCACTACTCGATGGAAGAACCCTGGCCTGGGCTTCACCTCTCTGGGAACCCAACAACCCTGTTCTAAGTGACCTGCCTGGTTTCCTAAACCTATTCAAGTCTGTATTTGACATAGAAACATAGAAATGATGGCAGAAGAAGACCAAACGGCCCATCCAGTCTGCCCAGCAAGCTTCACACTTTTTTTTTTTCCTCATACTTATCTGTTACTCTTGGCTCTTAGTAACCTTTTGGTTCTATTTCTCTTCCACCCCCACCATTAATGTAGAGAGCAGTGTTGGAGCTGCATCTAAGTGAAATATCTAGCTTAATTAGTTTGGGGTAGTAACTGCCGCCATAAGCAAGCTACACCCATGCTTATTTGTTTACCCAGACTATGTAATTCAGTCCTTGTTGGTTGTTGTCTGTATATAGATCCACTTTTCTTCATTCTCTCCTGCTGTTGAAGCAGAGAGCTATGCTGGATATGCGTGAAGTAGACTTTCTCCCCTGCCTTTGAAGCAGAGAGCTATGCTGGATTTGCGTGAAGTATCAGTCTTTCTCCCCTGCTGTTGAAGCAGAGAGCTATGCTGGATATGTGTGAAGTATCAGTCTTTCTCCTGCCGTTGAAGCAGAGAGCTATGCTGGATATGCATTGAAAGTGAAGTATCAGGCTTATTTGGTTTGGGGTAGTAACCGCCGTAACAGGCAAGCTACTCCCCGCTTTTTTGTGAATGCAAATCCTTTTTTCCACATTTCCTCTTGCCGTTGAAGCTTAGAGCAATGTTCGAGTTGCATTAACTGTGTGTATGTTTATTGAATAAGGGTATTATCTCCAGGTAGTAACCGTTATTCCCGCGTGCCACCCACTCTAGACTTTATGGATCCACAGTGTTTATCCCACGCCCCTTTGAAGTTCTTCACAGTTCTGGTCTTCACCACTTGCTCCGGAAGGGCATTCCAGGCATCCACCACCCTCTCCGTGAAGAAATACTTCCTGACATTGGTTCCTCCCTGGAGCTTCAAATCGTGACCCCTGGTTCTGTTGATTTTTTCCGATGGAAAAGGTTTGTCATTGTCTTTGGATCATTAAAACCTTTCAAGTATCTAAAAGTCTGTATCATATCACTTCTGCTCCTCCTTTCCTCCAGGGTGTACATATTTAGATTCTTCAATCTCTCCTCATAAGTCATTCGATGAAGACCCTCCACCTTTTTGGTCGCCCTTCTCTGGACCGCCTCCATCTTGTCTCTGTCTCTTTGGAGATACGGTCTCCAGAACTGAACAGAGTACTCCAGGTGAGGCCTCACCAAGGACCTGTACAAGGGGATAATCACTTCCCTTTTCTTACTCGATATTCCTCTCTCTATGCAGCCCAGAATTCTTCTGGCTTTAGCTAATGCATTGTCACATTGTTTCGCCGACTTCAGATCATTAGACACTATCACCCCAAGGTCTCTCTCCTGCTCCGTGCACATCAGCCTTTCTCCCCACATCGAATACAGTTCATTCGGATTTCCACTTTCCATATGCATGACTCTGCACTTCTTGGCATTGAATCTCAGCTGCCATATCTTCGACCACTCTTTCAGCTTCCTTAAATCCCGTCTCATTCTCTCCACTCCTTCTGGCATGTCCACTCTGTTGCAGATCTTAGTGTCATCCGCAAAAAGACAAACCTTACCTTCTATCCCGTCCGCAATGTCGCTCACAAAGATATTGAACAAGACCGATCCTTGCGGTACACTGCTTAAAACCGCTTGACCCAGCTCGTCAGACCATTGCAGGGTCAACTCTTTTACAGCTTCAACAAATAAGCAAGCCTTTACCGGACTATGTTATTGAATTTAAAACCCTTTTGTCTGAACTCCACTAGGACTTGGGATGTCTAAGTGCTATATTCCTAGAGGGTCTCAACTCCCGTATAAAAGATGAACTAGTGGCTCGAGACTTGCCAGATACCCTGGAATCTCTCATTGATTTAGCTGGGAGAGTTGATCGCCGGATACGCGATTGTACTCAGGAGACCAAGAGCCCCAAGAAACACACCTTGGGAGGTAACTGCCCTATATTCATGCATATGGCTTCTACCCAACCTTCTGCACCCAGTGAAGAGGATGAACCCATGCAATTAGGCCGCAGTCATATAACCTCTAAGGGGAGACATTTTCACAGATGCATGGCCCTGTGCATGTACTACGGCCAATCTGACCATGCTGTCCAGACTTGTCCTATCTGTCCGGGAAACTTGCAGACCTAGGATCCACTGGAGGACTCTTCCTAGGTCTGACTACACCCTCTCCTCCATTATCTCTCCCTGTCTCTCTTATCTCCAGGAGTCTCGGTTTTCAGACACTTGCACTCGTAGATTCAGGTGCTGGAAGAAATTTCTTTCTAAAAAGACTAGTAGAGCACCTGCAAATTCCTATTACTCCTAAGGCCACTCCACTTCTGCTGTCATCCATACATAGTGAACCATTACCTAGAGAAATCTCTCTGATCACGCAGCCCATATGCCTTCGCACGGGGGTCTCACACACCGAGACCTTCTCCTTCCTTGTCCTTGAGAAAGCCATTCACTCCATGGTGCTCGGCCTGCCTTGGCTGCAAGAACACATGCCCCAGTTCAACTGGAGTACTATGGAGCTTTCACAATGGGGATCTGTCTGCCACGACTGATGTCTATCAAGAGTTACACCTTTGCCATGTATGTCAACTACTCCATCGCTACCTGGTCTACCTCTGCAATACACAACTTTTCAGGATGTCTTCTCCAAGCAAGCAGCGGATGTTCTACCTCCACACAGAACCTTCGACTGTGCGATAAATCTCAAGCCTAAATCGGAGCCTTCCAAGGGAAGGGTTTACCCCCTCTCGCTATCAGAGGTTGAGGCCATGTCGGCCTATATCCAAGAAAACCTGCAAAAGGGCTTCATCAGATCTTCTAAATCCCCGGCAGGCATGGGGGGGGGGGGGGGGTTTGTTGGAAAGAAGGATGGTTCCATTCACCCTTGTATTGATTACAGAGATCTCAATGGAATTACCATCAAGAATCGGTACTCTCTACTGCTGATAACCGAGTTGTTTGACAGACTCCAGGGGGCCAAAATCTTTAAAAAGCTGGATTTAAAAGGGGCTTACAACCTGGTCCGAATCCATCACGGAGATGAGTAGAAAACAGCCTTTAACACTCGTGATGGTCACTTTGAGTAATTTGTCATACCCTTCGGCTTGTGCAATGCACCAGCGGTGTTTCAGAATATGAAGAACGAAATTCTGCGAGACTTACTGTACCAGTACGTGGTGGTATTTTTAGATGACATCCTGATTTTCTCTCACGACCTTCAGACGCATCAGGGAGATGTGATAAAGGTACTTCGAAGACTACCTTTTCTTACTCTATATTCCTCTCTGCAGCTCTACGCGAAGCTTGAGAAGTGCGCTTTTCATTAGGAATCTGTACCTTTTTTAGGGTACATTGTTTCCAAAGATGGTTTTCAGATGGTTCCCCAAAAGTTAAAAAGCATCCAAGAGTGGCCTCAGCCTATGGGGTTAAAAGCTATTAAACTGGCCTTCGAGGAGTGGTGTGTCTGGTTGGAAGGTGCGCAGCACCAAATAATGGTGTGTATCGATCATAAAATCCTGGAATATCTATGACATGCTCAACGCCTTAATCACCGACAGGCTAGGTGGTCGTTATTTTTCAACCAATTTGAATTTCTCCTCAAATACCATCCTGCAGAGAAGAACATTAGGGCAGATGCCCTTTCGCACTCCTTTTTCCTGAGGATGTACACGAAGAACCTCGCCACATCATCAGTCCAGAGAGAGTGATGTTGGTGACCACTCAAGAGGTGGTGGTGCCTCAAGGAATGAGGAAGGAATTATTAAGATAGGCACATGACTCCCCTCTGGCCTGCCACTCCTCGAAGGCCAGTTTAATAGCTAACAATTCTTTATCTCCAATTCCATAATTCTTCTCAGCTGGAGAGAAACGCCGTGAGAAGAATGAACAGGAATGGAGGACATTGGTATCGCTGTATTGGCTCAGTACTGCTCCTATGCTGACGTCGGAAGTGTCGACCTCGACAATGAATGGGCAACAAGGATCAGGGTGCAGAAGGCAAGGTTTTTTTTGGAAGGCCTCTTTGAGAGTGAAAGGCTGCTATAGCCTCAACAGACCATCGAGATTGATTGGACCCTTTTCTGGTCATGGCTGTGAGTGGTGCTGTTAAGGTGGAGTAATATTTGATGAACATACGGTAGTAGTTTGTGAAGCCAAGAAAACGGCATAAGGCTTTTAACCCCATAGGCTGAGGCCACTCTTGGATGCTTTTTAACTTTTTCTACTCATCTCCGTGATGGATTCGGACCAGGTTGTAAGCCCCTTTTAAATCCAGCTTTTTAAAGATTTTGGCCCCCTGGAGTCTGTCAAACAACTCGGTTATCAGCAGTAGAGAGTACCGATTCTTGATGGTAATTCCATTGAGATCTCTGTAATCAATACAAGGGTGAATGGAACCATCCTTCTTTCCAACAAACCCCCCCCCCCCCCAATGCCTGCCGGGGATTTAGAAGATCTGATGAAGCCCTTTTGCAGGTTTTCTTGGATATAGGCCGACATGGCCTCAACCTCTGATAGCGAGAGGGGGTAAACCCTTCCCTTGGAAGGCTCCGATTTAGGCTTGAGATTTATCGCACAGTCGAAGGTTCTGTGTGGAGGTAGAACATCCGCTGCTTGCTTGGAGAAGACATCCTGAAAAGTTGTGTATTGCAGAGGTAGACCAGGTAGCGATGGAGTAGTTGACATACATGGCAAAGGTGTAACTCTTGATAGACATCAGTCGTGGCAGACAGATCCCCATTGTGAAAGCTCCATAGTACTCCAGTTGAACTGGGGCATGTGTTCTTGCAGCCAAGGCAGGCCGAGCACCATGGAGTGAATGGCTTTCTCAAGGACAAGGAAGGAGAAGGTCTCGGTGTGTGAGACCCCCGTGCGAAGGCATATGGGCTGCGTGATCAGAGAGATTTCTCTAGGTAATGGTTCACCATGTATGGATGACAGCAGAAGTGGAGTGGCCTTAGGAGTAATAGGAATTTGCAGGTGCTCTACTAGTCTTTTTAGAAAGACATTTCTTCCAGCACCTGAATCTACGAGTGCGAGTGTCTGAAAACCGAGACTCCTGGAGATAAGAGAGACAGGGAGAGATAATGGAGGAGAGGGTGTAGTCAGACCTAGGAAGAGTCCTCCAGTGGATCCTAGGTCTGCAAGTTTCCCGGACAGATAGGACAAGTCTGGACAGCATGGTCAGATTGGCCGTAGTACATGCACAGGGCCATGCATCTGTGAAAATGTCTCCCCTTAGAGGTTATATGACTGCGGCCTAATTGCATGGGTTCATCCTCTTCACTGGGTGCAGAAGGTTGGGTAGAAGCCATATGCATGAATATAGGGCAGTTACCTCCCAAGGTGTGTTTCTTGGGGCTCTTGGTCTCCTGAGTACAATCGCGTATCCGGCGATCAACTCTCCCAGCTAAATCAATGAGAGATTCCAGGGTATCTGGCAAGTCTCGAGCCACTAGTTCATCTTTTATACGGGAGTTGAGACCCTCTAGGAATATAGCACTTAGACATCCCAAGTCCTAGTGGAGTTCAGACAAAAGGGTTTTAAATTCAATAACATAGTCCGGTAAAGGCTTGCTTATTTGTTGAAGCTGTAAAAGAGTTGACCCTGCAATGGTCTGACGAGCTGGGTCAAGCGGTTTTAAGCAGTGTACCGCAAGGATCGGTCCTGTTCAATATCTTTGTGAGAGACATTGCGGACGGGATAGAAGGTAAGGTTTGTCTTTTTGCGGATGACACTAAGATCTGCAACAGAGTGGACATGCCAGAAGGAGTGGAGAGAATGAGACGGGATTTAAGGAAGCTGAAAGAGTGGTCGAAAGATATGGCAGCTGAGATTCAATGCCAGAAGTGCAGAGTCATGCATATGGAAAGTGGAAATCCGAATGAACTGTATTCGATGTGGGGAGAAAGGCTGATGTGCACGGAGCAGGAGAGAGACCTTGGGGTGATAGTGTCTAATGATCTGAAGTCGGCGAAACAATGTGACAATGCATTAGCTAAAGCCAGAAGAATTCTGGGCTGCATAGAGAGAGGAATATCGAGTAAGAAAAGGGAAGTGATTATCCCCTTGTACAGGTCCTTGGTGAGGCCTCACCTGGAGTACTCTGTTCAGTTCTGGAGACCGTATCTCCAAAGAGACAGAGACAAGATGGAGGCGGTCCAGAGAAGGGCGACCAAAAAGGTGGAGGGTCTTCATCGAATGACTTATGAGGAGAGATTGAAGAATCTAAATATGTACACCCTGGAGGAAAGGAGGAGCAGAAGTGATATGATACAGACTTTTAGATACTTGAAAGGTTTTAATGATCCAAAGACAATGACAAACCTTTTCCATCGGAAAAAATCAACAGAAACCAGGGGTCACGATTTGAAGCTCCAGGGAGGAACCAATGTCAGGAAGTATTTCTTCACGGAGAGGGTGGTGGATGCCTGGAATGCCCTTCCGGAGGAAGTGGTGAAGACCAGAACTGTGAAGAACTTCAAAGGAGCGTGGGATAAACACTGTGGATCCATAAAGTCTAGAGTGGGTGGCACGCGGGAATAACGGTTACTACCTGGAGATAATACCCTTATTCAATAAACATACACACAGTTAATGCAACTCGAACATTGCTCTAAGCTTCAACGGCAAGAGGAAATGTGGAAAAAAGGATTTGCATTCACAAAAAAGCGGGGAGTAGCTTGCCTGTTACGGCGGTTACTACCCCAAACCAAATAAGCCTGATACTTCACTTTCAATGCATATCCAGCATAGCTCTCTGCTTCAACGGCAGGAGAAAGACTGATACTTCACACATATCCAGCATAGCTCTCTGCTTCAACAGCAGGGGAGAAAGACTGATACTTCACGCAAATCCAGCATAGCTCTCTGCTTCAAAGGCAGGGGAGAAAGTCTGATACTTCACGCATATCCAGCATAGCTCTCTGCTTCAACAGCAGGAGAGAATGAAGAAAAGTGGATCTATATACAGACAACAACCAACAAGGACTGAATTACATAGTCTGGGTAAACAAATAAGCATGGGTGTAGCTTGCTTATTGCGGCAGTTACTACCCCAAACTAATTAAGCTAGATATTTCACTTAGATGCAGCTCCAACACTGCTCTCTACATTAATGGTGGGGGTGGAAGAGAAATAGAACCAAAAGGTTACTAAGAGCCAAGAGTAACAGATAAGTATGAGGAAAAAAAAAAAGTGTGAAGCTTGCTGGGCAGACTGGATGGGCCGTTTGGTCTTCTTCTGCCATCATTTCTATGTTTCTATGTCAAATACAGACTTGAATAGGTTTAGGAAACCAGGCAGGTCACTTAGAACAGGGTTGTTTGGTTCCCAGAGAGGTGAAGCCCAGGCCAGGGTTCTTCCATCGAGTAGTGATAGGATGTAGGTAGTCTTGGAAACAGCATTGGGAAAGTAGTTCGGTTGCAACGAGAAGTGCATACAGCACTGATTAATAAAGCCCCTATAACATCAAGGCATCACCAGAGAAGCATATAGGAGCTGGAAGTGGTACGAACAGCAACCACTTGTGGAGAGGGTTCTTTCTCCGAAGCAGTTGGCATGTTCAGTCGGGCATTCAACTGGTTGAACCAAAAGGATACTAAGAGTCAAGACTAACAGAAGTATGAAAATAAATAAAAAAAAGTGCAAAGCTTACTGGGCAGACTGGATGGGCTGTTTGGTCTTCTTCTGCCGTCATTTCTATGTTTCTATATGAAGGTGATGGCTAGTGTCTCCACAGATTTCAGTTGCTCAGTGATCTGCTGGGCCAAGCCACGAATGGCCTGTAAGGCTGAGAGCTAAGCCGGGTCCATGGAGTTAGCAATCTGTTGTGTTTTGGACATGGAGTCGTGGGCCCCTGGTCCCCTGTGGGGACTTGAAGCGATAGGCTAGTTCTTAGCAGTATGGAACACAGCGGAATGCAAGTCTTTATTATACAGCAATATAGTTGGTAACACCGAGTAACGGGCAGTGATCCTATCCAGAAGAGGAGGGTCTTTGATGGTGTCGTCTCATCTGTACACTGCAGCGTAGGAACTGCAGATATAGAGTCTCACCAGGTCTTGAGATGGAGATGGGTCCAGTAGTAGTCCGCAGAGCGGGGTAGGCCAAGAACCCAGACACAGATGATATGTCAGTGAGGGTAGATCCAGTAGTGGTTCGCGATGAGGGGTAGGCCAGGAATCTACTTCGGAAGAGATGAGACAAGGCAGAGACAGATCAGGAGCAGTAGTACTTCACTCTGAAGCTGGAAACAGCTGTAGGGAGGAACCCCCAAGAAGCAGAGGGTTCAGGACGGAGCAAGGCCCCCAAGGAGTGGGTACCTAGGCGTCCTTGCAGGAAGCTGGTAACCCCGAAGGGTAGGTATGAGCGAGGCAAGGCCCCTGAGCAGCGGGTACCTTAAAAGTCCTTGCTAGAGGTTGTTAACCCTGAAGGGTAGGTAGGAGCGAGGCAAGGGCCCCGAGGAGCAGGTACCTTAGTCATTCCGGAGCGAGGGTACACAGAGCGAAGGCATCTGGTAGCAGGCAAAGATCAGCCGGAAGGATTCCTTGCTAACTCGTAGCTAGTATAGAGAAGGCAGTTTAAATATCCGGAGTTCATGGAAGGGGCTGTGTGCGCGCGCACGCATGTGCTAGGTGATCCCAGAAGGAAAATGGCGAACGCAATCACCCATGCCGGTCCGGGGACGCCAGAGAGGTCGGCGTGTGGAAGCGGAGGCAGCCATATTACTTAATGGAACTGAACCAGGCAAGAGAAAGGTGAGCAACGGAAGGCACAGCCATCTGCGACCGACAGGCACAACAGTAATGCACCTTTTGAGCCATTGAAGCAAGCTACCCTGAAGGATCTTACATTGAAGCTCGTTTTGCGAGTTTCAGAACTGCAGGCCTTATCTTGCAGGGAGCCCTCTTACGTATTTCGGAAACCGGGGTTTCCTTGCAGACAGTTTCCCTCCTGCCTTTCTCCCGAAGGTGGTGTCCTCTTTCCAGTTGGATCAGTTGGTGGAGCTCCCTTCCTTTGCGGACTTAGATTCTTCTACTGCAGAGTCTAGGGATCTAAAGAAGTTGGACATGAAACGGGTGTTGTTGCATTATTTGGAGGTCACGAACATTTTCCGTCACTCATACCATCTATTCGTCCTGTGAATGGTCTCAGGAGAGGTCAGAAAGCTCCAAGGGCCACTATTGCGCGCTGGCTGAAGAAAGCTATTGTTTCTGCATACCTTGTTCAGGGCCATGTGATCCCGGTGGATCTTAGTGCTCATTCTCCTCGATTGCAAGTAGCTTCATGGACGGAATGTCAACAGGTGTTGCCACTGGAAATTTATAGGGCGGGTACGTGGAAATCTACGCATAATTTTGCCAGACATTATCGCATAGATGCCCGGGCACCATAGCCCGGTTCCTTCGGGTCTAGTGTACTCTGAGCGGGAATCTCTCATTCCCACCTGGTTAGGGGAAGCTTTGGTACATCCCAGGAGTCTGGACTGATCTGGGGTATGTACAGGGAAAGAAAAATTGGTTCTTACCTGCTAATTTTCGTTCCTGTAGTGCCAACAGATCAGTCCAGAGTCCCTCCCATGGGAAAATGGAGAGTCCGTTCGTCCGGCAGTTTCTTTCATATTCTGAACATCTATCAGCTTTTTTTATACTATATGCCCTCCTTTACAGGTCAAGAATATGGGCGTTGTTCGTTAATTTCTGTTACATGTTCTTCAATCTCTCTGCTCTTAGGCTGGGGGAGTTTGGTTATGGAAAAGTTTGGTTAAAGTGAAAGTTCTGGTTTAAAACCTTTTTCTTGGTACAGTTTAATATTGGCAGACTCTAGGTGGCACCTCATGGTGCCACCTAGAGTCTGGGGATTTAGAAGATCTGATGAAGCCCTTTTGCACTTTATCTCCCAAATAAATTTTCGGCCAGTGCAAGGTAGTCAGCCAGTCTATCTTGGACCGTCAGGGCCTGAGGCCTGAGTCTATCTTAACACCATGCCCATCTCCTGGCACTAATGCCTGTTACTTGCCATTCTGGGAGGACTGGTTTCGAATGAATCATAGGCCGCACGTACCGTCGTGCTTCCCAGCCTCAAGGCCCTTATGTGTGAACGGCATTGGAGGGTGGCCTGATCTTGTTGTGGAAGAGTTTCTTCTACTTCCTGAACCTGTTTCCACAGCTTCTTTTGGTATTGTATCATGTACAGCTGATATGAGGCAATTTTTGACAATAGCATGGAGCCCTGAAACATTTTGTGTCCTAAATTGTCCAGAAACTTTTGCTGTTTGCCAGGAGGTGTTGACGAATGTGGACGAAGCCTCCTTGATGTCTTTTGTGCTGACTCTAGCACAACAGACTGATGTGGGAGTTGAGGTTTTTGGAAACCAGGTATATGCTGTACCAAATAAGTAGCATCTGGAGGAACAGTGCAGGGGTGTTCCCAAAGTCAATGCTGCAGGTCTACTGTACTTCATGAACTGGGATAGCTACTATTTCTTTTGGAGCATCAACAAATTGGAGTACCTCCAATGTCCTATGCTTGTATCTTCCTCTGTTACTAGTTGAAAAGGGATTGTTTCTGACATTTCCCTTATAAAATTTGAAAAGGAGAGGTCGTCAGGTGGTGACTTTCTCCTTTCCTCTGGTGGAGAGGGTTCTGACAAAATATTTTCGGTAGAAAATATTAACTACTAAAGTCTTACGCTCCAACCCAGACAATAGGAATACCTGATACACCCCAGAACTGAAAGCTCTCAAGCAAGAATTAAGAAGCGGTGAACACATTTGGCGAAAAAATCCTTCTGCAGAGAACCAAGCTGCGTATAAATCCCTCATGCACCGCTATAGGATCTCTATCCGCAGAACTAAGAGAGACTTCTATGCACAGAAAATCCACCACTTCATCTTCGACTCTAAAGCATTATTCTCATGTCTCGGCCCTCACCAAACCATCGCCCCCAACTATACCAGACGACCAAGCAGCCTGCAAGGCCACAGAGCTCGCCTTATACTTTGAGAAAAAAATCCTCAACCTAATATCACCGCTAACCTCCACCAACTACGGTCAGCCTCCCCCCATTTATGCCACCTCTTTACAACATAGCACTAGCCTCGAAACGTTCGAAACCACTTCACCTTTAGAGGTAGAAACCTTACTCAAGAAGATCAAACCTTCATCCCACCCAACGGACTCGATTCCTTCAAATCTTCTCATCTCCATCCCAAAAATCATCACCAAGCCTATGGCAGAAATCATTAATTGTTCTCTAACACAAGGCTCAGTGCCTGACGCCCTCAAACTCGCCATTCTCAAACCTCTTCTGAAAAATCCTAACCTGTCACCGGCTGATCCGGCCAACTTCCGCCCTATAGCTAACCTTCCATTCTTCTCTAAACTCTTGGAAAAAATCGTCAATAGACAACTTTCGGATTACTTGGATGAAAACAAAATCCTTGCCCCAGCTCAGTTCGGCTTCCGTAAGTTCCTAAGTACAGAAGCCCTCTTAACTTCCCTCTCAGACACTATGCTCCTGAGCCTAGAGAAAAAACAACCCTGCCTTCTTGCTCTCCTTGACTTATCAGCCGCATTCGACACGGTGAATCACTCAATCCTCATGGATCGGCTAGCGGACATCGGCATCAAGGGCACCGCACTAAGTTGGTTCAAGTCTTTCCTCTGCAACAGATTCTAAAAGGTCAAAATCAATGCTACGATGAGGATTTTAACCAAGGCCAACAAAAGAGAGCACATTACACCCATTCTGCGTAACCTTCACTGGCTTCAATCAAATTACGTATCCAGTATAAAGTGCTAATGATTATATACAAAGCCATACACAACCTCACCCCAGCGGATCAAAATATCCCCCTTCGTCACCACAGTTCCGCCAGACCGATCCGATCTGCCTATAGAGACTCACTTTACGCCCCCCCCCCTATCAAATCCTCCTTAAGGAAACAAGCTCTTTCCACAGCTGGCCCTTCGCATTGGAATGCTCTCCCGCCAGACCTCCGGCAAGAAAGATCTTTGACAACCTTTAAAAAAAAACTCAAAACCTGGCTTTCTCTCAAGCTTTTCAGTAAATTAATAGGATCCATCTGCCTTTCGCATTATAACAGGAACACCTTTTCAGTCAAGTTTTCCGAACTCTAAACCAGACCCTACCTCGTAGACAGGTCTTGCTTCTCACTTTTACCTCAGTCCATTAGCTCCTTGTCACTGAGGAGTAGTTTCCCTCATGACATTTTACTATCTTTTCTAGTTTTTGCCTGCTATATATCGGGAAGATCAAAGTATTTATATGTTAAATTTGATCCCAGTTCCCATAACCCTTGCTTGATGTAAGGCTTTCGTTTTATGCTTCCCTCATTTCACTGTAAACCAATATGATATGTACTGTTTGCACATGAATGTCGGTATATAAAAGTTCAAAATAAATAAAATAAATAAATAGAAGAATCAGTATCTACATTTTCCCATGTATCTGAAAAGGTGTGTGGTTGAGGACTTGAACCAGGAATTAAGAATGGCGTTGAAGGAAGAAAAGTCATCGATGGATCCTTCAATGGTTTTGGTTGATGCTTCGGTGGCATCGATGGCACCGAGAAAAAACACGGACATCTCAGTCCTGAGAGTCCTGATGGTCCCGGCATCAGTTGAGGCATCAGTTACTGTGGATCACAGTTGGTGCCTTCTTCATCCGATGACCCGGAAATAGGTATTGGGTGTTTCGGAGGCTGTGTCGGTTTCTTTGTCATCGGCGGCCCAGGTTGTGTTGGTAAGGCACCGATAAATGAATCGAGTTTGGTAAGTAATGGTGCGAACATCGATGGTTCCGGCATCGGTGCTGGTATGGGGGCCGGCACCGGTGAATGTAGTTCCCAGAGGGCATCGATGACCTCCTGGTCGATAAATCCATGCAGTTCCTCCCGTATAGCTGATGAGGTCAGAGCAGCTACAGGGGGTGGCAGAATCGGCAGAACTGGCTCCTCCACAGGTCCCTGTGGAGGCTCAGTACCCGGCAGCCTTGGATGTTCTGGTGTACAGGGCAGAATCGGCTCCTCTAAACTTGTCTTTCTTGCAAGCAGCTCGATGGCCATCGAAGCCGCTCCAATATCTGGATTCCCTTCGGTGCCGGTGTCGATGTTTTTCACGGTGCTCGGCCTGCTCTTTCCCCAGCACCGAGGGAGATTTTGTCGATGACTTTGATGGTGTCGGAGACGGGTGGTCACCACTGCCTTCATGTACCCGGTGGGTCTTTATTATCACTTTTTTGGATACCCCTACCGGTGAAGATTGTGTAGACATCGATGCTTACCTTTCTGTATCATTTTGGCACATTTAGGACAAGAGTAGCGCCAAGGCATAAGATGCACTCGTCATGGGGGTCAGTTATCGACATAGTACGAGGGCACTTTCTAAACTCCGTTGCCATGATGACAAAAGGTTGAGGCCTGACAGCCCTCGATGGCCTGTGGGCACTGAGGGACGGTGAGAACGGTATCGACCGCAAAACTAAGTATTTTACTCACCGAATTGGAGAAAATTGAATTTAAATGGGAGACCCCTATGAGGGGATATTTTTCTGAGGAATTGTTAATATTTTTTCCGTGAGGAAAATTGTGTGAGGAATCACACAGAGCTCCTAACCACAAGGCAAACTGCAGCGTGGAAAAGAAGAGACTGAAGGGAGATCCCTGTGGCTCGAGGGATAATGGCATGCTGGGCATGCTCAGTAGGCTCACTGTGCCAGTCAAAAGTTTTAGAAACTTTGACAGAAAGTTTTCTGCGATAGGACTCCGTCTGGTGACGTCACCCGTATGTGAGGACTACCATCCTCATCCTGCTTTTCCTGGTGTAATAACTTTTTTTTCTTTTGTTCGGCTCTGTGTGTGTTCCTCCTGAGGGTAAGTGAAATGGGCTCCCCACTATCACCCTCAGCTGTGGGCAGTCACAGGGTTCTCAGTCCTCTGCTCCTGAGCCTCTACTATCAGGGGGGATGGCCCCACCAGGACTTGGCAACCCCCTGGGAGGCCTAAATGGTATTTGCCTATTAGCAATTTTTTTCTTATTTTTATTTATTTATTTATTTATTTATTTATTTTGTAATAATTTATTTATTTTATATAATTTATAATGCCTGTTTGTTTTGGCCTTTGTCAAATTTTTTTGTTTTTATTATGTATGTTTATTTTGTATATCGCTTAGGCCTTTTGTGTTAAGCGATTAATACATTTTTTAAATGAATGAATGAGAGAATCAATCCGAAGGCTAACATCTATCACTAAAACCAGACTAAAGGTTTGCACCTTCACCATCTGCTGGAGACAGAGAAATACTGACAGACTCTAGGTGGCAGCTCAGGGTATAAGGCAGAGTCCGTTAAAACTTCTCTATCTCCATCTGCTGGACAGGAGACAAAGCCCAGGAGTCTGGACTGATCCGGCTACATACAGGGAATTCTAAGTTACTGTATAACTGGTATCTCACTCCTGATAGGCTACGCAAAATCTCTTGAAATGCCTATGACTCGTGCTAGAGAAAGTGTGGAGATATTGGTGCATTTTATCATGCTTGGTGGATCTGCAAGGAGATTCTGGAGGACAATCTCAGCCATGACTTAGGAAATTCTTCACACAAGTGTACCCTGGGCCTCTAAAACCTATCAGCGATCTAAGGGCCTGATTCTCAAAAACAGTTACACATTTAAAAATGGTTTTTACACATGTAAATGCACTTTATCCACGTAAGTGGCTTTTGAAAATTGCTACAATAGTAGTTATATTTACACATGTAAATCCTTTGAAAGTTTCCACCCATATTTTCAAAGGTATGGCCATTCAAATCATTAATGCATATGCTAAATGCGGCATTTTGGAAAGTTGTTAACTCTCCTTCTTGAACGATTCTATTGCACAGGATTTGGATGGTACATTACATAAGCTAGGTCCCGGCAGTCCGAAGAAATAGGGTGTCTTTTCATGTATCAGTTTGCAACCATAAACATGACATTATTGTACACTTATGCGGATAAAAATTGACCGATAATTATATAGACGGCAGATTTTAAAAGTTGAATTACTAAATGATGAAGCCAAGTATGATGGTCATTTAAAAAAGTATAGCGTTTTGATTGTGGATACATTGAAGGACTTTTTGATATTCTAAGGTAGTTCATTATATGCACCTACAGTCCTAATACTTATAAAGTGTAGACAGCGAGGTTGTGAGAAGAGAGAAAGAAAAAGTCTACATCACATTATATTTTATATGGAGAAAAGAACACAGAATAGCTGCCTCTGCAGCCCACAATAACAAATCACTCATACAGGCATTCATACCGTACACACCAATCACACCAATGCACAAGAGTACATCATCGCCAACTGTTGCAATAGCCTGTAGCTCTCATCCTTTCTTTAATTAATTGTAGCAACTCAGTGTGGAAATTCACCGAGGCTGATAACGACTCTCCTCAATCTGTGATAAAGCAAACATGGTCGTAGAGTTGATATCGACTGTCAGGGAGGTGGGTGGGTCAGCATGGCTAATTCATCCTGCTATCTACGGAAACACCGTTTACGGTAAGCAAACTTGCTTTTTCCCGTCGATAGCAGGGCTGAATTAGCCATGCTGTCATGGGAGTCCTAAGCATCCAGCACGCTGACGAGCAGGTCATAGGTATTGTTGAATACAGTGTGATGGTCATTCAGTGACAGTCGACCTCTTGGAGTCTGTGGACAATGACTGCAGCAGGGTTGTACCAAACCTTGCATCATCCGTTGACTGTTGGTCAAGACAGTAATGTGAAGTAAACATGTGAAGAGAGGCCCACGTGGCTGCTTTGCAAATGTCCACCGGTGGAATATGTCGTCGATGGGCGATGGAGGTAGCCACTGCTCGTGTTTGGTGCGCCGTGGGTAGAGATGGCAATGTAGAGTTACGCTTCTGGTGGCAGAACTGTATACATTGGGTGATCCAGCTAGAGATGTTGCATTTGGTTACCGGAAGGCCTGGGGCATTCGTGTTTAACGAGTCAAAGAGCTGTGATGCCCTGTTGGGCGAATGGGTTCTTTGTTTATAATATGCCAGTGCTCTTTTGCAGTCCAGGGTATGCAATAATCTCTCTCTGTCTGAGGTTTCGGATAAAAAAATTGGTAATTCAATTGATTGGTTGAGGTGAAATTGGGAGACTACCTTCGGCAGGAAGGAGGGGTGCGTCCGTAAGAGCACTTTATGGTGGTAAAACTGAAGGTATGGGCTATAATGTACCAAGGCTTGCAATTCTCTAACACGTCGAGCTGATGTGATTGCAATAAGGAAGATCACCTTCCAGGTGAGGTATTTCAGATGTGCGGATTCTAGTGGTTCGAAGGGTGAGACCATCAGTTGTTCCAGAACTAAGTTTAGATTCCACGGAACTGGTGGTTTTGAGACCGGAGGGCAAAGATTGATGTGAAGAGATTGTTTGCATTGTGACCAGAGGCCTTACGTCTGGAGGTGGTTGAGGCATCTGAGGTTAGAACTGCATTGTGTGGTAGGCGAGTGAAAGGAGCTCCCTTGGTGAGTGTTGGTTTGCATAACTACCAATCCAAGTCTGTCATCATAGTCTTTGTCAAGGACACTGTCCAGTGTAGTAGTTGCGAGTGTTGTTTACACTGTCGTTTGAGACCCCATTGGAGGTGTAGCATGCTTGGTCTCAAGTTGGAGACTGCATGGATCGAGGCGGCCATGTGTCCCAAAACTCGCAAGACTTGATGTGCCGTTGGCGACACAGTCAACCTTAGACTGTGGAAAAGGAGTCGCATTGTTTGTTTCCTGTCAGCCGGCAGGAAAACTCGGTATTTGATTGTGTCCAACTGAGCTCCTATGAACTGTATCGTTTGTGTAGGATGTGAGTTGGACTTCTGATAGTTGATGATTAATACCAACTTGTCCAGGCACTGAATTGTGTTTTGGAGATGTTGTTGAAGCGTGTCTGGGCTGGTGGCTACTAACAGCCAATCGTTGAGATAAGGAAAGATCATGACCCCCCATTGGCGGAGGAACCCCACTACCACTGCCATGCATTTGGTGAACACCCTGGGTGCTGTGGACAGGCCAAAGGGCAGGACCTTATATTGGAAGGATTGGCCATGGACTTGGAAAGACAGGTATCGCCAGGAGGACGGATGCATAGGAATATGGGTGTATGCATCCTTGAGATCGATGGAGCACATCCAGGCTCTGGGTTGGATCAAGGGTAGCAGAGATTTGAGAGATATCATTTTGAATTATTCCTTGATAATGAACTTGTTCAGTTCTCTGAGGTCCAGAATCTGACGAACGTTCCCGGATTTCTTTGGGATTAGGAAATAGGGAGATTGGAATACCGTGCAATTTTCCATTGGAGGAACGGTGCGGGTTGCCTGTTGTTGTAATAATGTTGCTACTTCTTGTGCCAGACGGTTTTGATGTGGTCTGGAACCCTTCGATACTGTATGGGGAAGCGGAGGGGGAGAGTGGAAGTGAATCCTGTACCCGTGTCGAACAATGTCTAGTACCCATTGGTCGGTTGTGATCTTTTCCTATTCCTGGATGTGTGTCGTGATGCCTCCTGCTAGTACCCGTTGCGGTGGTGGCGGGGCTATGCTCAAAAAGACGGAATAGTCTTGGCCGCGGCGGCGGGTTGCTGCGTTTGTGGGCATTGGCCCCGGGGTCGTCCTCGTCTGTTCTGGTTCTGTTGATTCGGTGGACAGGCAACCGGCTGATAAGGAGGGGGACAGTAGGAGGCATATGACCGATATGTGCGGCGTTGGAAGGTTTGTCTGCGCGGTATCATGGGATATCTGCACGGTGTGGAGTAGGATTGTGGAGTAGCCAACGATTGCACTGCCACGGACTGCTCCTTTAGATAGGCTACCGTTTCCTGGAAACAAGTCCCAAACAAATTGTCTCCTTTGCATGGTAAATTAGCCAATTTTTTGTGGACATCTTCTCGAATGGAACTTGCCCGCAGCCACGCAATACACCGTGCCGCAATGGTCACCATGGAGGCATGCAAGGAGGTCTCAAAACTTTCGTAGACCATGCACAACAAATGGCGAATACCTTCCTCCAGGTCTTGAACATGATTTGTGTCCCCAATGGGATGGACAGGATCTGAGCTGTCTTTCATCTGTTGCACACACTCGTAGAGGTGTTGGATGATATAGAATTGGTGATGGTTAATGCGGGCGGACAGTATTGATGCCTGGAATGTGCGCTTTGCAAATTAATCTAGTGAACACAGATCCCTGCCCGGAGGGGTAGCGGAGTGTAATCTAGACTTCCGAGCTCTCGCCATCGCCGATTCAACTACCAAGAATGCATGGGGTAGTTGTGTTGAGTAGTAAGGTGATTTTTCTACCTTATACTTGAGGTCGGTCTTCCTCGAAACTGGTGGGAGTTGAAAAGGGGTCTCCCAGGAACATTCCAGTACTGAGTCCAACATCCCATGTGGAGGGAGAGAGGTAGGCTCTGCTGGTAGATAAAAAATCTTTAAGATATCTAGAGTCACCAATCTCGGATCTGGCACCTTCTGGATGTTCAGGTTGAGAACCGAACCTATCTTTTCCAAACATTTCGGATAGGTAAGGTCATCCGGAGGAGAGTATGGTTCCGCCGGTTCGTCCCCTGGTTCTGAGGGATATCCAGTTGAACTACACGGTGATGTGGGCTGCTGGTCCAGTGACCCTGGGGTATAGGAACCTTGAGGTTGCGATGCCGGTGTCGGGGCTGGAGAGAGTGCCCGTGAAGATGGCGGTCACACTTCCGGTGGAGATGGATGTATGTGTTGCGGTCCTGCCCATGAGGAGTGCGGGCAGGCTCCTCACCTTATGCGGCCAGTCAGGCCGCTGACAACTTCTCCTTCGCGGTGGGCCTGCCGCCGTCGCTAGGCTCCTCGCCGGCTGCCCCTGGTCCTGCGTGGCAGGGTCGGGCCACCGGGAGCTCTCCATGCGGCTGGCTCCTCTGCTGCTGCTCCTGCCTTCCTCCAATGTGCTGCAGTCGATGCTGGGGTCTTCAGCCGGCAGGAAGGCCGTCCCTGCCGGTGCCTGCTTAAGCCCGGGTCCTTGTCTGGCAGGGAGGCCGTCCCTGCCGGTGCCTGCAGCTATTCTTGCTTCCTGCAGCTCTTCCAGCTTCAGTCTTCATGGCATGGAGCCGCTCCAGCAGCCTGCCTACCTTCACCTCCATGGCAGGGCTGCTCCGCTGCCTGCCTTGCTTCCTGGGCCCTCCACGTGGCTGAGGACGCCACCAGCGGATCCTGCTTCTCTCTTCTCCAGCTCTCCTAAGGTGCGGGCGTGCGCCTCTCGCCTGTTCTTCAAGGGCCAGCCAGGTGTGGCCCCCTGCTGACCCCTCCCTAGGCATTGTCCTCTTCAGCCCTACAAAAGGGCTCAGCGTCCATTCCAGCTTTGCCTTCGCAAGGAGTTGGTCACTCCTGGGATCCTGCTGTCCTTCACTTCAGGAGTCGTCCTTGTTCCAGCACTTCAAGGTCATGTGTTTCCTGTTCTTTGTTGGAGCTCCTCATCTTGTCCAGATGTCCGCCTGCTGTTCAAGTCCTGATGTCCACCTGTTGTCCGTGTTCCAAGTCTAAGGTCTGTCTCCTGATCCAGTATCCATGTTCCAGTCCAGATGTTGTCTCTTCTATCCTGATGTCCGTGATCCTGTCCAGTTGTCCTGAACCCCTGGCAATCCATGTCGTGGTCCGAGACCAGCCTCACGGGTGGGCTGAGTAGGGCGCTTCATGATGCCGGCCTTGTACCTCGTTCCTGAATCTTCTGAAAGCCAAGTACCTCATTCCTGAATCTTCTGAAAGCCTTGTACCTCGTTCCTGAATCTCCTGAAAGCCAAGTACCTTGTTCCTGAGTCTTCTGTATGCTTGGTACCCCGCGGCAAGCCATGTCGTGGTCCGCGACCAGCCCCACAGGTGGGCTGAGTAGGGCACTTCATGATGCAAGCCTTGTACCTTGTTCCTGAGTCTTCTGAAAGCCAATTACCTTGTTCCTGAGTGTTCTGTATGCTTGGTACCTCGCGGCAAGCCATGTTGTGGTCCACAACCAGCCCCACGGGGGGCTGAGTAGGGCGCTTCATGATGCAAGCCTTGTACCTTGTTCCTGAGTTTATGTCTGTGCCTAAGTCTACGTCGTCCCTGAAGTCTTATCTGTGCTTCCAAGCACCTCGTCCCTGAAGTCTCGTCTGTATCTCCATGTTCCGGTCTTTGCTGCCCTGGCCTCCATCTGACCTGCCTCTTCTTGCCGTACCCTGCGGCAGGTCCGAAAGGGCTTGGAACTGTCAGAGGACTGTTCATAAGACCATCATTGCATTGTTGGTCTTCCGAAGTGTGCAGGTCCGGAGGAGGGTCAGTATCTCCAGTCTTCAGTCCAGCCTCGCTCCTGTTCAACCCATGCTCAGGCATGCCTCGCCTACCGCGGCACCTCTTCGGAGTTTCTCTGGGGTCGAGCCGTGGCCCAAGAACACACCTCTTGGTAAGTGGGACCGCTCTCCTAGTGTTCCACAACAGTATGTTTTGCGGGGATGAGTCCAACAAGGGCTGTGGAGAATCCTTGTCTGTACTGGGCGATGAAGTTCCCATCTGGTAAGAGGACTTCATCACTTCAAAGAATCCCGACAATGCCAGGGAAAGGTTAACGAAAGCATCCTTCATTGCTGTCGGCATCGGTGGTTTAGTAGGTACCTGTGGTCTGGTCGTTGGAATGGCTGCCAGGAGTAAGTCTGTATCTGGTTGATTCCCCGGTCCGCATGTGTGCATTCTTTCTTCCAACTTGCGCTTTTTCACTAGGGGTTCTTGTAGAACGTCACCCCTGGAGTGGCGTTTGGACGCCAATGATAGGCCTGAGAACTCAGGGGCCGAAGAGGCCGGGGAGCCGGACAATGAAGGCAGATGAATATAAGCTTTGTCTCTGTCAGACCTGGACGAGAAGGCTGGTGACGAGGGTGTTAAGGTCAAGGGAGCATCCCTGGACCTTGATACAGGGGCCAGTGGCACAAAATGAGATTTCTTCCGTGGTCCCGGATTTTCTGGTGAACATGGGCGATTTTTTGATGTTTTCTTTCTGGTGTCCTACGTTGACATCGAGGGCAGTACAACGTGCATCAATGGCGCCGTGGTGTGTGTCGGTTCGATTTGGCGCAGTTTCGCTTCATCTCTGCGCCGCATCGTCGCGTCGCAACTGCGTTGATTCTTGAGTCGTATCTGCGCCGCGTCTTCGTGCTGTGATGGTGCCAGCGTCGGAAGAGGGTGTGTTGTCCGACGCACCTGCACCGTCATATCGCCATCCGGGGCAACTCGGCCGATCCTGGTCGAGGTGTCGGCTCTTCCGGTGCCATAGGTTTTGTAGCCTGCATCGCGTCCACTCGGCACTGCGTCGATTGGACGTGCATCTTTGGTTCCAGCGAGTGGATTGGTTGTCAGGCGTGTGTTACTACCCGCTCCGACACATGCAGCTCCGGCCAGCGCCGCTTTTCTATACGGGAGGGATCTCTACTCCCGGCGGCCAGGGTCTTACCTCCTGCGCGGTGCTTCGCAGTCGGAGGTTCCATGGAGGCCGCTCGATGCTGGGGGGCCAGCGTGGACGTACTAGGCCCCGAGGAAGAGTGGGCCTCCGACGGCAGGGCATAGGACTCGGTCCTCGAGGCCCGTAGACGCTCCATCTTCTCCTTCCTTTGTCGGCGTGCCCTCGGCGACATCCGACCGCAGTGGGAGCACGTCTCGAGTGGGTGGTCTGGTCCCAGAGAACGGTAACAGCGGTCATGTCCATCTGTGACGGACATGACCTTCCCGCAGAGGCAGGGCTTGAATCCGGAAGGTTGGGGAGCATCCTTGTCTTTCATTTCTTCAGTTCTTCTTTCAGTATTTGGGTTTTTGCTGAGGAGGTCTGAGGCTCCACGTGCAATGCCGTGCACGGAAAAACAGACTGAGGAGAGTCATTATCAGCGCGGGAAACCATGCGCAGCCTCAGAACAAAGCTCTGACATCACTTAGGAAGCTCCGCCTCCTGGGCCTGACTGACAGTTCCCATGACAGCATGGCTAATTCATCCTGCTATCTATGGAAACACCGTTTACGGTAAGCAAACTTGCTTTTCCTTGCAAAATGATGTATTTTAAAGTATTAGAGACAACCTTCCTCTCCTCCCTCAATGCTCTGGTTTTCCCAGATGGCAGACTGGATGCAATCTGGGCATTTGGATATGAAATTTACCCAATGAAATGTACCTAAGAATTATGTTACAGCCTGGGTGAATTTTCACACTATGTTGCTACAATTAATTAAAGAAAGGATGAAAGCTACAGGCTATTGCAACAGTTGGCAATGATGTACTCTTATGTATTGGTGTGACTGGTGTATATGGTGTATGAATGTCTGTATGAGTGATTTGTTATTGTGGGCTGCGGAGGCAGCTATTCTGTGTTCTTTTCTCTATATAAAATATAATGTGATGTAGACTTTTTCTTTCTCTCTTCTCACAACCACGCTGTCCACACTTTATAAGTATTAGGACTGTAGGTGCATATAATGAACTACCTTAGAATATCAAAAAGTCCTTCAACGTTTCGTATCCACAATCAAAACGCTATACATTTTTAAATGACCATCATAATCGGCTTTATCGTTTCGTTATTCAACTTTTAGACTCAACCGTCTATATAATCATCGGTCAATTTTTATCTGCATAAGTGTACAATAATGTCGTGTTTATCACCAATGTGCCACTATATTTTCCTTCTTATTTTTTTAAAACTTTTTCACTTATCTGAAACGGGACCGTGTTTCTCAAGGGTTCCAAACAGCATCTGATAATAAACATTTGAAAAAAAATTTTTTAGAATCTTTTAAATGCAGGCAACATTTCACAGGAGTATTGAAACCTCCACCAATTTTTTAATGGGTACCTTGATACAATATTTCGTGCTTACTTGTGACATTTACATTTCAGCGTTCTCCATGGCGGCGGCGCTTTCCTTTTCCGGTCGCTATCAAAGACTTCCTGTTTATTTATACCCCTCTTGTCAATCTTAATTACAGCATTATTAAAGCTGGAAACCAATTAATTATGAGACCTCTGAAAGCCATCAAAACAACTCATTAAATTGAATAGACATGTACTTTTCTGCTGCAACGTTTGATCCTTTTAGTTATATCGCTTCCCAATTATAGAATCATAGTTGTTCTTACTAATATAAAATGGATATTCTCTTCGCAGATTTTACATGAATTATTCAATAACCCTCCATTTTAACCCCTAAATCCCTAGTTGTTCTAATCTTAAATGAGCGTGTACCATTCTACTGCTACATTTAAACCTTTTGGTTGTACCATTCCCGATTTATGTATCCATAGTTGTTCTTTATAATTTAAAATGGTTTTTGGGTTTCCTCCTCATGGATTTTGCACGATTTATTCAATGACCCTCCATTTTAACTCCTGAAATGTATGTCGTGCTTGTAAACAGTGCGAGACAATTGGTGTTTGTAGTTTTTCCATTGACAGGCAACTCCGATATTCAATTAAAAGTGTGCAGATAGGTCTTTTTGTTCTCTCCACATAAAACAAATTACGAGGGCAGACTAAAATATAAATCACATTGTTAGAGCCACAGTCTGTATACTGACGAGCTGTATGTACTTTATCCTGTAAATTGGTCCAACTAGTACCAATCAATGCCTGTATGCATAACTCACATTTCCTTTGACGGGACCAATGCCCTGCTATTCTTGTACCCACATTTTATTTATTTATTTATTTATTTATTTTTAATTTTTATATACCGGAATTCCTGTATACAATACAAATCAGTCCGGTTTACAATAAACGAAAAGATTGCCCCTGTCTGGGAGGTCAGACCGGGGTTGTTTACATCGAACAATGAAAAATGAACATTGAAAAATAAAAAAATTTTCTATAATAGGTCTTAAAAATGAGGGTACTACATAGTCTTTTACATTCATCCCTTGACTAAATGCTATAAGGGGTCATTCTTTGAACACTTCATGGATTTTTCAAATTGGCTAATATTGTAGAATCAATTTAGCAATAATGGGAGCCTGTATGGAATGTATCAATGTACATACTAACGGAGTTGATGATTGTGCCTGCTCTTTATCCAACAGTAACCATTGCCTCTCTGCATTCATAGCCCTTTTGTAAGCTTTTTTAATAAATTTCATTGGGTACCCACGATCTAATAATTTCCAATACAGGAAATCCGATTGAAAAATAAATTCTTGTTTGGTACTACACAACCGACGAAGTAGCAGAAACTGCTCTACCGGTAAGTTCTTCCATAAATGACAGGGGTGAAAACTTGTAAAATGTAATAAGGTGTTCTTTTCACTAGGTTTCCTGTAAATACTTGTCACCAAGGCATCTCCCTCTTTTCTGATAGAAATGTCCAAAAAATTAATAATTTCAAAAAGAAATTCCATAGTGAATTGAAGATGTTGATCAAGAGAATTAATCCAATGCTGAAACTGTAGCAAACGTTTTTCATCTGAGTGCCAAAGAAAAAATACGTCATTGATATACCTAGTCCAAAAGAACACAAATTGGAACTGAGGAGAATCATATAACCATAGTTCTTCAAATGCTGATACATATAGGTTTGCCACACTTGGAGCCATGATAGCTCCCATGGCCGATCCCCGGATTTGATTATAGAAAGCAAAATTGCTTACCTTGTAATAGGTGTTATCCCAGGACAGCAGGATGTAGTCCTCACATATGGCTGACGTCACTGATAGAGCCCTATTGCGGGAAAAACTTCTGTCAAAGTTTCTAGAAACTTTTGATTGGCACTCTGAGGCCACTGAGCATGCCCAGCATGCCATGATATTCTCTGCCACAGGGGTCTCACTCCAGTCTCGTATGTAGCAATAAGCTTTAGCAAAAAATTAAAGGATAAAAAGGTATGAGACCCAACTCCGCGGGGTGGCGGGTGGGTTTCGTGAGGACTACATCCTGCTGTCCTGGGATAACACCTATTACAAGATAAGATAAGCAATTTTGCTTTATCCCAGGACAAGCAGGATGCTAGTCCTCACATATGGGTGATGAGCAAGCTAGAGGCTGAGTCATTTTGTAGTGAAGCAACAGTGATGCACTTTATTGAAAATGAGTCAGCTGAAGATCACAGCAGGTTGGTTGTAGAAGGAGTTGGGTTTAGACTGGAAACAAGTTCTTTAAGACAGATTGTCCATAGGCTGAATCTAGTCGTCCTTCTTTGTCCAAACAGTAATGAGCTGCAAAAGTGTGAAGTGAACTCCAAGTTGCTGCTTTACATATGTCAAGAATTGGCACTGAGCGATAGTGTGCTACTGAGGTTGACATTGCTCTTACTGAATGTGCCTTTACCCACCCTTGGAGAGGAAGGCCTGCTTTTTCATAACAAAACTGTATGCAATCTGCTAGCCAATTGGATAGAGTATGTTTACCCACTGCTTTACCCGGTTTGTTTGGATCATAGGAAACAAAAAGCTGATTGGAATTCCTGTGGATTGCAGTGCAATTTAAATAGAAAGATAATGCCCGCTTACAGCCCAAAGTATGCAAGGCTCGTTCTCCTTGGTGAGAATGAGGCCTTGGGAAGAATGTGGGTAAAACTATGGATTGGTTTAAGTGGAATTCCGTAACTACTTTGGGAAGGAATTTTGGATGTGTACGGAGAACCACTTTGTCATGTAGAAACTTTGTGTAGGGTGAGTATGTGACACGTGCTTGTAACTCACTAACCCTTCTAGCTGATGTAATGGCTATGAGGAAGATAGTCTTCCATGTGAGAAATTTAAGATCACAGGAATCTATGGGTTCGAAAGGAGAACGCATTAGTCTTGTTAAAACCAAATTTAGGTCCCATTCTGTGACTGGAGGCCTAATTGGCAGTTTAAGCTGAGTTAAACCTCTCATAAACCTGCTGACAAGAGGTTGTGTGGAGATAGGTGCATCTCCCATCTTGTTATGGTAAGCTGAGATTGCACTTAAATGTACTCTGACAGATGAAGTCTGGAGACCACAGTCTGAAAGATGGTATAAGTAGTCTAGTAGAGAAGTAGTGGGGCAGGTAAAAGGATCTATACTCTTTTGCCTGCACCACAAAGTAAACCTTTTCCATTTGGAAGAATAATTCTTCGTGTGGAAGGTTTACGTGAAGCTATACGCACTTGAGATACATTGGTTGAAAGATTAAGTGGTTGTAAAATCAAGCTTTCAACATCCATGCTGTCAGGGATAGGGATTGAAGGTTGGGATGGCGCAACTGACCCTGATCCTGAGTTATGAGAGTGGGAGCTGTTCCCAGACGAATGGGATCCCTGACTGAGAGGTCTAGGAGTGTGGGAAACCATACTTGTCGAGGCCAATATGGGGCTATGAGTATCATGGTCCCCTTGTCATGTTGTAGCTTCACTAGAGTTTTGGTTATGAGCGGTATTGGCGGATACGCGTATAGTAGGCCTGAGTTCCAAGGGCGAGCAAAGGCGTCCTTGGCTGGCTGGTTCTTCTGTTTGTGTAGAGAACAGAATTTGTCCACTTTGTGATTCAGATGTGATGCAAAGAGTATATTGTCGGTTGTCCCCAACGGTGGAATATCCTGGTCGCTACTGAAGGATCCAGGGACCATTCATGTGGTTGGAACTGATGACTGAGTCGATCTGCCACTACGTTGTGTATGCCTGCCAGATAAGTGGCCCGGAGGAACATTGAGTGTTTCAGGGCACAGCCCCAAATCTGTGCAGCTTCTTGACAAAGGAGATACGATCCTGTACCTCCCTGTTTGTTGATGTACCACATGGCTACTGTGTTGTCCGTTTGGATTAGAACAGTCTTGTGTGAAAGGCAGTCCTTGAACGCATGTAGTGCATAACGTATAGCTCGAAGCTCCAGAAAATTGATTTGAAATGTTGCTTCGAGTTTTGTCCAAGTCCCTTGAGTTTGGAGAGTGTCTATGTGAGCTCACCAACCCAAGGTGAATGCATCTGTAGTTAACGTTATCTGTGGGACTGGTTGTTGAAAGGGTAGGCCCTTGCGCAAATTGTCCTTGTTTACCCACCAAAGTAGAGATGCACGTAGCTGGTGGGTTATTTGAATTAAAGAATGCAGTGGTTGAATGGCTTGGATCCATTGCGATCTTAATGTCCATTGGGTTACCCTCATGGCGAGCCTTGCCATAGGAAGAAGGGGAAGCATGGTGCCTAGAGAAACCATCCTGAACTTTTCTTTTTTCAGAAATTTGTTGAGATTTCTGAGGTCTAGGATGGGACGAAGGCCTCCGATTTTCTTTGAATGAGGAAATAACGTGAATAGAATCCTCTGCCTTTCTGAGACCTGGGTACCAGTTCTACAGCCCTGGCTGTCAGAAGGGTGGATAATTCTATTTGTAATTGAAGCATGTGATTTTCGCTGAAATGAGAGTGACTTGGTGGAAAATCTTGGGGAATTGAAAAGAAATTGAGTTGATATCCTCGGTCTATTATGGATAGGACCCATTGGTCCGAGGTTATTGACGTCCAATTGTTGTAAAACTTGGATATTCTGCCTCCCACTGGTAGTTCTGGCTGAGGATTTGAGTAAAGGCTTCGTTCTCTGGATGTAATTTCAAAATCCAGTAGCAGGTCTGGTTTGCGGAGCTGGTTGGGGCCTGCTGTTCTCTGTTGCCTCTGCTGTGGTCTTTGATGAGGTCTGGAAGGCCTAGGTCTGGATGCAGGAGGGTAATATCTCTGTTGTCTGTAGAAAGGCTGTCTGGTGTCTCTCCGTGGAGGTCTGCAGCTAGTATGTGTGGAGGAATCATTCAATTACCCCAATATAGACTGGGTAAATGTATCATCGGGTCACGCTAGAGAGATAACGTTCCTGGATGGAATAAATGATAGCTTTATGGAGCAATTGGTTCAGGAACAGACGAGAGAGGGAGCATTTTTAGATCTAATTCTCAGTGGAGCACAGGACTTGGTGAGAGAGGTAACAGTGGTGGGGCTGCTTGGCAATAGTGATCATAATATGATCAAATTTGATTTAATGACTGGAAAAGGAACAGTGTGCAAATCAAAGGCTCTCGTGCTAAACTTTCAAAAGGGAAACTTTGATAAAATGAGAAAAATTGTTAGAAACTGAAAGGAGCAGCTACAAAAGTAAAAAATGTCCAAGAGGCGTGGTCATTGTTAAAAAATACCATTCTAGAAGCACAGTCCAGATGTATTCAACATTAAGAAAGGTGGAAAGAAGGCAAAACGATTACCGGCATGGTTAAAAGGGGAGGTGAAAGAAGCTATTTTAGCCAAAAGATCTTCATTCAAAAATTGGAAGAAGGATCCAACAGAAGAAAACAGGATAAAGCATAAACGTTGGCAAGTTAAATGTAAGACATTGATAAGACAGGCTAAGAGAGAATTTGAAAAGAAGTTGGCTGTAGAGGCAAAAACTCACAGAAAAAACTTTTTAAAATATATCCGAAGCAGAAAGCCTGTGAGGGAGTCAGTTGGACCGTTAGATGATCGAGGGGTTAAAGGGGCACTTAGAGAAGATAAGGCCATCGCGGAAAAATTAAATGATTTCTTTGCTTCGGTGTTTACTGAAGAGGATGTTGGGGAGGTACCCGTAATGGAGAAGGTTTTCATGGGCAACGATTCAGATGGACTGAATCAAATCACGGTGAACCTAGAAGATGTAGTAGGCCTGATTGACAAACTGAAGAGTAGTAAATCACCTGGACCGGATGGTATACACCCCAGAGTTCTGAAGGAACTAAAAAATGAAATTTCAGACCTATTAGTAAAAATTTGTAACTTATCATTAAAATCATCCATTGTCCCTGAAGACTGGAGGATAGCAAATGTAACCCCAATATTTAAAAAGGGCTCCAGGGGCAATCCGGGAAACTACAGACCGGTTAGCCTGACTTCAGTGCCAGGAAAAATAGTGGAAAGTGTTCTAAACATCAAAATCACAGAACATATAGAAAGACATGGTTTCATGGAACAAAGTTAGCATGGCTTTACCCAGGGCAAGTCTTGCCTCACAAATCTGCTTCACTTTTTTGAAGGAGTTAATAAACATGTGGATAAAGGTGAACCGGTAGATATAGTATAGTTGGCTGAAGGAGTGGGGTTTGCTGAAGCCGCTGGAGCCGGAACACCTCCCCCAACCAGGACGCCACGACGCAGCAGGGAGGAGCCCCAACGCGATACAAAACCCGCGGAGTAGCGGTAAGAGACCGCTGAAGGAGTGGGGTTCGCTGAAGCCGCTGGAGCCGGAACACCTCCCCCAACCAGGACGCCACGACGCAGCAGGGAGGAGCCCCAACGCGATACAAAATCCGCGGACTAGCGGCGCACCACTGCCGCCGGCGCGCCACCAAAGCTTTGTCCGGCTTAGTACGGAGAAGGACGGAGGAGGCTCGCTGCTCGGAACCCGGTCCTTCAGTCACGAGGGGGGAAATTAAGACGCCAGAGAGGTAACTCTTCGCACTGTTTTTCCTAATATTTAAGTTAAAAATTTTTCCTCATAACAATGCCCCATAAGAGGAAAGGGAAGGTCCGAGTATTTCCACCTGACTCGGACCCCCCAACAGGACAGCGATTAATATCCGATTTTGCCTCTTCTCTACCCTCAACGAGTGTCTCAACCCCCATTGGAGAGCAGGCGAGAGGAGCGCTTTACTCACCAGGGGAAATTTCGTTGAGCCCTCAAACTCCTAAGACACCGCTGAGAGCTTTGCCGCAGGACTTAGTCGGAGGAACCACGGCTATATTAGGGAATACTAATAATGCCGGGTTAGGTGGCCCAGAAGACACAGTCCTGCCTGGAGATGAACCAATAACCCAGGAACTTGCTTCACTGCAAGGTGGAACAAATGCAGTAGGAGAGACCACCCATATAACAACTGGGGGAGGTAGCTGGCCTGCTGGAAGTGATCTACGGTTAACACTCTCACAGCAATGTATCAAGCCAGCGGTAGTAACCCTAGATACAATCTGGGACTTCATGGTGAGGATGTCTGGCCAACTAGACATTCAGGCCCAAAAATTGGATGAGATTGTTGCTAAATCTGGGACACAAGAACAGGAGAATCAAAAAAGATTTCAGCAGTATGATCAGTCATTTCAGAAAATTAATGCTGAAATAAATAGCCTCCAAAGTATTAATGCCAATTTATTAACAGAAAGGACAAATATGTCAAGGAGATTGGAATCAATAGAGAACTATATGAGGCACAATAACATTAGGCTACTGAATTTCCCAATTGTTATGGGAGAAATCCCTATACTGACTTTTAAGAAATACGTAATGGAGACATTAAAGATTCCTCAAGATGAGATACCAGCGATTAAAAAATTGTTTTTTCTACCAAAAAGAAATAACCCTGTCTCAGAAATACCAAATCTTCAAAGGTTGGATATGCAAAATCTAACAGATTACTTGGAAAATTCATCTCCTGAAATTGTAGACAGAGCTGTACTTTTTGTTTCATTCTATGATGAAGTTAGTGTCTCAAAGATAATGAAAAGTTACTTTAGAAATATAACCGATTTGTATTGTGGAGCCCCTGTACAGGTTTATCCAGATTTAGCTGAAGCTACGCAGCAGCGTAGAAAGGCCTTTTTATTAATGAGATCTGAAACCCAAGCACTTGGAGCCAGTTTTTTACTGCGCTATCCTTGCAAGTGCATAGTTAAACTGTCCAGAAATACATATATTTTCTTTTTTCCTGACCAACTTAGGACCTTTTTGGATGGGAGGAGACAACCTAGTGCAACATGAAAGGAGTAGATAGTAATTATTGGGGTATGATATAGGACGTTAATGAATGGCTTAATTATTTTTATTTCCTTTATGACTCCTTATAAGTAAAAAAAAACCCCCCTCATTGTTTCCTATGTAACAAGAGAATAATTATTTTTCAATCGTTACTTTGTAAGTTTTGTGGAGAAATTTCACTATTTTTCTTTTTATTGCTCTGTATTTCAATGCAAAAGTTAACTTTTTGTATATCATTGAAAAGTTCAATAAATAAATAATTAAAAAAAAAAAAAAAAAAAAAAGATATAGTATACTTGGATTTTCAGAAGGCGTTTGACAAAGTTCCTCATGAGAGGCTTCTAGGAAAAGTAAAAAGTCATGGGATAGGTGGTGATGTCCTTTCGTGGATTGCAAACTGGCTAAAAGACAGGAAACAGAGAGTAGGATTAAATGGGCAATTTTCTCAGTGGAAGGGAGTGGACAGTGGAGTGCCTCAGGGATCTGTATTGGGACCCTTACTTTTCAATATATTTATAAATGATCTGGAAAGAAATACAACGAGTGAGATAATCAAATTTGCAGATGACACAAAATTGTTCAGAGTAGTTTAATCACAAGCAGATTGTGATAAATTGCAGGAAGACCTTGTGAGACTGGAAAATTGGGCATCCAAATGGCAGATGAAATTTAATGTGGATAAGTGCAAGGTGATGCATATAGGGAAAAGTAACCCATGCTATAATTACACAATGTTGGGTTCCATATTAGGTGCTACAACCCAAGAAAGATATCTAGGTGTCATAGTGGATAACACATTGAAATCGTCGGTTCAGTGTGATGCGGCAGTTAAAAAAGCAAACAGAATGTTGGGAATTATTAGAAAGGGAATGGTGAATAAAATGGAAAATGTCATAATGCCTCTGTATCGCTCCATGGTGAAACCGCACCTTGAATACTGTGTACAATTCTGGTCGCCACATCTAAAAAAAGATATAATTACGATGGAGAAGGTACAGAGAAGGGCTACCAAAATGATAAGGGGAATGGATCAACTCCCCTATGAGGAAAGACTAAAGAGGTTAGGACTTTTCAGCTTGGAGAAGAGACGACTGAGGGGGGATATGATAGAGGTGTTTAAAATCATGAGAGGTGTAGAACGGGTAGATGTGAATCGGTTATTTACTCTTTCGGATAGTAGAAAGACTAGGGGGCACTCCATGAAGTTAGCATGGGGCACATTTAAAACTAATCGGAGAAAGTTCTTTTTTCTCAACGCACAATTAAACTCTGGAATTTGTTGCCAGAGGATGTGGTTAGTGCAGTTAGTATAGCTGTGTTTAAAAAAGGATTGGATAAGTTCTTGGAGAATAGCCACTGTCATTAGCAATGGTAACATGGAATAGACTTAGTTTTTGGGTACTTGCCAGGTTCTTATGGCCTGGATTGGCCACTGTTGGAAACAGGATGCTGAGCTTGATGGACCCTTGGTCTGACCCAGTTTGGCATTTTCTTATGTTCTTATGTTCTTAATCATGTGGGAGGGAGGTTAGCTGCCGTAAAGTTTCTGTGTGTTCTCTTAATTGAGAAACAGCATCCTGTACCTTGGATCCAAATAAGTTGTCTCCCAGGCAAGGGAGATCTACTAGCTTATACTGCACCTCGGATCTTAGATCTGAGGCTTTGAGCCAGGCCCACCTCCTGGCACTGATGCCTGACGCAGCCACTCTTGAAGCCGTCTCATAGCCATCGTAGGCCACTCGGACCTCATGCTTACCGGCGTCTAAACCTTTGTTTGTAATAGCTTGTGCAGCTTCCTGGTATTGTGTAGGAAGGGATGGAACAAACTCCTCTATTTGTTTCCAGAGGTTTCTCTGGTACTGGGTCATATATAGGTGGTATGATGAAATTCTGGAGTTTAGCATTGCACCTTGAAAAACCTTACGGCCCAGTTGATCCAGGAATCTATTGTCTTTACCTGGAGGTGTAAATGAGTGGCCCCTTGTTCTTCTGGACTTCTTTTGTGCCGATTCTACAACCACTGAGTGGTGGGGAAGTTGTGTTTTTTGATAACCTGGTGTGGATTGTACAAGATAAGTAGTATCCACCCTTTTATTTACCACAGGAACCGTGCAGGGATGCTCCCAGAGAAGTTGCTGTAGTTGCAATAGGACATCATGGATAGGAATTGCAACAGTTTGTTTAGGAGGGACAACAAATTGGAGTACCTCCAAAGTTTGTTATCTGGCGTCCTGCTCTGCTTGTAGTTTGAAAGGGATGGAATCTGCCATCTCCTGTACAAAAGTTGGAAAAGAAAAATCTTCCAGAGGGGATTGTTTCCTGGCATGAGGTGGTGACGGATCAGACATAAATGCCTCTGAGGAGGCATCTGAGTCTGTGTCAGACCAAGTGTCATAGTCTGGAGGTTGCTGATGAGTAGGTGTAGTCCTATGAGGAGGAGGAACACCAGAGGGTCCTGGCAAAGGGTCATCAAGTGGAGTGTCCTCTACATCCTCTTCTATAGGGTTAGATGGCAAGGAAGCTAGCAAATCTTGGTATCGGTTGGTAAGGATACCATGCAGCTCTGCTTCTGCAGAACTTGGAACCTCAGGCACTGTTAGTGGATGTTTAGGCATCAAAGATTTTGATTTAGTCAATGTCTTTTGTCTCGATACCGATGTTTTTTTAGCCGGAGGTAAGGTGGGTGCCGTAGTGTAAATGGATATCGGCTGTGGAACCGACGAAAAAGTCGACATCGATGTAGATAAAAAGGAGAACATCAATATGGAAGTAGTCATCGAGGGTATCGATGGTACCGAAGATATTGGCATCGATGGAATTTCTGATGATGACAGCGGTGAGAGAGGCATCGATATGGATGTTAATGGTAATGATGACGTAAGCATCGGAGACGGCACCAGTATCGGGGTGCTCACCGGCATCGGCATTATCTCCGGCATCGGCGTGGTCGCCAGAACTTGTGCCTGTAAGGCTTCCATCACTAGTTGCTTGATGAGGACGGTTAAGTCTTGCGTAGTCGGTGGTAGTAGCGATGTCGATGTAGGCATCAATATCGATGCTTCCGACGATGGCACCGTGGGCGCAGAGGTTAGCGGCACATCGCCCTCTTTATGCCGCTTTGCAGTCTGTTCTCCTGGGGGAGGAAGCGATGGTGATGCCGAGGATCGACGATGTCAATGTTTGTGTCTAGGCCTTGGGTCTGAGACTGACCTTGTCGATGATGTCGACAGGGCTGGCGATGATGCATCTCCGGATCCCTCTAGGTACCGTTTTTTAAGGAGTTTCTTTGTGACTCCTGTTGGAGATGATTTCGTCGAAGTAGAAGGTGAAGGAACTAGCTGAAGATGGAAAAGATGCGTCATCTTTTCCTGTCGGAGTTTCCTACCTTTCGGGGTCATCTCCTGACATTGTGGGCATGATGAAATATCATGCTTTTCACCTAAACAGATCACACATTCAAGATGTGGATCTGTTATTGACATGGTCTGATTACAGACCGGGCATTTTTTGAAGCCCGAAGCCATGTCACTATCGACGGCTGTCGATGAAAAAATTCTGTGAGAAAAAATTTAATGTGAAAGCGAAAAATCACTATTAGTTTTGCCACCGTCCGGTGACAAACGTGACGTGAGACCCCAAATGGGAAAATATGTGAGAAAAATAAGTGACTTTTCAGTCAGAATTGTGAGTAAACTCACAGGGCTCCTGTCTCCGCGATGCTCACAGCAGCGCGGAAAAACAAAGACTAGAGTGAGACCCCTGTGGCAGAGAATATCATGGCATGCTGGGCAAGCTCAGTGGCCTCAGAGTGCCAGTCAAAAGTTTCTAGAAACTTTGACAGAAGTTTTTCCAGCGATAGGGCTCCATCAGTGACGTCACCCATATGTGAGGACTAGCATCCTGCTTGTCCTAGGATAAATCCTGTTGATAAATTCCAAAGGTATTCGCTGCAGACGTGGTCTCTTATTTAAAGTATCTTCAATAATCTCAAGGGCTGCTTGCTGAGGGATATTGGTATACAGAGCTTGAATGTTCATTGTTAGTAAAAAAAAAAAAAAAAAAAAAAAAGCATGTTCTATATGTGAAATTGTCTGTAATTTAGTGAGCATGTGTTTGGTGTCTTTCAAATATGACCTAGCTTGTACGACATAAGGTAGTAAAAAATAATCCACAAACATAGACAAAGGTTCCAACAGGGAACCAATTGTGGTAACAATTGGTCTCCCTGTGGGATCAAGAAGATTTTTATGAGTCTTAGGAACCATATATATGGTTGGTGTTATTGGAAACTCAACCAACAAAAATCTAGCTTCTTTTGATGTTAAAAAACCTTGAATTCTTCCATCTTCAACTAAGTCATTAATCAAACTTTTTAACGCAGGACCAGGATCCTCTGTCAAAATCTTATAACTCCTATGGTCTGCAAGATGGGCCATAACTTTACCCACATATTGATCTCTATCTTGAATTACTGTTGCTCCTCCTTTGTCTGCCTTTTTAATAATAATGTCATTATTATCTCTGAGCGCTTTCAAAGCTGCAAATTCACTTTTGGTTAAATTATACTGCGGTCTCATATTGCTATGTTCCAAAGATTTTAAATCTTCCAAAATCAGATCAATGAAAGTCTTGATCGAGAGTACCAGGTGGTAACCAGTTGGATTTCGGGTGCACAATAGATCCATCATAAATAGTAGTAACTTGTGAAAAATATAAAGTCACTTGTAGTTTCCTAAAAAATCTATAGAGATCTCTTCTACACTTGAATGGATCATGATGATAATAAGGTACAAATGATAACCCTTTTTGTAAAACATTTACTTGATCTACTGATAGATCCCAATGTGGCAAATTTATTATGTTGGATTCTGGCTTTGTAATCGAGTTTGCGGTTTTGATCTATGTCAGGCCACTGTACTTGTCACGGATAGCGAAAAAACTGACGTCCTTGAAATCTACCAGGTGTTCTCGTGCTACCTTGTCGTGATTCATAACTCCCGATGCAATATTATATCCTCCTGAATTAGTATGATCATCATCTGAACCTGAAGAAGAATCTTGTGCTGATCCCGCGAATGCGACTTTCTTAGGTTTATTATTAAGGCGCCTCTGCCATGGGTAAATGAACCCCAAACAATAATCCTTTTTGTCCCTTTTGTATTTCAATATCTTATTTTGTTTTAAATCCATCTTAAATTTTTCAATCATCTGATTATGCTCATGTAATTTCTTATCATAATCTTCCAAAGTTTCTGTCTACTGCAAAAAGGATTTTGCTTCATCACACAAGGAACTGTCTCTGACAGTTTTAGTCGTTTCTACTAAAAAGAGCATAATGTCAAGCGAACATTTAAAATAAAAATCCACCTGTTCAAAAATTCCTCATTATCAGCATATATAGATGGTTCTAAATTGATCCGTAATCCTCGTGGGATCATTTCATTTTTAATATATTTTAACAAAGTCGCTGAATGTAATTCAGATCTTATTAGCCGTTTATGTGAAGCTGCCAACTGTTGCCAAGATTTTTTCTTTCTGTCATCTTATTTGATTGACATGATTAATCTGTTTCTGCAATGTAAGCTAAGAGTCACAATTTATTTGTTCTGTATCTCATTATCAAAAAATAAAATATAAAAAAAACCCAAGTCTGCTTGGCCGCACTGCTGAAAATGCTTTACCTGATTATTTTTTTTTCTTGCAGCACAAAAGGAAGCGAAGCCTACGAGGGAAAGGACACATGTGAAGGTTACTTTAGCTCTGACCTCAGTTCAGCTGCAGCCTGTTAGGTGGATACATAGGGAAAGGAGCAGAGAAAACCTGCTGGAGCTGGACGGGAATCTTGCTGGTTGATTAGTTGGGGTAGGGAAGGCGACTGTGGTTATTAAAAAGCATTTTATTGGCATAAATCCTGCATCCTCATGTGTTGTTCCCCTACAGCACTGACAGGAGGCAGTCCCAGGGGCACATTTAGGTCAGGGAAGGGAAAGTGCAGAGATTACATTTTCACGTCTGTGCTTATTTTTCAGGCAGAATTCTGTCCGCACAGAAAGCAGGTGACTTCATACACTTGTACCTGTGGAACTTTTCAAAATGAAATTGCCTGTCTACTTAATGTTTTAATTTTTTATTTATATTCCACCTTTCATGACTGGCCAGCCACTTTTAAAGTGGATTACATTCAGGTACTGCAGGGATTCCCCTTTTCCAGAGGGCTCCCAATCAGTTTGTATCTGAAGCAATAGAGGGTGACCAACTTTGGACAAAAGTAGGATTTCTCCAGGATGTAGGGAATTCCCCCTAATAGGATTTCCCTAACAAGGGGGAGAGTTTATTCACTGAGGAGAAAATTGATAAGCTTCATTCCAGAAACTGAGATAAGGACAATAGCCCTGAATCAAGGAACACAGTATAAATATTCCCCTTGTACAGTTTAATTTGTGGAGGCTCTCATGGACACTGATGGAAGTTTTTGAGAATCAGCAAATTTTATTTGAGCCCAGACTGTGTCCAGCCTGTTTGTCCCAGCAGTACAGACATTCAGAGAGATACACACCCTTAAGGAAAAGCATACCATCACCTGGGCCATCATCCCCATAGAAAGAATCCACCCCCTGGGATCTGCAGTGAGGGGAAATATGCCTGAGAATGCAGCCCCAGAAAATAAATATTTTTATGGCCCTAGGGGAAACAGTAAACCCCTGAAAAAAGAGTTATAAGCATTTATCCCACAGACTCAAAATGAGAAGAACCCTTAGTACATCTGACACGTGTCACTTCTTCCCTACTTGCAGCCACTGAACTATGCTAGGAGTATAAATAAATAGAATGCTATTTACCATCTTCTCCATCTTCTGGGTCTGGAACTAAAAGAAAACAAGTAGTATTAAAGAAATATTAACTAAATATGACAACACATAGGATGAAGGATGTGGGCGGCATGGTGAGAGCTACAGCAGCCCTGCAGATTAGGTAATAGGTGCTATATTACTCCAGGGGGAATTCAGTGCCACTGCCCATTACAGAACTGGCATAGGACTCCCTTGTCCTGCAGAATTTGACTTGCTACCATTCTGCAGCTGAGCTGGTGGGAGACAGAGAAGGGCAAGTAGCCATGGCATCTGCTAATCTGGCCAAATAAGAGATGAAAGCAGTATAAATGGTGGCCAATAAGAGGAAGAGGCAGTGGCACAAAAGGGCCACATAGGGCCAGGATGGAAACAGGAAGGCAGTGGCAGCCAGGACTCCTAATGATGCAGGAGATACAAGGGGAGAAGAGAGAGAGAGAGACTGGTAGAAGACAGGGGATGGGAGACAGCGAATGAGAGCTTGATAGAAAGAGGCTTGAAGGCCTGGTGTGGGAGAGGCTGGTTGCAGGGGTTGGGAGAAGTGTGGTGAGAATGTCAATTACAGTGCATCTCTGGGAATTCTGTGCCTATAAAATTAAAAATTAGAGGCTGAATATTCAGTTCTCATCTGGCTGAGAAAGTTAGCTGGATAAATTTAGCTGGGATAGTAAGCAGCATGGCCACATCACTGAATAATCCTGGAAAAGTTTTAACTTAGCTGGATAAGTTTTCTGGCTACCTTTAGACCTGCTCAACAGCAGGGCTAACATAGCTGTGGATGTCTGATTATCGGCACTTATCAGGCTAAGGGGCTTATTCACTAAAGGTTTTCTTCTGTTTTTTTGGCTATGGGAAAAATGTTTAGTAAAAAGGGCCCTGAATTAGCCAGATCAGTAGCTCCTCGCGTTGCGGCTCCTTCCCGCCCCCCACTCACCCGGGTAAATTCTTAGCAGCACCCGGTCAAATATTTAAACCCTGCCACTTAGCCGGATAAGTCCCTAGATATCCATCTAAGTGACGCTCAATATCAGCCACTCTGGGTCTTGGACTAATAACCAAGTATTAGACTCAGACAGTGACCTTCATTATATTATTTTAACAAATATAACCTGCAACATTTTAACTTTCCTGCAGAGAATATTTTAGTTTTTGGCTCAGAATTCCCCAGGAGTAGAAACTCTTGCCCTTACCTTTGCTGCTCCTTTCTGGGCTCCTCTATAAAATTGGAAGATGAAGAGGAGAGAGAGGGAGCAGGGGAGGGGGCCTGGGATGGAGCCGGGGAGTGGGCCCGTGAGGGAGGACGGGAGGAGGCTGGGGAGGAAGCAGGAGAGGGGGCCCAGAAGGGAGAACTGGAGGTCGCTGGGGAGGGAGCAGGAGAGTGGGCCCGGGAGAGAGCAGGGGAGGGGGCCCGGGAGGGAGCACGGGAGGAGGCTGGGAAGGGAGCAGGAGAGGGGGCCCGGGAGAGAGCAGGGGAGGGGGCCCGGGAGGGAGCACGGGAGGAGGCTGGGAAGGGAGCAGGGGAAGGGGCCCGGGAGGGAGGACTGGAGGAGGCTGGGAAGGGAGCAGGAGAGGGGGCCCGGGAGAGAGCAGGGGAGGGGGCCCGGGAGGAGGCTGGGAAGGGAGCAGGGGAGGGGGCCCGTAAGGGAGGACTGGAGGGAGCAGGAGAGTGGGCCCGGGAGAGAGCAGGGGAGGAGGCTGGAAAGGGAGCAGGGGAGGGGGCCCGGGAGGGAGGACTGGAGGAGGCTGGGAAGGGAGCAGGAGAGGGGGCCCGGGATGGAGGACTGGAGGAGGCTGGGGAGGGGGCCCGGGAGGGAGCAGGGGAGGAGGCCTGGGAGGGAGCACGTGAGGGAGCAGGGGAGGAGGCCCGTGAGGGAGGATGGGAGAAGGCTGGGGAGGGAGCAGGAGAGTGGGCCCGGGAGAAAGCAGAGGAGGAGGCTGAGAAGGGGGTAGGAAAAAATGAAAGGGAAGGGGAAACAGAGCGGGAAGGAGAGGGGAGGTATGAACAGACAGGGGAAGAAGAGACAGCAGGGATGAGAGAGGTGGAGGGACGGATATAAATAGAGGTTATAGAGGGGAAAATAGAAGCAGAAGAGGAGGGAGAGGAAGAAGAAGAGGGAAGGGGAGAAGGAAGTCCAATGGCTTCATTAATACTGCAGAGAGGAAAAAGAAAGGAGTCATTACTCATTAGGTGCAAGATCTGATACATAAAAAGCCCAAACTACATCTCAGATATTTCTCATTCCCCCTTCCTCTCACCCACCATCCCTCAATACCTCTTCTTATCCAGGACAGCAGCCCCTCACACCACCCCACCCATTTTCTCACCCAGGACAGCAGCCTCCACTTATACCACACACTTATACCAGTTGCTTACCTGTAACAGGTGTTCTCTGAGAACACATGAGTGATATCATCAGAAGGAGCCCCAATGTGGAAAACGTAAGTCAAAGTTTCTAGAACTTTGACAAGCATGCCCTATCCCACACGCCCATGCGGGGTTTCTCTTTAGTCTTGTAACATAGAATTATGATTAAAAATAAAAAACAGGAGAAACCCAACACCGCAGGGTGCCAGGCTGATTTTATGAGGACCAAAATCCTGCTGTCCTCTGAGAATACGTATTACAGGTAAGGAACTCTGCTTTCTCCAAGGACAAGCAGGATGATGGTCGTCACACATGGGTGAATCCCTAGCTACAGGCTTTTGGACCTCTTGAGAGTGGATTCGACATCCATCGACTAGTGAGGCAGCTGATGCTTTTAAATGTGGCAGCCTTCTCGATGAGGTAGACCCTGTCCACCTTCTTGCTAATGGGAGGCATGATGAGGGGGTGTTCCCATATCCTCAGCAGCAAATGCTTAAGGATCTCATGTACCGCAACTACCACAATCTCCTTAGGAGGCTCCATGAACTGGAGGAACTCAAACATTTTGTGCCTGGCATCTTCCTCTATCAAAAGTTAAAAAGGGATGGCCTTTCCCATCACCCTTACAAACTCTGTGAATGTTAAGTTCTCTGGTGGAGACTTCCTTCATTCATCTGGAGGAGAAGGGTCTGAAAGGAGATCATCAGAGTGCTCGGAGGATTCCATCAGATCATCTCACCAGGGGTCATAGGGACACCCATCCTCACAGTATGCTACAGGGGATGGGGCCCTAGTTCCTCGACCTACGTCCAGAGGTGCAGGCACTGTTAGAACTGGACGTGGGGGCTACAGACCTTGGTATCTCTCCCGGCCTTGGTGGAGTTTCCTCCTCCTCAGAACTTGCAACAACCACTGTATTGTTAGGGGGAGGCTGCAATGCCCCATTGGACACCGATGGTGTTCCAGGAACAGACCCCAGCTGGGTTGTTAATGCACCAATGAGCACATTGAGCTTCTCCAGAAACAGAATGAGGACAGGTGGCACTGGATCCAGTGCCATCGGTGCCACAGGACCGAAGCCCTGCAACCCCAGCTCTATCGCCAGCTGGACTTGGTGCTCCAGATCTTCTGATCCATGAGGGGGATGGCGACTGGCACCAGGACCAGTGGAGAGCGTTGCGGACCCTGGCATCAATAGAGGATGGGCTCTTCTTGCTGTGGGGTCACCTTGGGGGTATTGCAGCAAAAGCCAGTGCATTCCCGCACCCAGCATCGTGCATTGATGAGGACCAGTGCCGATGCTTTTTAGGCTATCCTCAATGCTCGGCCCGGTCTTTTCCCGGTACCAAGGTCGTACACAAAGAACCTGGCATCTTCGGCCTCGAAGAGATCAACAATGGTCGGTCTCTGGCACCCTTGTCCACCGGCGGCATTGACAGAATCTATGGTCCCACTGATGTCAATTGCATAGTGTCCAATGGTGTGGCACCAAGATCTTTGATGCCAAAGCCGCTGATGCCGATGGCTCTGACTTCCTTGACCCAAATATCCATCGTCCCTTCGGGGTCATCTGGGTACATAAGCAGCAACCCCGGATGTCATGCGATGCCTCCAGGCAGAGGATACACACCTCATGATGTTCAGTGATAGACATGGTCCTTGGGCACAGGGGGCATCGGCGAAAACCAGACGTGGCCATGACAAGGAGCAACAAAAGGGCAGCAAAATTGAAAGCGTTGGCGACAGGTGTCAATGGCCAGCAGGCACTGAGGCACCGCCTCCATGGAGGGAATCGACCGCAAAAGGAAACTTACCCGAAATGCTGAAAACCCTGATTAGGGACAATACGAGAAGGCACCGAGAGGGACCTGACGAAGGAAGGAAGGAAAATACTGCAAAAAACGCGAAAAGCAAAAAGGTTTCCACAAGGCAAAAAACAGCCAAATTGAGCTCAATCACACCGCGAGACTAGAGCTCTGCAGAAAAGAAGAGACTGTAGGGGGCCCCATGTGGGCATGTGGTATAGGGCATGCTCAGTATCCCTAGTCAAAGTTCTAGAAACTTTGACATAGGTTTTCCGCATTGGGGCTCCATCTGATGATGTCATCCATGTGTATGGACTACTGTCTTGTTTGTCCTCAGAGATCACCCCTCTTCTCACCCAGGACAGCATCTACTCCCTCACACTCCACCACGCCTCCTCTTACCCAGAGTAATGATGCTTCCTGTACTCCCTATCACCCCTCTCACCTAAGTCAGTGACCTCTCCCTCACAACCCAGCACAATTCCTATAATCTAAGGCAGTGAGCCCTCCTTCACCTTGACCACCCCTCCTCTCACCAAGGACAACAAGCCCTCCTTTAAACCTCACCACCCTCCTCTCACCCAAAACAATTACCCCTCCCTTAATCCCCATCACTTCTCATCTCACTTTGGGCACTGACCCCTCCCTCACTTCTAACTACCCCTGGTCTCATATATTATGGTGACCTCTCCCTCACACCTTCCCAATCAGTTGAAAACTGATGCATTACCATTCTTCCATGTAGCTATCTGTAAAAAAATAATAGAGCAGGGTTAGCACATATAAACTAACTATATTTTCTATTGATGCAAACAATAAACTATCAGCTCTCGTCTAAGGCTCATACACAAGGACTAAAAATTATCACATAGGAAGGGTTATTTTTAAAAGGAATTTTTCCAAGTATACTTGTGCTTCACTATCCAAAATATGGCCCTTCTCACAAGTTATGCAATGATTTAATGTGTAAAATTACACACATATGCACTGCTGAGTATATTTTCAAAAGGATTCCACACAGAAAAATAGGATTTACTTGCATAAGCAGCATGTAATTACTTATGTTCTATTGTATAGACATCAGGTGAGCGCGCATATTTTCAGTTGTGCATGTACATTTTACTGTGACTAAAAGGGGCAGTCTAAGGGTGTTTCAGGGAGGGATCTAGAACTACATGCAGAAGTTGCTATTTTCTAAGAGTTTATGTGTATAAATTATCACTCAAATAATTTACACCTGCTAATTGACTAGCAGAAGAAGCATCGGAGTGCTAGAGGGTGTAGGTGAACTGGAGATGGACTGGGTGATCTGGAAGATGTATCAGCGAACTGGTGATTTCAAGTATGCACACAAGTAAATATAATATTTTCAAAACAGTTTCTAAAGTATGTGCATGTACTATCTGCCACCACGTATAAATCAGGGTACTCTTGCAGGCTATATTGTTTTACACATCTAAAATATACAAGTGTATGCTTATAAAATATTTATTTATTTATTTATTTATTTAACATTTTTTTATATACCGAGGTTCTGGTAACAAAGTTACCAATCACTCCGGTTTACATATAACTTTGGGATGACATAACACATGTGTCTTACATATAACAAGGAAATGAAGAACTGGGTGAATAATTAAATAAATAAAATATGTACATACGAACATAAGAATTGCCATACTGGGTTAGACTGAGGGTCCATCAAGCCTGTTTCCAACTGTGGCCAATCCAGGTCACAAGTACCTGGCAAACACCAAAAGAATAAATAGATCTCATGCTGCTAATGTGCAGTGATAAGCAGTGACAATTCCCTAATGCTCTATGGTCCTTCCCCCTGGGGCACCGAGGAATGGGTTCAAGAATGCTTGGCTTTCTTGAGGGTGAATTCATTAACCACTGATTGGTGGGGGAACTGACGCTTATGAAATCCAGTAGAGTTCTGGACGAGGGAGATCCCATACGCCTTCCTGTTAACGGGAGGCACTGTGATGGGGTGATCCCATATCCTCAACAGCAGCTCTTTAAGAATATTGTGCAATGGGACTGCCATGATTTCCTTAGGAGGCTCCACAAACTGGAGGATGTCCAGAATCTAGTGCCTGGCGTCTTCCTCTGTCATGAACTGAGAGGGAATGGCTTCCGTCATTACCTGCACAAACCCTGGGAAAGATAAGTCTTCCGGCAGGGACCTCCTTCATTCTTCTGGAGGAGACGGTTCTGAGGGGAGTCTCTCCGAGCCCTCAGAGAAAAGCTCCATAGTATCATTCCCCCAGGGGTCATAGGGATCCTCATCCTCATTGTAATCAACAGGAGATGGGGCCCTGGGTGTTCAGCCTTCAACCAGAGTTGCAGTCACCGGCAAACCTGGTGCAGGCCCCTGGAAATCTTCAGGCCACGGTGTCTCTGCTGTCTTAGGTGGAGCATCCTCCTTGGAGGAACCAGGAATGACCACTGCATCATAGTAACACAGTAACATAATAACATAGTAATGATGGCAGAAAAAGACCAAATGGTCCATCCAGTCTGCCCAATAAGTTTCCCATGGTAGTAAATGCCATGCCGTGCAGGTTATTCCATGTTTCTGTAGGAGTAGTAACTACCGCTCCGTGCAGGTTAACCCCCACGATTCTGTTAACGGTAGTATCTTCCGGTCCGTGCAGGTCACCCCCGTGTTTCTTTATAGGTAGTAACTGCTGCTCTGTACAAGTTACCCCCAGGCCCACTACCCCCATATTTTTTTCATTCATTCCCATCCTCTAGCCTTTAGTGAATCATGCCCCTTTGAAATCCTTCACGGTTTTAGTCTTCAACACTTCATCCAGGTCTTGCCAGGCATCCACCACCCTCTCCGTTAAGAAATATTTTCTGAGATTGGTTCTAAGTCTTCCTCCCTGGAGTTTCAAATCGTGACCCTTAGTTCTACAAAATTGTTTCCAATGAAAAAGATCTGTTTTGACCATGGATCATTAAAACCTTTCAAGTATCTGAAGGTCTGTATCATATCATCCCTGCTCCTCCTCTCCTCCAGGGTATACATATTCAGGTTCTTCAACCTCTCCTCTTAAGGCATTTGATGGAGACCACCCACCATTTTGGTCGCCCTTCTCTGGTCCGCCTCCATCCTGTCTCTGTCCCTTTTGAGATACAGTCTCCAGAACTGAACACAATACTCCAGGTGAGGCCTCACTAAGGACCTGTACAAGAGAATTATCACTTCCCTTTTCTTACTAGATATTCCTCTCTCTATACAGCCCAGCATTCTTCTGGCTTTAGCTATTGCCCTGTCACATTGCTTCGCCGACTTCAGGTCGTTAGACACTATCACCCCAAGGTTTCTCTCCTGTTCTGTGCACATCAGCCCTTCACCCCCCAACACATACAGTTTTTTCAGATTACCACACCACAGATACATGACTCTGCACTTCTTGGCATTGAATCTCAGCTGCCATATCTTCGACCACTCTTCCAGCTTCTTTAAATCCTGTCTCATTCTCTCTACTCTTTCCAGCATGTCCACTCTGTTGTAGATCTTAGTATCATCCACAAATAAACAAACGTTACCTTCTATCTCTTCTGTGATGTTGCTCACAAAGATGTTGAACAGAATCGGTCCCAACACCGATCCCTGCGGCACTCCACGTAATACCATTCTCTCTTTAGAGTAGGTTCCATTTGAGAGCCCGGTGTTGCGATCCCAGGGCGCCCCCGGGATCGGCACTCACCCCGCGGCGGTAGCATCTCGGGCTCCGGTCTCCCAGGGGCGCAGGGACCGTGGGTGCTGCGTCCCCGGCGCGTCCCGACCTCGCTCGGGCCTGCAGGGCCCTCTGGCACCGCGTCCCAGCCTCTGCTGCTCCGTCGGCATTCCTCGGCGGCTGGCCCCGCTCCCTAGATGCACGCGCGCGTCTCTAATCTAAATTTAAAGGGGCCAGCGCGGGAAATAGGCAGGGAAAGCCTCCAGGTGACGTCAGACGCTGCAGGGTATTTATACCCTGCAGTCCAGCCAAGACATTGCCTTGCAACGAGGTTCCCAGGTTACCCTGTCTCCAGTTGCTGCGTTTCCTGATCCTCTTGATTTCCTGTGCTTCTGATCTCGGACTGGCTTACGGTGATTCTCGGCTTCTGACTCTGGACTGGATACGACGACTCTTGGCTTCTGACCCGGCGCAGCTTACGGTGTTCCCTCTGGCTCTGGACCTCGGACTGGCTTACGACGACTCCCGGCTCTCGGACCCCGGTGTGGCTTACAGTGATCCTTTGGCTTCAGATCTCGGACTGGCAAGCGACGATTCCCTGGCACACGACTCTGGACTGGTGAGCGACTACCTTGGACTCCATCCGACTCCGCCCCCGCGGGCTCTCCTAAGTCCCAGCGGCTGGGTCCCTACGGGCTCCTCCTGGGGGGACGCCGGCTTCCAGGGTGAATCTCCTAAGTCCCAGCGGCCGAACTCCTACAAGCTCCTCTTGGGGGAGGCTCGGCTTCCAGGGCGAAGATCTTCTCACCATCGTACCGGCTTCACCGTTTCGTCCTTCCTTGCCACAGCCCTTGGTCGCATAGGGCTTTCCGGGATCCCACTTCAGCCACTCAGAACTCGGTCCTTGCCGCCTTCCGATCGGGACCTCCGCTGCCACCTCACTCAGCGGCTCGCCATCCGGTTCCGATCGGTCCAAGGGTCCACGAATCCAACACCCGGGAGAATGAGAGTTTGGGGCACCAAGTCCCTGGTCGCATTCGAAACACCCCCCCCCCCCCCCCCGGAACATCTCGGAGACCCGAGGAATATCTTGGCGGCCTGGACCGACCTTTTCGGGCCTGTAAGGAGGAGGGTCGGATGACGTTAAAGGAGAGTGTTGGCGCATAAATTCGGAGCGCCGACGGCACATCGTTGCTGTCGGCGCACTGCCTAAGCCGCGCGCTCCATAAGGGGCGCGCGGCTTGGTCCGGCTTAGGCCGGCGAAGGCTGGAAGGCTGCCCCCTCCTTTGAATGTGGAACAAGTTCCTCAATTGGACTTCTCTTTTCACTTATTAAGTTATCTACAGAAAAGTGAGTAGAGGTTAAAACTTGTTTGTTTTGACTATCTTATTCTTACAAGTTTTCTTCAATGCCACTCACAAAGCGGAAAGGCAAAGTGAGACAGGAAGCCTCGACCCCTGCCAAACCGAGCCCCGTACAAACAATGTTAACTAACTTTTACCCACCTGCCGACTGTTTAACCCCAGAGGTTCCCGTTACTTTGGTTGAAGGAGAGCAAGCTTCACCATCGTTGGGAGAAGTCAAAGTCCTGGGGCTCCAATTATGCCAGCACCACCTAAGAGCAGTACATATATCACTGATACTGACTCTATTGTGAGATGTATATCATTGTTACATTCGAATCCATGCGAGGAGGACCGTGATGTAAATGTGCTGCAAAAAGGGAAAGGGGGTCAGTCTTCCCCCGAACCTCAGATGGTGCCTATAAGCGACGAATGTTTGGGTTCAGCCGATGGAAGATCTTCCTTACCATCAGGATTGGTATCAACCCCCCTAAAAGGATACAACGCTACATAAGAACAATTAAAATTAAAATTTGAAGCTTTACCTTCCATGCCTGAAGTTTTATTGGGCAATCCAAGTAATGTAACAATGGAAATGATATGGCAGGTATTAATTATGTTACAAAATAATATAGTGAAATTGAATACTAATATAAAAGAGATGCAAAATGTGTTATTGAATTTGAATCCAATGGTATCTAATTCTGGTACAGCACTGTTAAAGGTACAAGATGAAATAACTTCTATTAAAAATGTCCAAGCTTCAATAAATCAAGGAGAGTTATCTCTCTCTAAAAAAGTTGAAACTTTGGAAAATACTGTTAGGTATACAAATTTAAGAATTGTTAATTTCCCGAAGTGTAAGATGGTGTCTGCCAAGGAACAATTAAAAAATTATTTCCTTGAAATATTGCTATGGAAACCTGACAATCTTCCAATAATTGCAAATGTTTATTTTGTAAGTGATAAAAAACAGAGTAAAAACATAGAGCAAGCAATTCAAGAAACATCATTAAATGTCACTGAGTTAATTGAGACTTCTTTAGTTCCCAAGCAGAGAGGAGAGGTACGCTTATGGTCAAATTTGCTCTGCCTTCTGACAGCGACAAAGTATTAAAAGCATTTATGTTAAAAACATACTTCTCTCTACTTGGGACAAAAAATCTGGATTTATCCAGATGTGTCTAAAGAAACACAAGAAAGACGGAGAAAATTTATAGAACTAGCTAAAGTAGCAAGAACATTTGGAATCCTAATTTTGATCAGATTTCCTTGTAAATGTGAAATGTGGATTGAGGGAGTAAGGTATGTGTACTATGACCCAAGTCAATTAGAAAAATTCTTGGAAGAGCGTAGGACTCTAAGGGGTGAGAATGGTACCTAATCTATATATATTTATAATTGGATTATATATAATATCTGCATTTCTGTAGTATTAAATGTATTTCTTTCTTTTTTCTTTGCTATCTACTTGCTTAGTGAGCTCCCATTTAGTTTGGTAATTGGAAACTGGTGAGTTATAACTATAAGTGTTAATTAAATAACAATAAGTTGTATTTTGTTATTAGCAATTGGTTCTGGATTATGAAACCTGTTTCCTTAAAATATTCAATGAAAATTGGATAATGTAATTTTGAATTTTTATTTGAATGTAATTAACAATTCATAAATAAAGAATTGAAAAAAAAAAAAGAGTAGGTTGTCTTCTCTCCGTCAACCAGTTTGTAATCCATGCCACCACCTTGGAGCTCACTTCCAAGCTTCTTATTTTGTTGATGAGTCTGCGATGTCGGACCGTATCAAAAGCTGTACTAAAATCCAAGTAAATTACTGTTATGATTCCTGCCCGCAGAGCTATTCCCCGCAAGCAGGCCTCTCACCTGCTGCGCTGCCTCCCTCGTTGCGGCTGGACGCCGCCGATGCCGGGCTTTCATCGCGGCAGGAGCCGCGCACCCTGCTTGCTTCCACGCGGCCCGGAGGCCGCCGTTACTGCCGCTTCCACGTGGTCCGAAGCCGTGCTGCCGATCACCCATGCATCCGGAGCCGCCGACAAAGCCGCATTCCGCGGCAGCTGGAGCTCGCCCCTTGTACCTCGCAGCAGGGGGCCGCTTGTCTTCAGTGTTATCTTCAGCGGCAGAGAGCCGCAAGCCTGTCTCGACCTTGCTAGAGGCCTGGGGCCGCCCCTGAGCTCTCCCTTGTGGTAGGGACGCCACTATCTGGCTCTCCCTGCTTCTGCCTGCTTCCTAAAGCGCGGGCCGCGCCTCTTCACAAGATTTAAAGGGCCCATGACCAGATATGCCCCGGTCCCCACCTAATGACTGTTTCCTGGTTCAGCCCTATATAAGGGATTCTCCTGCATTCCTGTGTTTTGCCCTTTTTCTCTCTGTGCTGTTTTGGTTTTTGTTTCGTTTGTGCTGTTTTTGCTCATTTGTGCTGTCTTTTGCTTCTTTGTGCTGTTTTTGTCTTTTGCTTCTTTGTTTTGTTTTTGCTCGTTTGTGCTGTTTTTGTCCTTTTTGCCTTCTTGTGTGGCTTTTTGCCTTCTTGTTTGGCTTCTTATGACTTGTCTCTTCTTGCATGTCTGCTGTTTTTTGCTCGTTTCGTTTCAGTCCCCGGAATTACCAGCTTCCATTTTTGGACCCTTGATTTCCCTCTGTCAGTATGGACTGATACCATGTTTCCTCTAGCTGTTGATATGAGGCTTGAGGAGGGGGTACTGTTATGATTCCTGCCCGTGGAGCTATTCCCCGTGAGCAGTCCTCTCAACTGCTGCGCTGCCTCCCTCGTTGCGGCTGGACGCTGCCGACGCCAGGCCTTCATCGCGGCAGGAGCTATGCACCCTGCTTGCTGTTGCGTCCATCGCTGCTCGACATCCTCACTCCGCCCTCTCTACCTTTGTGGCGACTCCCTCCGGGCCTGATGAAAGTTTGCTGCCGCGGCGTCTCCATGCTGTCTCGCTCCGGCGTCCCCGGACAAGCTCGACGCTGCGGATCCGTCATATTCCTGATGACGTAGCGCGCGTACGCTCCCATTGATGTACCAGCAAGGGCGTGAACCTCGGGGGCGTCCCCCGTGATGACGTCATCCGCTTCCAATATATAAGGTCTCAGTATTCGCTAACTAAACGAGTTAGCAAGGACCTGAATTCGGACTTCCGGACAAGGTCTCGGACTCGCTACGAATTTGTCCAAGCTACTCTGCTTCCTCTGACTTACCAGGGGTACCCGCTACTCAGGGGCCTCGCTCTCTTTTCTCTATTTCAGATTGCAGATAGGAACCGGTACTCACTCCTCGAGGGCCCATGTTCCTGGACACTCTGAAGATTCTCTACTGCCAAGAAGCTATCGCAGATACAGACATTTGTGAGTTACCTTTGCTCTCTCAGAGCTTTCCCTGGAACCAGGTACTCACTCCTCGAGGGCCTAACTCTTTCCAACTACTGAGCCTCTTCAAGACCTTATGTGAGTTGTCATCTAGTTCTGGTTATAAATACAGCATAACCTGTCTACTCACTATCTATAGTCTCTCTACAGCTCAGCAACCCTGGGATCGCTGTTCCAGTTCCTGAGGGACTTCAGCCCTGCCAGGCATATCAGCTCACTACTGCCACCTCTGGTGGTTCTACTAACCTGTCTAATAAAAGAACTATCTGTGTCTGTCTCCATACCCAAGCCTAGCCGGTGGTCCCTCTCAGGATATCCTCCTGGGGGCGCTGTCATCTGCCATCGGCCCACGGATTCACCTATTTACATTCCTCTACAGCTGAGTGCCCTCTCTAAGCACTCTGCTGGTAACAGATTGCTACTCCCTTCTCCATCAGGAGTCTTCAGCAATAGATTCATAACAAGATTGCTAGCTCCGCAGTCTAACTTCTACAGACTGTTATCTACTCTCTACATGAGCTGAGCATATCAGTTTGCTAACTCCTCCTTCCTCAGGAGCAGTTCCATTCAGATTGCTAACTCTGCCCACAAAGCATAACAGTTTGCTAACTCCTCCTTCACAGGAGACTTATTCATTACAGATTGCTAACTCCTCCCCCAACAGGAGTATCCAGCAACAGATCTACAACAGAATTACAACAGATTGCTAACTCCCTAGCAGATCTACAGCACTTGCTTCCACGCGGCCAGGAGGCCGCCGTTACTGCCGCTTCCGCGCAGTCTGAAGCCGCGCTGCCGATCACCCATGCAGCCGGAGCCGCCGACATCAAAGCCACGTTCCGCGGCAGCCGGAGCTCACCCCTTATTCCTCGCAGCAGGGGGCCAAGAGTCTTCAGCATTATCTTCAGCGGCAGAGAGCCGCAAGCCTGCCTCGACCTTGCTAGCGGCCTGGGGCAGCACCTGAACTCTCCCTTGTGGCAGGGAAGCTGCTATCGGGGTCTCCCTGCCTCCTAATGTGCGGGCTGTGCCTCTTCACAAGATTTATAGGGCCCGCGGCTGGATATGCTCTGGGACCCACCTAATGACTGTTTCCTGGTTCAGCCCTATATAAGGGCTTCTCCTGCATTCCTGTGTTGCCTTGCATTGGAGTTACTTGCTCCTGGAAGTCTCATCTTCCAGCGCTCTGTCAGGTCTTTGTTCTTCGTTGGAGCTCCATGTCTTGTCTTGCTTCCTGAGTCTTTGTTGCTTCCTGTGGTTTCCTGATGTTCCATGTCTTCATGTCTGAGGTTCCTAGTCCAGGCTTCCTGATGTTCCACTTCTTGATGTTCCAGGCTTCCTGATGTTCCACTTCCTGATGTCCGAGGTTCCGCTCCTCCTTCGCTTATTTCGAGTCTTCCTGACCCTACAGCTCCTGTGGTTCTCCAGATGACACCTGGCCTCGTCATTGGAGTTTCGTCTCAGCTGGATTCCCTTCCTGCACTTGTCCCACTCTCTGCATGGTCTGTACTAGCCTTCCAAGTTCTGTAGGGCGCGCAGTGGGACAGGGTGGTCCGCGACCAGCCCATTGGGTCCGCCCGTGTAGGTGGGCTGTGTAGGGCGCCCTGAGAGACAGTGCCAATGTCCAGACCTTCCCAGCTCCTCGTCTTGTCGAGAGTGTTCCAAGCTCCTTGTCTCCTCTAGAGTCTTCCAAATTCCTGGTCCACGTCCAGAGTCTTCTCGTCCATGTCTTGAGTCTTCTGTGTCACAAGGTCTCCATCTGCCCTCATCCTCAATCTGGCCTGCTGCTTCTTGCAGATACCCAGCAGCAGGTCCGAAAGGACTGGGAACGGTCGGAGGACTGTTCACTAACCAACATAGTGTTGTTGGCTTCCAGAAGCATGCAGGTCCAGCAGAGGGTTAGACTTTGTCTTCATGCATGCTGGGACACGCCTCGGCAACCCTCGGTGCTGTCTTGGATTCTTCTGGGGTTGTACCGAGGTCCAAGGGCACACAATCCCCTCAAGTTGGGATCGCTCTCCTAGCATTCCCTAATATAACAGTATGCAAGGCCTTCTAACAGGAAGGTCCTTGGTAACAATTACATCGAGCACTCTTCCCTGATCCAGTTCTCTAGTCACCCAGTCAAAGAAATCAATCAGATTCGTCTGACAGGACCTTCTCCTGGTGAATCCATGCTGTCTTGGGTCCAGCAATCCTCCTGACTGTAGATAGTTCACTATCCTTTCCTTCAGCAGTGTCTCCATTAATTTTTCCACCATCGAGGTGATGCTAACCGGCCGGTAGTTTCCAGCCTCTATTCTGCTCCCTCCTTGTGTAGCGGGACCACCATCGCTCTTCTCCAGTCACTAGGCACCACATCCTTATCCAGGGATCTATTGAACAGGTCACACAGTGGATCCGCCAGCACATATCTGAGCTCCCTCAGTATTCTGGGATGAACCTCATCAGGCCCCATGGCTTTGTCTACTTTCAGTTTTCCTAGCTCTTCCCATACATTCTCTTCCGTAAATGGACTGGAGTATTGTCTACTCCACCTCCATCTACAGTTATGTTAACAAGTGATGGTCCTTCTCCAGGGTCTTCCTTAGTGAACACTGAATTGAAATATTTGTTTAGTATTTCTGCCATTTCTTTGTCTCTCTCCACCCATTGATCCTTATCAATTTTCATTTTCACTATATCACTATGGTCCTTTCTCCGATGTATCTGAAAAATATTTTGTCACTTTGCTTTACCTCCTTGGCAATCCTTTCCTCTGTATGACTTTTTGCTTTCTTGATTACTTTTTTTCTCTCTCTTAGTTTCACCAGATAATCCTCCCTGTGTTCCATTTTTCAGGATCTTTTATATTTCTTAAACGCTGCTTCTTTTGCTTTTATTACATCAGCCTCCTCCTTTGTGAACCAGATTGGTTTCTTATTTCTCTTACTTTTGTTTACTTTTCTAACATATAGATTTGTTGCTTTTGTAATGGCTCCTTTTAGATTGGCCCTCTGTTATTCCATCTCTCCGCTTTTCTCCCAGTCTTCAAGTTCCACCTCCAGGAATTTTCTCATTTCAGCAAAGTCTGCATTTTTGAACTGCAAAACTCTGGTCTTCATGTGACTTCTTCATAATATATTTGTGATATCCAACCGTACCGTTTGATGATCACTGTTGCTGAGGTGGGCACCCACCCAGACATTAGAGACATTATCTCCATTAGTGAGCACTAAGTCGAGTATAACTCCTCCCTCGTGGGTTCCATTACCATTTGTTTGAACAGAGCCCCTTGCAGGGCATCCACTATCTTTCTACTTCTGTTAGATTCAGCAGAAGAGATTCTCCAGTCCACGTCCGGCAGATTAAAATCTCCAACAATGAACATATCTCCTGTCCTTCCCACCTTTGTATGTCCTTTATCAGTTCTCTGTCTAGTTCTTCTGTTCTTACTAGGGATGTGAATCGTGTGATCGATCGTCTTAACGATCGATTTTGGCTGGGGGGGGGGGAGGAAAATCTGATTGTCATGTTTGGGTTTTTTAAAAAATCGTAAATCGGGGGAGGGTGGGAAAACCGGCACACCAAAACAACCCTAAAACCCACCCCGACCCTTTAAAACAAATCCCCCACCCTCCCGAATCCCCCCAAAATGTTTTAAATTACCTGGGGTCCAGTGGGGGGGTGTCCCGGCGCGATCTCCCGCGATCTCCTGCTCTCGGGCCACGGCTGCATTAATAGAAATGGCGCCGGTGGCCCTTTGCCCTTACCATATGATAGGACAAAGGTAGCGCCGGTGCCATTTTGGTTCCTGACACCCGACGTCACGAGTGCAGATCGCTCCCGGACCCCCGCTGGACCCCCAGGGACTTTTGGCCAGCTTGGGGGGGGGGCTCCTGACCCCCACAAGACTTGCCAAAAGTCCAGCGGGGGTCCGGGAGCGACCTCCTGCACTCGCGCCGTATTGCCATACGTATGTCATATGGGTCGTATCACATAGTGAGGGCAAAGGTAGCGCCGGCGCCATTTTGAATATTGGCAATACGGCGCGAGTGCAGGAGGTCGCTCCCGGACCCCCACTGGACTTTTGGCAAGTCTTGTGGGGGTCAGGAGGCCACCCCCAAGCTGGCCAAAAGTCCCTGGGGGTCCAGCGGGGGTCCGGGAGCGATCTCCTGCACTCGTGACGTCGGGTGTCAGGATCCAAAATGGCGCCGGCGCTACCTTTGCCCTATCATATGGTAAGGGCAAAGGGCCACTGGCTAAAACTTTAGAAGGTACTATTCCTTATTCCACAATTTTTCACGTTGTTGTAAACAACCCCGCTTACTGTCCTGTATTGTTAACAGTCTCAACGTAACCACGTTTCAAACAAACCGTCCTTCCTCAGAGGATATCGATCTGTGCTATACTCAGTGAGTCCTTTCTGAAAAACGTGTCTCTTCGAAAATGCCATCTTGGTCTTAGAGCCCTTTTCTATTCCATAAATTGCCTCAGCCTCCAATATATCCAAAACTTTGTTCCTTGCACAAGTTTTGAGCCATGTATTGAATTTATGTATATTGCTTAGTCTCTCTTTCCCCTTTCCATGAACAGGTAAGACTTCTGAAAAGGCAATAGTCTTCACCATGTGACTAATCTGCTTCGCCAGAAACTGGTAGTTTCTCTCTACCACTTGGATGCTGTTTCTAACAAGATCATTGGTTCCCAGATGAATGATAATATCAACTTCAATATCCTTGCCTTCTTCTTTGATTGCATTGACTATCTGAATAGCGTTTCTACTGGCCGAAGATCCTGGAAAGCTTTTGGCTCTAGTGTTTCCCTCAAAAAGAATTCCCAATTGGTGCCTCTGATGATTGAGTCTCCTAGCACAATGAGCTTGGTCGGATGGTTATTGTTTGTATTTTGGAATTTTTCATGTACAGGGTATCTTCCTTCTTGTCAAATGCCTTTTCAATCTCCAACACTTTAGCTTCATCATTATGTCGTATAGAGAAGGTATTTTGTATTTTTTGTCACTTGAGAGGGCGTGTGTCTCCTCATCGCAGGTCTTACTCTACCAGAGCCCACAGTAATCCTTTTGTCCCCGGGTTGCTGTACACTACTTATAAGTGTGTGGGGGGGGGGGGGGGGGGGAGAGGGGGCATATGGGCTTCAGACTTGTGAAGGATGTCTATGGGTCACATGTCTTGTCCTACCTGTGCCCACTGTAAACCACTTTTTCATGGGCTTTTGAGTTCTCCTTGGTAATGGTGAAACATTTCCTGAATTATACTGTAGAGTGGGTGTGGATTCCTTATTAGTTTCAGATATTTTCTTGATTGCAGCTAATTCAGCTTTAAGGTGAGCCAATTCCTATAGAAATGACGGCAGAAGAAGACCAAACGGCCCATCCAGTCTGCCCAGCAAGCTTCACACATTTTTTTCTCATACTTATCTGTTTCTCTTAGCTCTTTGGTTCTATTTCCCTTCCACCCCCACCATTAATGTAGAGAGCAGTGATGGAGCTGCATCCAAGTGAAATAACAAGCTTGATTAGTTAGGGGTAGTAGGGGAAGTAACCGCCGCAATAAGCAAGCTACACCCATGCTTATTTGTTTTACCCAGACTATGTTATTCAGCCCTTATTGGTTGTTTTTCTTCTCCCCTGCCGTTGAAGCAGAGAGCTATGCTGGATATGCGTGAAGTATCAGTTTTTCTTCTCCCCTGCCGTTGAAGCAGAGAGCTATGCTGGATACGCGTGAAGTATCAGTTTTTCTTCTCCCCTGCCGTTGAAGCAGAGAGCTATGCTGGATATGCGTGAAGTATCAGTTTTTCTTCTCCCCTGCCGTTGAAGCAGAGAGCTATGCTGGATATGCATTGAAAGTGAAGTATCAGGCTTATTTGGTTTGGGGTAGTAACCGCCGTAACAAGCCAGCTACTCCCCGCTTTGTGAGTGCGAATCCTTTTTTCCACATTTCCTCTTGCTGTTGTAGCTTAGAGCGATGTTGGAGTCACAGTAACCATGTATATGTTTATTGAATAAGGGTATTATCTCCAGGCAGTAGCTGTCATTCTGGCGAGCCACCCACTCTTTGACGGCCTCTTGATTTTATGGATCCACAGTGTTTATCCCACGCCCCTTTGAAGTCCTTCACAGTTCTGGTCTTCACCACTTCCTTCGGAAGGGCATTCCAGGCATCCACCACCCTCTCTGTGAAGAAATACTTCCTGACATTGGTTCTGAATCTTCCTCCCTGGAGCTTCAAATCGTGACCCCTGGTTCTGCTGATTTTTTTCCTACGGAAAAGGTTTGTCGTTGTCTTTGGATCATTAAAACCTTTCAAGTATCTGAAAGTCTGTATCATATCACCTCTGCTCCTCCTTTCCTCCAGGGTGTACATATTTAGATTCTTCAATCTCTCCTCATAAGTCATTTGATGAAGACCTTCCACCTTTTTGGTCGCCCTTCTCTGGACCGCCTCCATCTTGTCTCTGTCTCTTCGGAGATACGGTCTCCAGAACTGAACACAATACTCCAGGTGAGGTCTCACCAAGGACCTGTACAAGGGGATAATCACGTCCCTTTTCTTACTCGATATTCCTCTCTCTATGCAGCCCAGCATTCTTCTGGCTTTAGCTATCGCCTTGTCACATTGTTTCGCCGACTTCAGATCATTAGACACTATCACCCCAAGGTCTCTCTCCTGCTCCGTGCACATCAGCCTTTCTCCCCCCATCGAATACAGTTCATTCGGATTTCCACTCCCCATATGCATGACTCTGCACTTCTTGGCATTGAATGTCAGCTGCCATATCTTCGACCACTCTTCCATCTTCCTTAAATCGCGTCTCATTCTCTCCACTCCTTCCGGCGTGTCCACTCTGTTGCAGATCTTAGTGTCATCCGCAAAAAGACATACCTTACCTTCTATCCCTTCCGCAATGTCGCTCACAAAGATATTGAAAAGGACAGGTCCCAACACCGATCCCTGCAGGTACACCGCTTAAAACCACTCTCTCTTCAGAGAGAGTTCCATTTACCATCACACATTGTCTTCTGTCCGTCAACCAGTTTGCAATCCAGGCCACCACCTCGGCACTCACTCCTAAGCTTCTCATTTTATTCACCAGTCTCCTGTGCGGGACAGTGTCAAAAGCTTTGCTGAAATCCAAGTAGATGACATCGAGTGCTCTTCCTTGATCCAATTCCTTGGTTACCCAGTCAAAAAAGTCAATCAGATTTGTCTGACAGGATCTTCCAATGGTGAATCCATGCTGCCTCTGGTCCAGCAATTCTCCCGACTGTAGATAGTTCACTATTCTCTCTTTCAATCAGTGACTCCATTACTTTTCCCACCACCGAAGTGAGGCTAACCGGTCTGTAGTTACCAGCCTCTTCTCTGTTCCCACTCTTGTGAAGCGGGACCACCACCGCTCTCCTCCAATCATTCGGCACCACTCCCGTTTCTAGGGATCTATTGAACAGGTCACACAGCGGACCCGCCAGCACATCTCTGAGCTCCCTCAGTATTCTGGGATGAACTTCATCAGGCCCCATGGCTTTGTCCACTTTCAGTTTCACCAGCTCTTCCCATACATTTTCTACTGTAAATGGAGTTACATCTACTCCATTCCCTCTCCAGTTTCTTGTTAACTAGTGATGGTCCTTCTCCAGGGTCCTCTTTAGTGAACACAGAACTGAAGTATTCATTTAATATTTCTGCCATTTCTTCGTCTCTCTCCACACATTGATCCTTTCCACCTTTCAATTTCACTATACCACTTTGAACTTTTCTCTTTTCACTGATGTATCTGAAAAATGTTTTGTTACCACTCTTTACCTCTTTGGCAATCATCTCTTCCGCTTGACTTTTTGCCATCTTGATTAATTTCTTTGTCTCCCTCTGTTCTACCAGATATTCTTCTTTGTGCTCCTCCTTTTGGGATCTTTTATATTTCTTGAACGCTGTTCTTTTAGCCTTTATTTTGTCAGCCACCTCCTTTGAGAACCAGATAGGTTTCATTTTTCTTTTGCTTTTCTTTACTTTTCTAACATATAGATTAGTTGCCTTGGTAATTGCTCCTTTTAGATTGGTCCACTGTTGATCCACATCTCTCTCGTTTTCCCAGCCTTTTAGTTCTTCCTCCAGGTACTTCCCCATTTCATCAAAGTCTGTGTTTTTGAACATCAAAACTTGGGTTTTTGTGCTTCTTTTCCGTGTCCTTTTTGTGATATTAAACCATACTGTTTGATGATCACTGGTGCTGAGGTGGGCACCCATCTGGACATCTGAGACATTATCTCCATTAGTGAGCACTACGTCGAGTATAGCTCCTTCTCTCGTGGGTTCCATTACCATTTGTTTGAACAAAGCTACTTGCAGGGCATCTACTATTTCTCTACTATTATTAGATTCTGCAGATGGGATTCTCCAGTCTACATCTGGCATATTAAAGTCTCCAACGATCACCACTTCTCCTTTCTTTGCTATCCTGTGGATGTCTTCAACCAGATCTTTGTCCAGCTCTTCCTTTTGGTTTGGAGGCCTGTAAACCACTCCAATAAAAATGGATGCCCATCTTTTTTTAAGTCGGCCCATAGTGCTTCTTCTTTGCCCCATCTTCCTTGCAGCTCAGATGCTTGGATATTGTTTCTGACATAAAGAGCCACTCCTCCCCCTTTCCTATCCTCTCTGTCCTTCCTTAACAAGTTATAGCCTGGTATTGCCGTATCCCAGTCATGAGATTCCATAAACCACGTTTCCGTGACAGCAACAACGTCCAAGTCCACCTCTACCATTAGGGCTTGCAGATCTGGGATTTTATTACCCAAACTACGAGCATTTGTGCTCATAGCTTTCCAGCTTTCTTTGTTCAGGTTACTGCTGTTCCTGGACTCCTTTTGTGACCTATTTAGTTGAGTTTTGTTATCCACTTTTCTCTTTGCATTTGTGCAAGGGAAGAGATTAATGCCTCTGTTGACAGTCATCCATCACCGTGAGCTTTTTCCTTTGGTTTCTGATCTGGAATTTCTGTATGCATTGGGTTTTTTCTCTCTTTTCCGATAACATTTCAATCTTTTTCTCAAGGACTTCTTCAGAATTTAATACAGAGAAGGCATTTTGTACTTGTTGCACTTGATACAGTGTGTGTCTATGGAACACAGGTCTTATTCTACCAGAGCCCACTGTAATACTTTTTAAGTTCCTTAATGGCCTGTGTGAGTGGGGGGATAGAGTTGTGGGCTGCACAGCTTTCAATAATGGGTGTCTGTGGGTTACAGGTCTTATCCTACCTGAGCCCACAATAAATCTCTTTTTTCTTGAGTTTTGGTTATTCAGTGGTAAGTGGAAATTATTTCCTGAATAATGTACCGTGGCTGAGACTCTCTTTATTGAAGCTAATTCAGCTTTAAAGTCATCCAGCTCCTTTTCCAAGGTAGAGAGTTTTGAACAAAAGGGGCAAGCCTTAAGTTTCCATATGATTACCCTCAATATAAAGGCTCCACAGCAGTTGCATTGAATAGTACTCATTTAGGTAAGTTATTTGATTGGTACACCTAAGGAATAATCAATTTACTAATTTATCTGGTTGCCTATTATGAAGTTAGGATGACTACATTAGAAATACAAACCTAGGGGTGGGTGGGCAGAGGGATAGGGTGGGGGGGAGTTAAACAGTTTATACCTAGGTCAAGCTGGGTAGGACAAGACACTTTCTGAAAGTTTACTTGTCCTTTAGCTAGTAAATGATCCCACAGCACTTATATCCCAATTTGAAACAGATTATTTGACAGCTATACAATTAGAGGGATACTGGGAATTTTATTTTTTTTTGTGGGGGTTTTTTGAATCTTACAACAATCTAATATCAAGAAACCAAACAGATTAGTATACAATACTGGAATAGAAAGGGATTTGAAATCACAGAGCAATTTTCTACACAGAAGCAAACCCATATCAAGGAACCACAGATTAATATACAATACTAGAATAAAAAGGGATTATGAAACACAGAGCAGTATTTCCAAAAACTAGTATCTTATCTGCACTGGAACAGTTGGCTCCTCTCCTGGGCTGTGCACAGTCTGTATTGTTTCTGCTGGCTCACAAGTTAGCTACCTCTAGCCACTGAGTGAGCCACACCCAAACTGGCTATACCTGGACTCTTCTGGAACTGGTCCTCTAGCTAGTAAATGTAAAAGATCCTGGAACTGGTCCTCTAGCTAGTAAATGTAAAAGATCCCACAGCACTTATAATCCCAAAATGAAAATCCTCTTTCATGGAAGAAAGTTCTGAACAAATGGGGCAAGCCCTAAGTTTCCAGATGGTTTGCCTCAAAATAAAGGCTCCACTAGTTTTACATCTGATAGTGCTCATTTTGTTCAATTAATGTGATGAAGAACCTCAGGAATTGCTAAATTTCTAAATTATCTTGTTTCTAATTCTTTATCCAGGTGGACTATATTTGAAGAACAAGCCTAAGGGTGGGTGGTTAGTGGGATAGGGTGGGAAGGAAATTAAACAGTGGATGCTCTGGTTTCAAATTACTTTCAAAAGCACCCCCAATTTCTAGTAGAACCAATATTCTGAGTTCCTCAGTTCAATAACAGACTTGGAAATTAGAACAATAACTCTCTTATCTGCTGCTGAGCTCTTTTAAAAAGCCTCTGGTGAATCTTGCATCCAGGACAATATGTGCTTAGAAAACCTGTCTCCAATACTGGTAGCTGTACACCTCTCCCCCAATTAACTAGATATAACCAGTTTTTTTATTTTAAAAATATAAAGTAAATGTCTGTTTACTCAGCCAGCAAATGCTAAATTCAAACAGTAATCCAAAGAAAAGACTGAAGGAAAGAACATTATCTAAATAAAAGCTTTTTTTAAATATATATATATATAGAGATATTTTTTTTCTTTTTTGGTAAAGCTTTATTAACCACATCTACAGCTTACAGTACAACACAAACTGGTAAACTAATGAAAACAGCGTGCCAGCAAAAACAAACCTTCCAACCTTAAAATGAGAGAACAAGGAAAAAGTTAGAAGAAAGATTGATTATGTATTCTTAAAACTTATCTGCTGCTGAGCTCTTTTAAAAAGAATCTGGTCAGTCAGGGGAAGCATCGGTTCCCTGCCGGCCATCTATGACCACTTGGGAATAGGCACCAGCCGGGCCGGTAACATACCAAAGAGCACATTGACCGGCTCCAGTAGTGGCTCCAAAGCAGACAGCTGCTGTGTTGGTGCCGTCGGTGACATAGGACCAATACTCTATAGTGTCCTCTCCACTGCCAGCTGGACACGCTGCTCCAGATCCTCCTCAAAAGTTGCCGAAGCCAGCACAGACTGGAGAAAGTAGTGGTGGCCAGATCTTCCTCGGATCCCCAAGGTAGAACAGCGACTGGCACCAGGACCGGTGGAGACCATTATGGACCTCCGGCATTGATGGAGGTTGGGTGCTGGTTGCTGCAGGGTCATTTTGGGGGTATCACGGCATGAGCTGGAGCATCCCCATGCCCAGCACTGTGCTTCAAATGTGACCAGTGTTGATGCTTCCTTGGCTTCCCTCAGTGCTCAGCCTGGACTTTCTCCAGAGCCGAGGATGAAGATCATGAACCTTATGTTGTGCTGAAGGTGGACTGAGATGGGGTTGACGCTACCCATAGGAGGGATCCTACGGGTCCCCACCATCAGCAGGCGGAGAGGGCTGAAGGCCGAAGGTCAGCTGGCGCTTCACCAAAACCAGCACAGAGGTCAGCCCAGAGGCACAACAGTGAAATGGAAGAGTCTGTACTGGACGAGGCAAGGTCCCGGAGACCTGGGCGCCAATAGAACCAAAGTCAGACAGGGGGCACCCAAGCAAGAACAGGCTGAAGCCTGAATAGGCCAAGTTCAGGACGAAGCTGGAGCCAGGACCAGCGGCAATCAGGAAGCGGTGATAAGACAAGGCTGAGGTCTGGATGAGGATTGAGACGGTAGCGTAGTCAGATAATGCAGAGGTCCGGGCTTGGAGAGAGTCAATGGCATAGTCAGGCAATTCAGAGGTCCAGGCTTGGAGAGAGTCAATAGCATAGTCAGGTGATACAGAGGTCCGGGCTTGGAGAGAGTCCATAGTGTAGTCAGGCGATGCAGAGGTCCGGGCTTGGAAAGAGTCAATGGCGTAGTCAGGCGATGCAGACGTCTGGGCTTGGAGAGAGTCAATGGATTAGTCAGGCGATGCCGAGGCCTGGGCTTGGAGAGAGTCAATGGTGTAGTCAGGCGATGCGGTGACCCGGGCTTGAAGAGAATCAATGGCATAGTCAGGCAATGCAGAGGTCGTGTCCGAGAAGGCAATCCAATAGTAGGTTAGGAATCAGGAACGCAGGAACAAAGGAGACCAGGAACAGGAATCAGCGAGGATCAGGAACCAGGAACGTAGGAGAATCACCAAGATGCAACGAGCACACACCCAGCGTGGAGACCTATTGCAAAGGCAATCATTGGAAGCGGAACCTGGCCTTAAGTACCGGAGCTCCAATGATGTCATTATCCGGGGCCGTAGCCAAGTTCCCACTGCTGATCCTTCATAGGAGTCAGTGATGCGTGCACACGCGCCTAGGGAGGGGTGCGGTGCTGGATGGTGGCGTCTCTCCGGGGGGCATGCGGAGAGGCCCGACGCGAAGCACAGGAATCTGTAGCTGAAGCTGAGGCACCGGCGGTGACCAGAGGACAGAGCTGGCGGCCTACTCCCACCAGGGAAGAGGAGGCAGGAACTGGATTTGTCTGAGAGAGGTAAGGGGGCCGGGCCACAGGTCTGCTGAGGCCAGTATGCGTAACACCTGACTTCCTGAACCTGGAAGAGACTGAGCGTGGCCGGTTTCTGGCCCCCCTATCCACTGGCAGCATCAGTTGAAGTGATGGTCCCATCAATGTCGATGACGTGGTGTCCATCAGAGTGACTCCAAGGTCCATCGTTGTCGATGGTGCCAATGCCGAAGTCGATGATTTGGACTTCCCAACCTGAAGAGAATCTCCATCTTGTCGATTTGGGCACAATGTTCCTTGGGGGTCATTTGGGCTCACTTGCGACAACCCAGGTCATCATGCAATGCCCCCAAGCAGAGGACACATATATCATGGGGGTCCGTGATGGACATGGCCCTCGGGCACCGGGGGCATCAACGAAAACCTGAAGTGGCTGTGACTCGAAACAAAAAAAGGACGCAAAACAGCAATGATGGCGGCAGGCGATGATGAGCGGTGTACACCGAGACACCACCACCATAGGGAAGGTCCAAACGAAAGAAAACTTACCCAAAATGTTGAGAAACCTTTCTAAGGAGGATATGGGAGGGACCAAGAAGTCCCAGCATCAATGCAATGAGAGAAAAGACCCCAAGAAGTCTGAGAAAATGAGTTTTCCACAGTTTTAAAGAAAAAACTAAAAAGGTCACTCACACTATGATGCGAAAGCTCCGTGAAAAAAAACAGCCTGAAGAGGGACTCCACTTGGACATGTGGTGTAGGGTATACTGGATATGCTTAGAATGCCAAGTCAAAGTTCTGGAAACTCTGACAGACGTTTTTCCTGCTGTGCCCCATCTGATAATGTCACCCATATGTGAGGACTACAATGCTGCTGTTGTGTCCGTCGGTCGCAGACGGCTGCGCCCTCTTTGCCTTACCTCTTTTCTACCTCTCTCCTCTCCTCTGGGAAAGATGGCTGCCTCTGCTGCTATTTCCCAACCTCTCCGGCGTCCCCGGACCAGCATGAGCAATTGCATTCGCCATACGTTCTCCTGAAGCCTCCTAGGGTGAGCGCACGCACGCTACCTGCTCCTTTGAATGCATCTTGGCGGGAACCTCAGGAGCAGCCACACCGAATGATGTCACTACCTCTGGGTACTTAGCCTCCGTTCACCAATAGTGCTACAAGTTAGCAAGGATTACAGTCCAGCTATTTCTGACCGCTTCTAAGCTGCCCGTTTGGAACACTTCCTCCTACCCTGTGGGGTATCTCGCTGATTCCTGGAAGCTCTGGGTACCCACTCCTCGGGCACCCTTCCGCTTCTATCCACCCTCCAGGGTTCGCCTTGCTCTAACTATCCAGGACACCCGCACCTTGGGGGTCTTGTCTGTTCTTTTCTCCAGGAACCCTGCCAGAAGTAACCCTAGGTCCTCACTCCTCGAGGGCCAACTTGCTCCTATCTCTTCGAGTATGCTCACCACGGACCTCGGGACCTCTAACTTGCTTATTTACTACAGAGGAAGTACAGCCTTGACTACAGCTACCATTTCAGAGAGTAACTCAGCTCTTCAGACTCTATCTGCTTCTCCCCACCAGATCCTCAGCGTACTCCGTTTGCGGACTACTACAGGATCTATCTATGTCAGCCATACTACTGGGACCGGGTTCTCGGGTTACCCCGCTCTGTGGACCACTACAGGACATACGTCTCCCAGCCAGGGTGAGAGGTACACGACACCTGAATATCCTGTATCAGGTCGGGACTCATTCCAGAGGTACTCAGAGTCAACAAGCACTGTCCGCTCTTCGAACAGCACCATTGCTGTACAATAAAGCTTTTTTCTTCTGTGTCCACTTACTCCAGAGTTCAGCCTATCACTGTGGTTCCCCACGGGGACCCTCGCCGTGGGAGGTATCATGGCCACAACGTCCAAGGGTCCATCAACATGCCTCAAACACAACAGATTGCTAACTCCATGGTCTCGGCTCAGCTCACAGCCCTATAGGCCACTTCTGGTCTGGCCCAGTGGATCACCAAGCAACATAAGTCTTTGGAAAATCTGGCTGCTGCCTTCAATCAGTTACATGCACAACTGAATACCCCGACAGTTCAAGTTAAAGAACCGATACCTCCAGTAGTGACTGTCAAGACTACTGTACCTCTATCTACTCCTACACGCTTCACTGGGGAAGCACAGATGTGCAGATGTTTTATTAACCAATGTAGTATGCATTTCTCTTTGCAACCTAACTACTTCCCAACAGCTACCGCCAAGACCACCTATATCCTATCATTACTTGATGGAAGAGCCCTGGCCTGGGCTTCACCGCTATGGCAACACGGTGACCCGGTATTGAATGACTTGACCAGCTTCTTGGATCTCCCCAAGTCTGTATTTGATGACCCAGCTTGTCAAACCATCGCGGGATCTATCCTGCTACATCTTCAGCAAGGTAACAAGCCTTTACCAGAATATGGGCTAGATTTTAAAAGCCCTGCTGGATTTACGTGCGCAGGGCACTCGCGCGCCGGCACCTATTTTGACGGCGCGCGCTAAGCCCCAGGACACGCGTAAGTCCCAGGGATTCGTAAAAGGGGCGGGAGGGGGCATGTCCGGGGCGTGTCCGGGATCAGGGGGCGGTCTGGGGCAGGTCCGGGGGCGTGGCAACGGTTCGGGGGTGGGCCGGGATGGCGGTCCCGAGTCCTCCGGCACTGCGGCCTGTGCCGGAGGATGCCGAGGCGGCACGCGCAAGTTGCCCAACAAAGGTGGGGGGGGGGATTTAGGTAGGGCTGGGGGGTGGAGTAGATAGGGGAAGGGAGGGGAAGGTGGGGGGACGCAGAAGGAAAGTTCCCTCCGAGGCCGCTCCGATTTCGGAGCGGCCTCGGAGGGAACGGAGGCAGGCTGTGCGGCTCGGCGCGCGCAGAATGCCAATTTTGCGCAGTTGCGCACACCGACCCCGGATTTTATAAGATACGCGCGGCTACGTGCGTATCTTATAATATCTGGTGTACATTTGTTCGCGGGCGCTTATGTTTTTAAGGTCTACCTCAGCGTGACTGAATTCAAGACTTTAGCATCCGAACTACATTGGGACTTAGGCTGTCTACATACTATTTTCATGGAAGGTCTCAACTCCCGATTGAAGGACGAATTGGTGGCTCGTGTTTTGCCTGATACCCTAGAGTCTCTCATGGAATTGGCTGGGAGAACTGACCGCCACATTCGAGACCGGACTCAGGAGGCTGAGTCCCCGGAAGCACGTCCCGGGAGGTAACCGTCCTAAAACCATGCATACAGCTCCTAACCCACCATCTACTCCTACTGAAGAGGATGAGCCTATGTAACTAGGCCGTAGCCATTTAACTTCAAAGGAGAGACATTTTCACGAACGCATGGGGTTATGCATGTACTGTGGTCAATGCGGCCATGCTGTCCAAATTTGTCCCATCTGTCCGGGACATGCAGACCTAGGATCCACAGGAGGACTCTTCCTAGGTCTAACTATACCCACTCCTCCACTATCTCTTCCAGTCTCACTTATCTGTGGTAGTCTTGAATTCCAAACCCTTGTCCTTGTGAACTCTGGGGCCAGAGGAAATCTTATTTTAAAACGCTTGGTGGAACATCTGCTAATTCCTACTATGACCATGGCCACGCCATTTCTACTATCATCTATACACGGAGAACCAGTTCCTGGAGAGGTCTCGCTGACTACGCAAGCCATAGGCCTACGCACCGGAGCGCTACATTCAGAGACCATCTCTTTCCTCGTATTGGAGAAGGACATGCACCCTGTGGTGCTCGGACTGCCCTGGCTGCAGGACCATATGCCGCAGTTCAACTGGGCTGTTGGAACTATCACGATGGGGACCTGGCTGTGATGGCAGATGCCTTTCAGAAGTCTCTCCAGTATCCTGTATGCTTACTACACCATCTTTACCTGGCCTAGCTCCTCAATATGCCTCATTTTAGGACATGTTCTTGAAACAAGCAGCAGATGTACTACCACCTCCCAGGGTTTTTTACTGTGCTGTTAACCTGAAGCCAAATTCGGAGCCTACCAAGGGAAGAGTCTACCCTCTCTCGGCAGCAGAGACTAAGGCTATGTCAGCCTATATACAAGAGAACCTCCAAAAGGGATTCATCAGACCTTCTTTTTTTGTAATATATGTTTATTGTTGTGAAGTAACAAAGTACAAACACTATACTGTACATATTCAACCAAATGTAACAAAACCGGGTGTAGACTGTGTACAAAATATAACTCACAAAAGATAGCATATATTGGTCTCCCCCGTAAAGCCGTCATAAAAAATGTCCATCAGTAATTGTAGCAACATAATATAGAAAAGGAATAAACTGTATGGCTTATGAGCCAGAGTATCTTCACTTTTTCTTGTTCCTAATTTATGCGTCTCCCCCATAAATTTAGGAACTTTCCCAAACCCCTCCCCTTATCCCTTCCCCCCCTCCCCAATGTGTGTCGTAGGTAGATGGAAAGGGTATAATCGCGACTAACATAGCCTGTATAGGGGCAACGCAACGAGATCGTCATGTTCTTGTCTGGGTGGAGATGGTAACATGGTCACTTGGTAACAGGGTAGTTGGACAGGTGGCGTGTTAATTGCCAGGGCGTCTGGCGGCAGGTAGCCATAAAGAATTCTGTGTGGTCTCGGAGAGTGCCACAGTGTCGAGCCGATGTAGAGGGGACTATATTGTGCTGTCAGTGCCCATTGCCAAAAGAAAAATCGCCTAGTCGGTGTGTTGCCTTCCCGTCTTAGTAATAGCCGGGCTTAGATGCGAGTGGAATGGCTGCCATATCTGTCGCATTTTGTCCCTCTGTTTCGTGGTAGAATGTTTCGCTAATAGAAACTCTTGAGTACTCAGGCTTATCATCCTTTGAAACCAATGATCCTTCATTGGGGCCTGCTGGGATAACCATTCGGTCAGGATAACTTTTTTCCCCATCGTGGCAGCCTTAGTTAGGAATATCCCCAGGTAGTCAATATCTGGCATAGTAGCCCTCGACACTCCAAACAGCCAGACATTGGGATCGACCGGGATAGGGTGACCCCATATTTTCCTGCAAAATGACGCAATGTCTGCCCAAAATCCTAGGATGGCAGGACATTCCCAAAAGCAGTGGATGTAAGAGCCAGTGGGTGCGAGGCATTTCAAGCAGGCGGGCGTGGGGCACAGCTTGAATTTGAAGGCGATAGCGGGAGGAATATAGCCCTTCCAAAGAAATTTAAATTGGGTCTCACGTAGTTGTTCGTTGGTGGATATTTCCCGAATTGTAGCAAAGGTGTGAGTGAATTCTTGGAGGGAAAGATTAAATTCTGGCCATGTTTTCCAGGACAGGTACAATGGGGTGAGCGCGTCTCCGTCCAAGCAACCTGCCAGTTCCCCATAGAAACGGGAAATACTTGGTCCAGTTTTAGTGCCTGCTGTTATTAAAGTGGTCAAGGCCGGCCGCTGGGTCCCAAGGGTATGCTCCCCTCCCACCGAGCTAAGAAAGTGGCGGAGCTGAAGGTACGCAAAGAAGTCAGTAGAGGGGATCTGGTATCGCTTCTGAAGATCTTGAAAACTATAAAGGCCCTCTGTCTCTTTATTTGCCAGTTGATGTAAGCATATTAGCCCTTGCTTTCGCCACTGGAGAAAAATCGAAGGCCCCTGGCCTGGGAGGAAGTGTGGGTTATAGGCGATGCTCATCAGGGGTGTCGTGTGGTATGGAAACCCCAGTTTCGAACAAACAAACTTCCACGTACGCCTGCATGTCTGAAGCAGAAGATGCGGTCGTATTTCACTCGGTATTGAGGCGGGCGGAACATGCAAAAGACTGTTTAAGGATGGGACCCCTAAACCATGCCTTTAGGAACGCTCCCGGAATGAAAAATGAAGTATCTAGTAGGCAGTCCTGTACCAACCGGAGATTACATGATAAATTATATCGGAAAAGGTTTGGGCATCCCAGTCCCCCTTTCGTTTCCGGCAGGTGTAGGGTTCTGAGTGAGATTCTGGCCTTCTTCCCTCCCCAAAGGAAGCCAGAAATTGTCTTGTTAAGTAGTTGAAGGTCTCGTAGCCGTAGCCACAATGGGAGCATTTGAATAATGTACATCCATTTGGGGAGAACCACCATTTGATAGAGATGGACCCGCCCGCGTAAGGATAAGGGTAACGATGACCAGTGTGTCTATAGTATTTTTAAGTTTAGGTTGTACATTGAGGTGGTATATGGTATCCAGGTCGGACGGAATAATCACCCCTAGGTATTTCAGCTGCTTATTTGCCCATTTTAGCTGGAAGGGCGCGGGCCAGTTGAGCTGGGCCGCTTGACAGACATCCAGAGCTTCGGACTTGTCCCTATTGATCTTCAGACCTGCAAACGAGCCGAACTGTGACTGCAGGTCTAGTACGAGGGGAAGAGAAGTAAGTGGTTGTGTCAAAAAGACGAGGACATCGTCAGCGAAAGCAGCCACCTTAAAGGTCTTGTTGCCCCTTTCAAATCCTTTGATGTCCGGGTGTTGGTCAATTTTGCGCAATAACGGATCAATGGATAGAATATATAAGAGTGGGGATAGCGGACAGCCCTGTCGAACACCTCTATGTAGTAGAAAGGCATCTGATTTTTGACCGTTGATCAAGATTCTGGATTTTGGATTGTCGTATAATAAAGCAATATAATCAATTATTGGGCCCGAAAAACCATATTTGTGTAAGACTGAGAACAAGTACTTCCAGGAGACCCTATCGAAGGCTTTCTCCGAGTCAAAGCCTACCGCCATCGCCGGGATTTGCTGGTGTTGAGAGATTCGCATGGCCGAGAGTAATTTGAGTACATGGCTGGTGGCTCTCCGCCCCTGGACAAAGCCCACCTGGTGTTCTGAGATGAGGGATAGCAATATCGAGTTCATTCGATCAGCTAGCACTTTTGCTAAGATTTTGAGATCACAGTTTAAGAGAGAGATCGGCCTGTAAGAAGCTGTTAGGGTGGGGTCTTTTCCTTCTTTTGGTAAGACCGTGATAATGGTGGTGTTAAAATCACCTGGAAATTTGTGTTTGGTCAGGCCTTCCTTGTAAAAGTCTGATAAAGGGGACGCCACCAGCTCAGGTAACTGTTTATAAAAATCATACGAGAAACCGTCTGGGCCAGGCGCTTTTCCCTTAGCGACCCCCTTAATCACTCGGATGACCTCTTGGATTTGTATGGGTTTGTTAAGGCGCGCCAGCTGGACCTCTGTGAGCTGGGGCAGTGAGACATCCGAGAAAAATTCTCGCTCCTGAGATGTTGCTGGAGCCAGGTCATCTGTGTAGAGGGCTTCGTAGAATGCTCAGAAGACATTTCCCATATCCAACACGTCAGTCACTAGTTTGCTTTCTTTCGTCTTCATGGTGTGAATGAAGGACTTCTTCCTGGTCCCTCGCACCAGGTTAGCTAATGGTCTGCCGATCTTGTTCCCAAAATTGAAAAAATTATGGTTCATGACTTGTAACTCCCGGTAGGCTCGAACATGTAAGGTTGTGTTTAGTCGGTTTAGTGTACTGAAATACAGCTTTTTGTGAGTGTCCGTAGGTGAGGAAAGCCATTGTGCTTTAAGAGTCTTCATTTTAGCTTCCAGAGACAGTATCTCAGCCGCCACCCTCTTCGTTCTAGTGCTGAGATACGCAATTATGTCCCCCAGTATGACGGCCTTGCCCGCTTCCCAAAATAAAATCGGTGCAGTGCGATGCTGTTCGTTATTCTGGGCATAGAGTCTCCATTTATCTTTCAGGTAGTCTTGGAAATCCACATCTGTGGCCAAGCCCCCCGGGAAATGCCATGGCCGTTCGCCCTGTGGTCTGTCGCCGAGTCGGAGAGTCAAGGTCACTGGGGAGTGGTCCGAGATCACTGGAGTCTCCACCTCCGCCTTCTGAGACTTAGAGAACAGCTGTCGTGCCAGAAGGATGTAATCGATTCTGGACTGTGAGCCATGGGGGGGTGTAATGTACGCCACACATCAATGAGGTCCAGATTTTGGCATAGCAGTTTAATTCCATTAAAAGTACCTGGACGGGGAGTGTGCCCTGCTGGGGTTCTGTCCATTTCCGGGTCGTGAACACAATTGAAATCGCCCGCTACTATCAGGGAGCCCTCCATATGGGTCAAAAGAGTACTCAGCAAGCGGTTAAAGAAACATGGGGCATTCATACTTGGTGCATAGATGTTACATATTGTGACCATGGTACCTTTCCATCGGCCCACAACCAGGACATATCTCCCCTCTGGGTCCGCCATAGAATGCTTTACAGTGAAATCGGCAGACTTGTGCATCAAAACCGCCACCCCTGCTTTACGCCCCTGTGCAGCCGCAAACCAGCAGTCTCCTACCCAGTCCCTCTTTAATTTCAAACTCTCTACAGCATTTAAATGGGTTTCTTGTAAGCATGCAATTTCAGTGCCTAATTTCTTAAAGTTGTTCAGAATCTTTTTACGTTTGATAGGTGTGCCCAGTCCGTGCACATTCCAGGACACCAACTTATTCATGTAATGCCTCTGTCTTGAACATTTCTTGTGTCTGCTAATCTCTGTATTGATGTGGAGGGAGTGCCCAGCCTCCACTCACCCCCAAAAGACCAGGGCGCACCGCTTCTACCACGCCATCCTAGCTCTGTCAGCGCATCCCCTACCATCCCGTGCCCTTTCCAACCTCTTAACCTTTTACGTCCCCTATCAGCTTGTCCCCCCTCCCTTTCCCCCCCACACATACATCCAGCTCAAAGTCTTTCTCCCACTACCCGCAAGCGGGGGGGAGATCTGGGGTCAGTGTTGGATGTGCAAGCTCCCCGCACATTATAGAAAAAATAAAAGAAAAGCAACCAAATGTCCCCTTATCAGTCGCAAGTGTAGACTACAGTCCGGTGAGGACAGGAACAAAAACAAGAACAAAAGTCTGCAGGGACGCCTTCCCTGCAGTCACCATCAGAACTAAAGTTAAACATCCCGGAACCCGGCTAATAGAACCCCGCAGGTGCCATAACAATGGAAGCGCCAGGGGACCAGAGTTCGAGGGCATCCCAGTCATTCCGGCTTGTCCGATGCTGTGCCCCAACGCTTGTAGCCGTGTCCTGTTGATGAAAGTCAGTACTCCCCAGCGTTTCTCTGTCCGCTCACGGGGAAGGGAACCGCAACACCTTCTTAGCTTCATCCGGCGAGTTGAAGGTGAACACCTTCCCATCCTGCCAGACCTTCAACGTAGCAGGATACTGTAAAGCAAATCTCTTGTCGGTCTCCACGAGGTGGGAACACAGGGCAGAGTATTGCCTTCGCAGCTGGGAGACTCGGGCCGAGTAATCTTGGGTAAGGCGGATGCGGTGGTTATTATATGTGAGCTCTTTTTGGCGTCGGGACGCTGACCAGATTTGTTGCTTATGGGCATAGTTCAAAAATTTAGCGATGGCGATTCGGGGGCGGGTGCCGTTCGGTTTTCTAGGGCCTACTCTGTGCGCCCGTTCCACCATAAGCTCAGGGAGGCCCATGGCGTCCGGGAGCCAGGAAGCAAGGAACTCACCCAGCCCTTTATCGTCCACTGTCTCTGGTAGTCCCAGGAACCGGAGATTAGACCGCCTGGAGCGGTTCTCAAGATCGTCGAGTTTTTCTTGGCATTCTTTTAGGGCGGTTGCTTGTGCCTTGAGCTGAAGAGCAGCAGCCGCCATGTCTTCCTCCACCGTCATCACTTGCGTTTCCATGTGGTCGAGCCGGGGTCCCAGATCTGTTAACGTCTCGCTCATGCCGGTCAATTTCTCATGAATTCCCGCTAGCTTTTCGTCGAGTGTGGCCGCTATGGTTTCCCAAAGGGTCGCCAGGGTGATCGTTTCCGTAAGGCTCTCAGTCGGCTTTTGTGCTGCCGCTTCCGCCGCCATCTTGGGCTCCCCCGCCTTGCCTCTGTCCTTCTCCTTTTCCTTATGTGAGGTCCGGGAAGTCATAGGTTGCGGCGATTTATTCATGAATTTCACAATAGACATATGCCAGCTGTCGGGGTGATCAAGAAAAAACTTAAAATCGCCGGTTCTTAGGGGTTTTGCCGGTGCGAAATGTGCAGGGAGCTCGGAGCTGAAGGGAAACGCGTCCTCCTCAGCACATCACCCCACGTGACCCCTCATCAGACCTTCTAAATCCCCGGCTGGAGCAGGATTTTTCTTCGTTGGGAAAAAAGATGGTACACTTCGCCCTTGCATCGATTACAGAGGTCTGAATGAGATTACTACCAAAGACCGCTATCCCTTACCTCTAATACCAGAATTATTTGACAGGCTTCAGGGAGCCAAAATATTCTCTAAATTGGATTTCAAAGAGTCTTACAACCTGCTGTGTATCCGGTCCGGAGACGAGTGGAAAACAGCCTTTAACATCTGCAACGGACACTTCATTATCTCGTCATGCCCTTTGGATTGAGCATCGCACCAGCAGTGTTTCAAAATATGATAAAAGACATCCTGCATGACCTTCTTTATCAGTGCGTAGTGGTGTACCTTGACGACATCTTGATCTTCTCTCAAGATCAGCAAACACACCAGCAGGACGTAAAGAGGGTACTGAGACAGTTACATGAGAATCATCTGTACGCGAAACTTGAAAAGTGTGAATTTTATAAGGAATCAGTACCATTCCTAGGTTACATCGTTTCCAAGAAAGGCTTCCAGATGGACCCCAAAATATTAGAGAGCATCCGAGACTGGCCTCAACCCACAGGCCTGAAGGCTTTACGCCACTTCCTGAGCTTCACGAACTACTACCATTCTTTCATTAAGAAATACTCCTCCTTGACGGTTCCACTCACAGCCATGACTAAGAATGGGGCTAATTCCACCAACTGGTCTCCTGAGGTAGTGGCGGCTTTTCAGACACTTAAAGAAGCCTTCCAAAAAAAGCCTTGTCTCTGCCATCCAGATCCGCATCGCCCATTCATCGTCGAGTTCGATGCTTCAGACGTCAGCTTGGGAGTGGTCTTAAGTCAGTACAGTGACTCCAATGTGCTCCATCCTTGTTTCTTAAGAACATAAGAAAATGCCATACTGGGTCAGACCAAGGGTCCACCAAGCCCAGCATCCTGTTTCCAACAGTGGCCAATCCAGGCCATAAGAACCTGGCAAGCACCCAAAAGCTAAGTCTATTCCATGTTACCATTGCTAATGGCAGTGGTTATTCTCTAAGTGAACTTAATAGCAGGTAATGGACTTCTCCTCCAAGAACTTGTCCAATCCTTTTTTAAACACAGTTATACTAACTGCACTAACCACATCCTCTGGCAACAAATTCCAGAGTTTAATTGTGCGCTGAATAAAAAAGAACTTTCTCCGATTAGTTTTAAATGTGCCCCATGCTAACTTCATGGAGTGCCCCCTAGTATTTCTACTAGTAAATAACCGATTCTACCCGTTCTAGACCTCTCATGATTTTAAACATCTCTATCATATCTCCCCTCAGTCGTCTCTTCTCCAAGCTGAAAAGTCCTAACCTCTTTAGTCTTTCCTCATAGGGGAGCTGTTCCATTCCCCTTATCATTTTGGTAGCCCTTCTCTGTACCTTTTCCATCGCAATTATGTCTTTTTTGAGATGCGGCGACCAGAATTGTTCACAGTATTCAAGGTGCGGTCTCACCATGGAGCTATACAGAGGCATTATGACATTTTCCGTTTTATTCACCATTCCCTTTCTAATAATTCCCAACATTCTGTTTGCTTTTTTGACTGCTGCAGCACACTGAACCAACGATTTCAATGTGTTATCCACTATGACACCTAGATCTCTTTCTTGGGTTGTAGCACCTAATATGGAACCCAACATTGTGTAATTATAGCATGGGTTATTTTTCCCTATATGCATCACCTTGCACTTATCCACATTAAATTTCATCTGCCATTTGGATGCCCAATTTTCCAGTCTCACAAGGTCTTCCTGCAATTTATCACAATCTGCTTGTGATTTAACTACTCTGAACAATTTTGTGTCATCTGCAAATTTGATTATCTCACTCGTCGTATTTCTTTCCATATTATTTATAAATATATTGAAAAGTAAGGGTCCCAATACAGATCCCTGAGGCACTCCACTGCCCACTCCCTTCCACTGAGAAAGTTGTTCATTTAATCCTACTCTCTGTTTCCTGTCTTTTAGCCAGTTTGCAATCCACGAAAGGACATCGCCACCTATCCCATGACTTTTACTTTTCCTAGAAGCCTCTCATGAGGAACTTTGTCAAACGCCTTCTGAAAATCCAAGTATACTATATCTACTGGTTCACCTTTATCCACATGTTTGTTAACTCCTTCAAAAAAGTGAAGCAGATTTGTGAGGCAAGACTTGCCCTGGGTAAAGCCATGCTGACTTTGTTCCATTAAACCATGTCTTTCTATATGTTCTGTGATTTTGATGTTTAGAACACTTTGCACAATTTTTCCTGGCACTGAAGTCAGGCTAACCAGTCTGTAGTTTCCCAGATTGCCCCTGGAGCCCTTTTTAAATATTGGGGTTACATTTGCTATCCTCCAGTCTTCAGGTACAATGGATGATTTTAATGATAGGTTACAAATTTTTACTAATAGGTCTGAAATTTCATTTTTTAGTTCCTTCAGAAATCTGGGGTGTATACATTCTGGTCCCAGTGATTTACTACTCTTCAGTTTGTCAATCAGGTCTACCACATCTTCTAGGTTCACCGTGATTTGATTCAGTCCATCTGAATCATTACCCATGAAAACCTTCTCCATTACAGGTACCTCCCCAACATCCTCTTCAGTAAACACCGAAGCAAAGAAATCATTTAATCTTTCCGCGATGGCCTTATCTTCTCTAAGTGCCCCTTTAACCCCTCGATCATCTAACGGTCCAACTGACTCCCTCACAGGCTTTCTGCTTCGGATATATTTAAAAAAGTTTTTACTATGAGTTTTTGCCTCTACAGCCAACTTCTTTTCAAATTCTCTCTTAGCCTGTTTTATCAATGTCTTACATTTAACTTGCCAACATTTATGCTTTATCCTATTTTCTTCTGTTGGATCCTTCTTCCAATTTTTGAATGAAGATCTTTTGGCTAAAATAGCTTCTTTCACCTCCCCTTTTAACCATGCCGGTAATCGTTTTGCCTTCTTTCCACCTTTCTTAATGTGTGTAATACATCTGGACTGTGCTTCTAGAATGGTATTTTTTAACAATGACCACGCCTCTTGGACATTTTTTACTTTTGTAGCTGCTCCTTTCAGTCTAACTTCAGGTAGTCAGCCTGAGTGACTCACTGCTCTCTTGATTAACTAATGTTGGTCCCTATTCAAACCCAATCACACTACCTCAACACCTTTCCAAGGTGAGTAACTGAGCTGAACTATTCAACTTTTTTACTTCTGTATACACTGCTCCTAGTTTATTTATAGCTTCTGGCTACTTTTGGGTTTTTTTTTTGTTTGTTTTGTTTTTTTTTCAATACAAACACTCAGTTAGTATTAAATACAAACACTCAGTTCTTTAAAAGTCTGGAGAACTGGCGATTCTCGCCTGCTGAAATAAATTATGGAATCGGAGACAAAGGACTGCTCACTATAAAACTAGCCTTTGAGGAGTGGCGTCCCTAGCTGGAGGGTGCTAAACATCAAATTCTAGTATACACCGATCACAAAAACTTGGAGTATCTCCGACATGCACAGCAGCTCAATCATCGACAGACTAGATGCTCACTGTTTTTTAACAGATTTGATTTTCTACTCAAATATTGTCTGGGAGACAAAAACGTCAGAACTGATGCGCTTTCACGATCCTTCTCCCCTGAGGACGTGCCTGTTAAGCCCCATCACATCATCAATCCCGAGAGGGTGGTTCTTGCAGCCACTCATGCTATACCTCCTGGGAGGACGGTTGTGCCCGAAGCCTAAGGAAGAAGCTATTGAAATGGTCACATAATTCCCACTTGGCCAGCCACCCTGGACAGAACCGTACACTTGCCATGCTCCAATGATATTATTGGTGGCCAACAAAGAAAGAGGATGTGCAAGCCTATGTGGCTTCCTGCGCTACTGTGCAAAACAAAAACTTCCTGCTGGCCGTCCCTGGGGCCTCCTACAACCTCTGCCAGTTCCAGATGAGCTCTGGACACATATAGTGACCAATTTTGTGATAGACCTACCACTCTCCAATGGAAATAATACAATTTGGGTCACTGTTGATCGCTTCTCTAAAACGGCACACTTTGTGGCTTCGCCAGGCCTACCATCGGCTGATGAACTAGCAAAGCTTTTTGTCAAGCATTTTTTCCGCCACCATGGGATGCCTAAATACATCTTGTCCGATAGAGGTGTGCAATTCACCGCAGAATTCTGGAGAGCTCTTTGTCAAATATTTGACATCTCCCTGGATTTAACCTCTGCTTATCACCCACAGTCTAATGGGAAAACCAAAAGGACGAACAGAACACTTAAACAGTTCCTGTGATCTTATGTGAATACAAGACAAAGCGACTGGGCAGAATTACTACCGTGTGCAGAATTTGCTATAAATTCTCATCCTGCCACATCCACAGGATCTACTCCATTTCAAGTCGTCTATGGTTATCAACCATTACCTCCTCTACCCGCTACGTTTCTGGGTACTTGGAACTACCAGTTCACCGATACCTCTAGCAGTTCAGCTAGACCCTCCAGAACTTCATCCTCAACCCCCACCAGTTCACCCCAAGCTGCAACCCAAAGACTACAGACAAAAGACAAGTGTGATTTCAATTACGCAAGTCTCTCAGCAGGTGTAAATGCAGACAGACAAGTTCAGAAATGTATGCACATATATTGCTTACAAAATAGCAAGCTGAGTGTTGCTTCTAAGCCTCAGCCTCGAATGCCCGTAATCTACCCCTTTTTATCCCATTTGAATTGATGCACAATACTCAAGTACACGCCCACTCTCCGGGGTTAGAAAGTAGCCAAAAGCCTTTACACTATCTTTATGCACATAATCCGCGTACCTCTTTGAACATTCCCTCCAAAGTAGGATTTTATGCCCGTAAGTCACTTTGAAAATCAAGCCCTTTCTTAACTAATTCTCAATGAGAAACAATTTCTCTTTGAAAATTAACATAATCTGTGCACTGGGGCGATAACTTTCAAACTGGCACACGGGCACATACATGAGTGCGCGTGCTGGTGCATGTCAAGATACGCTGTCATTTTATATCATACGTGCGCATATGTGCGGACGTTAGAAAATAGCCTGGCCGTGCGCACATGCCCAACAAATTTTAAATGTCATTGGCATCCTTTTTACTTTGATGAGGCCCTTCCTTTCACTCCCAGTCTTAAAGAACTAGAATTATTTGGTAGGATTTCAGGATTTAAAGTTAATATGAGGAACCTGGGTGTCTTTAATCTAAGCTTAGATTAGGTTCAAGTACAACAAATTCAAGACAAATTTCCCTTTAAATGTGCACAGATGAGTATAAGATAGGGGCTGATTGGCAGCAATTATTTCAGTTAAACTACGTGTCCTTGATACAGTTCGGGAGATGGGGGTGTGGTCACGTTATAACTTTTCATGGCTGGGATGTTTAGCCTCCCTAAAAATGAGCATTTTGCTAAAATGGAATTACTTTTTTCAGGTACAACCTATAGAGATTCCAAACAAGTTTATGCAAATATTGCAAAAAGGAGGAAATGGCCCCTCATATTGCGAGGAAGGTGCTTTTCCTTAAAAAGACACAGGGGGGCTTCGCAGTACCCAGTTTTTGGCAGTACTATGTAGCAACCCAGCTCAGTGCTCTTTGTAATTGGATATTGCAGAGACCTCTCAAGCAGTAGGCGTTATTGCAACAAGAGACTCTGCCTATAGAATCATTATATACTAGCATATGGGACCCTCATTTTACTAAGCTGGCACGACAATTGACAATTGTATTTATTTAAAATTTATTTAAAATCTTATATTCCATATTTCCTAAAAGGTTCAGTGTAGATTTTGACTATAAAGCTTTGGGAGAGATATAGATTGATACTAACAGGTCATGCTTTATATTCCCTGCTAATGCCTTTAGATGTGTATGACAGATCTTATAAATGAATAGATGCAATACTGTATTTTTGCAGATAGAGGAGGTTTGGTGAATGATGTTGTGGTCAGTTATTCTTGGATGGGAAAATGTTGGAGTTTGAAGAAATAAAGGAGAAATTTGGGGTTCTGGTGTTGGAGAGATTTAGGAATCTTCAGCTCCAACACTGTCTCTCTAGAGCCCCTCTTTGCAGTCACCGAGGGACGCCGTGATTTTATAATTTGCGTGCATGTTATAAACAGCCTGACTGTGTGCACATGTGCCCCTCATTTTAAGTGAGCATGCGCCTAGCCACTTAAACCTCACTTCTACCATGTAAGTTGGGGAATTTTAAAAAGGACATGCATCCCCACCATTGCCAGTTTACCAGTTCATCCACCAGTTCACCCAGTTAAAAGCTAGGTCCTCCAAAGTCCTCTGGTTTGATAGCCTACACTCCCCCAGTTAACCCAGACCCTTTAAAGCCCTCAGGAATGGCTCGCTCCTTTCGTTTTATTACTAATACGTCCTCCATAGCAGAAGAAAAGTTACGCAGCAGGGGAAGTTGGCGCACACTGGGTCACTTAATTATTTGCGCGCACGTCTCTTGGCCAGGCCCCGAAACGCCCATGCCCGGCCCAGACCATGCCCACTCCACAACCCATTTTGGGAATTTTTCACATGTGCATGCAGCGGGTTTTACACGCATATCTGGGCAATTTTTAAAATAGGGTTGGGGCACGTAAGCCTGACTTCTTTGTGCGTCCCCGATTCATGCATCATGCCAAGCATTTACCTTTATATCTCTTGAATAATGAAAATTCTTTTTTTGAAAAAGAGATTATTACTTACATTTTCCGTCCAAGAAGGCCATGTAATCTTCCTAGAAAATGAAAATAAAAAAGATTAAACTCTTTGTACATCTATAAGCATGAAAATCTTTCTGTTAGCGTACTCACGCAATAGTCAGCCTTTTGCTTCAGATGTAGTATTTCTTTGTCTTTTTCTTCTATTTTCCTTAGGGGAAAAAACATTGAACAGAGCATTAGATTGGCATAAGTACAAGGGCAATTTTTAGACTGGCTGCAGATTTGTATTCCCGTGCGAACAATAGTCCCTGCAAGTCCATTTCCAAATGACAGCAGCGGGAACGGTTATCCCATTTGGCCATAGATATGTCCACCTGCTCTGAAGCTGATGCAAATACGTGCATCAGAAGTACACTTGAGGCTTTCAGACTGAAAGCGCCATGCACATCTTTTTCTCCCTCAGCCCCAACTCTACCCTATGTGCTGCCAGCCCCACCTAATAATCCTGCCCCCCAAGCTTTTATTAAAGCACCACCAGGCTTGCCCCTAATCCTGCTCAACTTCTGGCCCACCCCTACATATCACCCAAGTCCAGGGGTGGCCAAGTCCAGTCCTCTAGAGCCACAAGCAGGTCAGTTTTTCAAGATAACCACAATTACTACGCATGAGATAGATTTGCAAGCACTGCCTCCATAGTATGCAAATATATCTCATGCACATTCAGTGTGAATATCCTGAAATCCTGGCCTGCCTGTGGCTCTCATGGACTGGAGTTGGCCACCGCTGCCCAAGTCCCATGTTCCAGAGGGGCAAAAGCGAACCCCAGTTCCTCCTGCCCTGCTAGTGCCGTACTTCAAATTGGTGCAGGCCTTCAATGGCTCCTGAACGTTTTGAACTTCAGGGCACAGGTACAATACGAGGGAGCCTGAAGGGATCAGGGGATAGAGAGCAAGGCCCTGGAGATACTTTTGTAAAGGTTTGGGGGAGGGGGACAGGTTTAATTGGGGAGGTAGAGTTGGCTGCCAATTCTTAGTGCTTGCTATTTGTATAAAGTGGGCACTAAAATATTTTAGTTTGTGTTATAGGCCAATAATGCACATAAATCCTCCCCCCCCCCCCAAATAAAACCAACATGAAAAAACATTTACAGACATGCGGGGGAAACTTTTTGTTCTTAGTTTATTTCTATCATTTCATTTATAAAACCAAATGACACAGGAAACAACATTAACATGTCCTGGGTTTCATATGACCCAGCACATCCCTAGGTGACACAGGTGAGCTTGTGCACCTCACTATTGGCTCTAAATTCTAGGGCTCCTGCTAGAATTTAATTGGATAAGCGCTAAATATTCCAGGATGGTTATTTAGATGGATACCTATTATGTTATCTGTCTAAATAATGTTTGAATATGGATCTCCCTGTCCCTAACATAATTATTACCTTGAACAATGTAATAGGTCTATTTACCTCAGAAGATGATCTTCCCACACTGTGAAAAAAAGGAAAATATGTATCATTTTTATGGCTGGAAAGTTAGGTACCAATATTCAAAACAAGCTGAGCCACTACATTTTGGCTCCTAAGTTAGAAATCAATTTTCCAAAGATTTAGTGGGTTTACTAAGCAGTTGTTTTCTTCCATTTTTTAGGAGTTCTTTCTGCAAGGAAACATTTTCAAGTCAAATATTTAGCAATGTGATGACTGGAAAATTTATCTAGTTAAGTTAATGGGATAAGCTGTCAAATCAGCTACAGTAACAGAGAACTTAAGAGGCTGGCCAACTAACTCCTATTTAAAAACGGGCTCCAGGTGATACTGGAAACTGCAGATTCATGAGCCTAATGTTAGTGCTGGGAAAAATTGTAGAAATTTTTCTGAAGCTATCCTGAATAAAATTACTGGCCATATGGATAGACACAGATTAATGGGGCAGAGCCAACAGGGATTTAGCAAAGGAAAGTCTTGCCTCACAATCTGTTAGGTTTTTTGAAGGGGTTAATAAGCATGTGGAGAAGGATGAGGCGACTGACAAAGTGTGTCTGTAATTTCAGAAGCACTGGGTAAAGTCCCTCATGAGAGTAAATGGAAAAGTCATGGAACAGGAGGAAATATTCTATTGTGGCTTGAGAACTGGCTAAATAAGGAAGAGAGTCGGACTGCATGGTTATTTCTCTCAACGGAGAAAGATAAATAAAGGAGTGCTACATGGATCTCTGTCGGGGGCCAGTGCTTTTTAATAGAGATGTGCAGCAGGGACGGATTCGTCCCATTTGGTATTCATATTCGTCGGGACCCAAATCCGTTGCATCCGTTCTCAGGGGACCCCGATCCGTTCATTAGTTACATATGTATTCATTTCCCCAAAAAACCCCATCCCAACCTTTTACATTTAATTAACTTCAAACCCCACCCTCCTGACCCCCCCAAGACTTGCCAAAAGTCCCTGGTGGTCCAGCGGGGGTCCTGGAGCGATCTCCTGAACTCGGGCCATCAGCTGCCAGTATTCAAAATGGCACCGATAGCCTTTGCACTTACTATGTCACAGGGGCTACCGGTGCCATTGGTCGGCCCCTGTCACATGGTAGGAGCACAACATGGCACCGGCCGTCCATTGCTCCTACCATGTGACAGGGACCAACCAATGGCACCAGTAGCCCCTGTGACATAGTAAGAGCAAAGGCTATCGGTGCCATTTTGAATACCGGCAGCTGACAGCCCGAATGCAGGAGATCGCTCCAGGACCCCTGCTGGAAGACTATGGACTTTTGGCACGTCTTGGGGGGTCAGGAGGGTGAGGGTTTATTCATTAGCGATACATAGTATTCGTGGGGGTTCGCCATACGTTTTGCGGCCCCCACGAATACAACAATTACCAATATGTTGTGGATTACCAATATGTTGCAAACGAATGCACACCCCTACTTTTTAATACATTTATAAATGATCAGGAAAAGGGTGCGAGGTGAAGCACAAAATTCTTCAAGGTTGTTCGATCTTCAGTCAGTTGTGAGGAATTGCAAGAGGCCCTTGAGAGATGGGGAACTGGGTGTCTAAATTGCAGATGTAATTTAATGTGGGCAAGTGCAAGCTGATGCATATAGGAAAGAATAATCCAAACTATAGGTACTCGATGCTGGGTTCGTCAACACCCATGAAAAGGATTTTGGAGTCATTGTGGACAATAATTTGAAATCCTCAGCTCAGTGCGCAGCAGAGCCAAAAAAGCAAATAAAATTAAATATTATTAGGAGAGAAATGGAAAATAAATTGGAGGATATCACAATGCCTCTATATCGATCCATTGTGTAACTGCACCTTGAATATTGTGTGCCGTTACTTCATCTCAAACATATACAGTGCAACTAGAAAAGATACAAAGAAAGGCAACCAAAATGATAAAAGATTAAATGGTTCCCTTATGAGCAAAGGCTAAACAGGTTAGGATCCAGCTTGGAGAAGAGACGGCTGAGGACAAATGATAAAGGTCTTTAAAATCTGTCTAAATATTAGACAAATCTTGAGAGGATGGAATGTGTAAATGGGGAAGAGTTATTTACTCTTTCAGATGGTACTAAGACTAAGGGACACTCCTTGAAGCTAACAGGTAGCAGATTTAAAACAAATCAGAGAAAGTATTTTTGTCTCAAAGCACAAACTGTGGAATTTATTGCCAGAGGATGTGGTGAAAGCAGTCAGCATAGCTGAGTTTAAAAAGAGTTTAGACAAGTTCCTGGAGGAAAAGTCAATAAACCATTATTAGCTCTGAAGACTTCAAAAAGCTACTGATTATCCCAACCCTCTCCTGGAAGCTCATCTAGCCATTTGAGTTTTCTGGATTGCCACTATGAAGATGCCTGAGATAGATTTGAATACCCTCGGTCTCCAATGTATGCAATTTATTTTCATGCCTGTTCATTAGGAATATCCTGAAAACAAGATTAGTTAGGTGTGCCTACAACCAAAAATTATAAACTAAGTAGGACGTTGGTTAAGACAGTGTTTCCCAACCCTCTCCTGGAAGCATACCTAACTAATCTGGTTTTCAGGATATTCCTAATGAACAGGCATGAAATAGATTTGCATAACCCTGGAGACCCAGGGTATGCAAATCTATCTTAGGCTTCTTCATAGTGACAATCCAGAAAACTCAACTGGCTAGATGTGCTTCCAGGAGAGGGTTGGGATAAGCAGTAGCTTTATGAAGTCGAGCAATTAATGGTTTATGGACTTTTTCTCCAGGAACTTGTCTAAACCCTTTTAAAACTCAGCTATGCTGACTGCTTTCACCACATCCTCTGGCAAAGGCCTTAGTGAAAGCCAGACAGGCTACTAGACCTCCCTGATGTAGTCTAGTCACTTCAAAGAAGTATGCTGGGCAAGAAATCAGGGAGCAATAACATAAAATATAATTGTATTAATCAGTGATTTTCACCTGAAATTCTGTGTCTTTCCCAAGTTATCTGCAAAGCAAGAATTATACAGTTAATTACAAATTCTTTTTAACTCAGTGAATATGTGTAGAAAAGTATAATATCCCTATTTCACTGGAGCCAAAGTGAAAAACGTAGGCAGAGCAACTGACACAAATCTCTCAATGAAACCTCAAATTTTCTCAGTAATAAAATCCTCATTCTTCAAATTGTGTCTGCTAAGAATGTTTAAACCTGGTTAGGTGGCTTAACATACACAACTCAACAGTAATGCCGCCAAAGGAAGCTCGGTTGTTCCAAGCACCCAGAAGGCAAATTAGATGAACTTACTGCAACAAAGGAGGCACAACGGGCACCCCGGACATCCTTGACTTGTTTCCCAGATTGGGTGGGGAAGGAAAATAGGGAGACCTTTTTTCTTAGGAGCCTATCACTAGTAAGAGCAAGTGATCAACGTGACAGGTTTGAGCTGAGGGGGATGGTATATAAAGAAGCATACAGGAGAAACCCCAGATCTGACCTTGTCCATTTTAAACCTTATAGTAGCAGGGAATCCTGATCCTCAGGCAATTCTGTAGACAAGGAGGATAACTAGCCGGACCTGGGGGTGGGAGGGACAAGGAGGCCCCAGTGAGCCTAGGGAAGACCAATACTGTTCAACTATGACTTATAATGTTACCTTTATGTTTTTTTGAACTGCAAAGGTAAGCAGATTGCTTCTGTTTTGTTTTATTGTCATTCATTAAGAATGTTTATGAGAAAATGGCCAGAGTCCAGCCAAAGTCTATTCTCTGACAATCCCTTTCACTGCCTATCCCAGCTACAGAGTAAAGGTTGTTATGAGTGGGGGTGTTACAGTCAGCACACAGAGCTGGTCCTAATATATTGGGGTGCAATCAGGTCCAGCATGAAAACTGATCATCCCTCTTACTGTGTGGTTGATTATAACACATATGCCTCCAAAATCTCACAGTTAAAATCCATAATGCACTGTAACTGGAGATTTAGTACATGGTAAGCTCTTTGGAATTGGAAAATTGAAGACAATAGAAAAAGCAGATGTAATGAGTTGATAAATTGATATAAGGTATAGGAACATAGCACATGCAAGGTCTTGCTTTTAAGAGTAGCTCTCATTGTGAGACATGCATTGTCTGGTTCTATTTTCCTATCAACTTTAAAAAGAGACTAAAAACCTGGCTATTTGAGCAAGCATTCTAAGAACGACATCTACGACATCAACATACATCAACACCATCACACCAACTGTCTAAATTTAAGACTATCCATTCATGCCACCCTTACAATTTAATAACCTTACTTGTCCTTAGCCTAACACATAGCTTTATTCCTCTTATATTATATTAAGTGCCTTGTAATTTTAATATGCGTTTGTTCTCCCCCCCTTTAATTATGTGCCAAGTTTCTACCCATGTAACCTGAGCCAAGTTTTATGCCTTGTTCTTTGTAATTGCATTTCACATGCCTGTTTTTCAGTTACAATGTAAACCGAGACGATATGTAAAATTTTACATGAATCCCGGTATAAAAAAAATGTTAAATAAATAAATACATACATACATACATACATACATACATACATACTCACTATAACCTTGCTGTTGAAGCAATAATTTGCTCTGCCTCACCGCAGCACGGCAAGGCCAACCCACAGTTTCCTCCCGCTCGCTCTGCGCTGCACGGATTTCCAACCTGCCTGGGTAAATCAGGTATCTGCTCAAGCGACTTACTCTCGATACACTTGATTCTGTGAGTACCATGACTGCTGACTATCCACTGACACTGCAGTGCCTAGCTCTTGATACCGCTGCGATTGCTGATTTCCGACACTGATTCCGCTATAACTACTATTTCTGCTGATTGCTGATTTCCCGATTGCTGATACTGATATGATCACTGATACTGCTGTGTTAACTTTTGATACTGCTGTGCTTAATTTTGAAAACCACAGTGATTGCTAATTTCCCCTGTCACCCCGCCCCCGCCTTATTACACCTTCTGTACCTCCTCAGCCTCCACAATGGCCACCAACTCAAGCCTCCCCATCCCGCGCATCCATTACCCAACCCATAGAGTTCCTTACCCCACCCTTTTCAGCTCTGTCACCCAATGCAAGTCTCTCCTCCCCACTCACTCAGCTTCTAGGACTCACTACCCTATCCATCGTGCTTCTAAATGCACAATCTCTAACTAAGAAAACTGTATTACTGAATGACTTATTAGTCGACTACAAGCCAGATATTTGCGCCATCACAGAGACCTGGCTCAAAGATTAAGAACATAAGAAATTGCCATGCTGGGTCAGACCAAGGGTCCATCAAGCCCAGCATCCTGTTTCCAACAGAGGCCAAAACCAGGCCACAAGAACCTGGCAATTACCCAAACACTAAGAAGATCCCATGCTACTGATGCAATTAATAGCAGTGGCTATTCCCTAAGTAAAATTGATTAATAGCCATTAATGGACTTCTCCTCCAAGAACTTATCCAAACCTTTTTTGAACCCAGCTACACTAACTGCACTAACCACATCCTCTGGCAACAAATTCCAGAGCTTTATTGTGCGTTGAGTGAAAAAGAATTTTCTCCGATTAGTCTTAAATGTGCTACTTGCTAACTTCATGGAATGCCCCCTAGTCCTTCTATTATTCGAAAGTGAAAATAACCGAGTCACATCTACTCGTTCAACTCGTTCAGATATTGTCCTTCTCAACCAGCTTCCCACTGTCACCTATGATATTTTCTCCATCCCGAGACCCAAGAAATGAGGCGGAGGCCTCCTCTTGGCTGTCAAAAAGCACATAAATCTCAAACCTGCAAAAATTGACGCCCCACACAAACTTGAGATAAGGCTGTATAAATCCCAGGAACTCCAGATCTGCTTAGTTTATGCCCTCTCCCCCCCCCCCCCCCCCAGCACCCTAGAACACAACCCTTCCCCTCTTATCAAATTCATCTCCAACAACATCAATAGTGATGCCCCTGCTATTATCTTAGGGGACTTCAATCTCCATGTTGATGTCACCCCCCGCTCCTCATCCTGTGAAGCCTTCCTCAACTCACTGGATGCCATTGGCTTTACCCAAATCATCTCCTCCCCCACCCACAAAGCAGGGCAGACCTTGGACCTCATCTTCATTAACTCCAGTATCCACTCCTCTAATAAGCCCGCCTGTACCTTTGTCCCATGGTCTGACCACTCCATTATCAAATCCTCCCTCTCCATAAAGACGCTCAAATCCTGCAACCATCCCTCCAGCACCTTCATTATCTTTAGAAAATCCTGCCCCAGTGAGGACCTCATCTCAGTCTTTGCCGGTTTTTCGTTGAAAATAGATTGCTCAACCCCCAACTCAGCCCTCGACTCGTGGAACAAAGCCACCTTAGACATCACAAACAAACTGTGCCCCATCACCATCTGCAAAAAAACAAAACCCATGATACTCCTCAGAATTAAGACAAATGAAAAATGAACTCAGGCAAAAGGAAAGACCCCACCTTTCAAAAAGCATCCATTTTCAAATCCTCCCTACATCTTTACAGACTGGCCACCCAGAAAGCTAAGCATGACTTCTATGCCTTAAGAATACATGACTACAAATACAACCCTAAAGCCCTCTTCACCAGTTTCCACCATTACCAAGCATACACCTCCCACCATTCCTGACTGAAGCCAGTAGCAAATGTGAAAAACTGGCACGCTACTTTCATAATAAAATTGCAAATATCCTCCTCAGATTTCCCTCTAACCCCCATTCACTCCCTATAACCACAGGCGCTACCTCAACAGCCGCCTCCCTCAACGCCCTTGAACTCGTCTCGTCCACAGAAATTGCATCAATCCTTAAATAGATTAAACCTGCAACACACACTTCAGATACCATTCCAACCAAAGCCCTCCTCACCATACCTGACACCATCTCCAAATCCATTGCTGACATCATCAATTGCTCCCTCTCCTCAGGCATCGTCCCCGATTCTCTCAAGCACCCCGTGGTTAAACCACTGATCAAAAAACCCTCACTAGACCCTAAGGACCCCGCAAACTTTCGCCCCATTTCCAATCTCCCATTTATCTCAAAAGTCATGGAAAAGGTTGTCAACTCGCAGTTAACAGACTTCCTTGAATCCAACAATCTACTGCACTCCTCTCAATTTGGCTTCCGCAAATATCTCAATACGGAGACCCTCCTTCTCTCCTTAACCGACCATCTTATTAGGGGAATGGACCAAGGTCACAGCTACATCCTTGCCCTGCTGGACATTTCAGCGGCCTTCGACACAATAAATCACAATCACCTCCTCACCCGCCTATCCGACATTGGCCTTTCAGGCTCGGCCCTCAAGTGGTTCTCCTCCTACCTCTACAACAGGCAATTCACTGTGAAGATAGCAAATGTTGCTTACCTGTAACAGGTGTTCTCACAGGAAAGCAGGATGTTAGTCCTCACATATGGGTGACATCATCATCAAAGTTTCCAGAACTTTGACTGGCCCCTACTGTTGTGTTCCGTGGCCGTGGCACCCCACGATCGCGGCCCCCTACCTGATTCACGGCGTTCCTTTGCCGCGGGAGCCCCGGGGGAGGGCTCTGATTCGAGCCATCGCGCCTGCGCGGCCTCCAGTGCTGCTCGTTGCAGGAGAAGCCATCCTGCTTCTCCCTCACGGCGTCCAGCAGCGTCTCCCCTCCACGAGGGAAATCCAAGATGGCCACCACCATCCTTAGGCACGAGGCCGCGCCTTCTCCACAGATTTAAAGGGACCCAATCCCTTTAAATGGCTTCACCTGTTCTCTATCAGTCAAAGCAGGGAAGTATAAAAGGCAGCTTCCGCTGCTCATCCAGTGACTTGGCAATGTCCTCCAGCGCTGTCTTGTCAGCTTGCTTCGGTGAGTTCCTTGATGTTGGATTGCTGTTCCTCTTCATCTTGGTGTTCCTGGTTCCTGACTTCGGATTGGCTTACAGTGATTCTCTGGTGTACGACTTCGGATTGGCAAGCGGTGATTCTCTGGTGTATGTCTTCAGACTGGCAAGCGGCGATTCTCTGGTGTACGACTTCGGACTGGTGAGCGACGACCCTCTGGCACTCGACCTAGGACTCCTTCAAGACTACCGTCTCCAAGGGCCCACCTAAGTCCCAGCAGCCCAGGTCCCTACGGGCTCCTCCCGGGGGGACCGCGGGCTTCCAGGGCAAAGCTCCAGTCAGCCCTTGCACCGACACCTGACCTCTCAAAGGTCCACCTAAGTCCCAGCGGTCTGGGTCCCTACGGGTTCCTCCTGGGGCGACCACAGACTTCCAGGGGTAAAGACACAGCTCTTCTCGTCCCTTCATCCATCTCCGCCACCGCCTCAGTCCCCAATGCCAAGGGTCAGCTCGTCCCGTCTTCTGCTCTGCCTCGCCTCCCGACGAGAGAACCTACAGATCCTCCGAAAGGTATACCATCCTCCCGTCAGCCAAGAGTTCACAAGCCTGAGCGCAACAGATTGACAAGTCCATGGACCCGGCAGAGGCATCCGCCTTCCAGGCCATGCCGAGAATGGCCCAGCGCCTGATGGACCAGCAGAAAACCCTGGACGCCCTAGTTTCCTCCATGCAGAGCTTAACCCAATGTCTTGAGGCCTTAGGGCCTATGAATCCTACACTGCCGTCTTCGCCTGGGGCTCAAGGAGCCCGCGCTACCCAGCCACACACCGCCCAGACCTCCAGGGGTGACCTGGGGCATGTAACTCCTACTCAGCTCCCGGCGCCCTCTCGATACGCTGGGGATGTGAAGTTGTGTCAAGGATTCCTCAGCCAGTGCCAGGTCCATTTCTCCTTGTTGCCGGTGCAGTTTCCCAGCGACCTGGTGAAAGCCAGCTACATTATGTCCTTGCTCGACGGAAAGCCTCTGATTTGGGCCTCTCATCTGTGGGAGAGAAGGGATCCTATCTTCGGGTACTTGAGCCAGTTTCTGTCTGCCTTCCGGCAGATGTTTCACGAACCCATCCGTAAACCCACTGCGGTTTCGGAACTGCTCTGACTACGACAGGGTACTCGGACAGTGGCCGAGTATGCAATGGAATTCCGCACCCTGGCCGCAGAACTGAATTGGAGGGAAGATTGCCTGCATGGAATCTTCCTGGAAGGACTAGCCTCGTGCCTTCAGAATGAGCTAGCCGCGAGAGAACTTCCGGACGATCTTGATGCCGTGATAGAGCTGGCTAACCGAGTGGATCGCCGAATGAGGTTTCACCTTCCGACAGTTAAGGTGGCGAGAAGGCCCTCACCTCCACCCAAAGGCACGTCTGAAGCCCTGTAGGCACCCGTCGAGGAACCCATGGAAGTGGGACGGGGGAAGTTGTCCTCTCACGAACGCCATCGGCGAATAAAGAAGGACCTGTGTTTCTATTGCGGCGCAGCGTGTCACCAGATAGCCGCATGCCCTGCGCGGTCGGGAAACTCCCGTGCCTAGGACCAGGAGGAGGTCTCTTCCTTGGCTCAACTTCATCTGCACTTCCACTAACTGTTCCAGTGGCGCTAACGTCACCCGCGGGTGAGTTTCATACATTAGCCCTGGTCGACTCAGGCGCCGGCAGCAATTTCATAATGCAGAAATTGGTGGAGCATCTAAAAATTCCACTGGTCCGCAACTCTGCTCCTCTGGTCATCTCCTCCATCCAAGGGAGACCCTTCCCAGGTCGTGTGACCCACATGACAGAACCTACCCAGTTAAGGATCAGGCTCCTTCATCGTGAAGAGATGTCGTTCCATGTCCTGGAGTACTCGATGCACCCGGTAGTCTTAGGCCTCCCGTGGCTCCAAGAACATGGCCCCCAGTTTGAGTGGAAGACTTTACAGCTGACCCGTTGGGGCCCGAGCTGCCATGGTAAATGCCTCCAGCCAGTAATCCCAGTCTCCTACTCTGTGGCCTCCACCAGTCTTTCAGGCCTGCCGGCGTCCTATGCTTCATACGCGGATGTGTTCTCGAAGCAGAAGGCCGAGATTCTTCTGCCTCACCGATCCTTCGATTGCGCCATCAATCTCCTTCCTGGCACTGAGCCTCCTCGTGGTCGCACCTACGCCCTCTCGCCTGCAGAAACGCAGGCCATGAATGAGTATATCAAAGAAAACCTTGAGAAGGGCTTCATTCGGAAGTCAAAGTCCCCCGCAGGGGCTAGATTCTTCTTCGTCGGAAAGAAGGATGGAATACTCCGCCCCTGCATAGCCTAACGGGGCTTGAATGCCATAACGGTCAAGGACCGCTATCCCTTGCCCCTCATCTCTGAACTCTTTGACTGCCTGCAAGGGGCAAGGATCTTTTCCAAGCTGGACCTTCGAGGGGCTTACAATCTCATTCGAATTAAGGAAGGTGATGAATGGAAGATGGCCTTCAACACCCGGGACGGCCACTATGAGTATTTGGTGATGCCGTTCGGGCTTTGTAATGCCCCCGCAGTATTCCAGAATATCATGAATTAAATATTCCGTGACCTCCTGTACCAATGTGTGGTAATATATTTGGAAGACATCTTGATTTTCTCCAATTCTTTGACCGCCCACCGCCGGCACGTCGTCCAAGTCTTACAACGTCTCAGGGAACATAAGCTGTATGCAAAGCTCGAAAAGTGCCTGTTTGAGCAGGAATCTCTCCCTTTCCTGGGATACATAGTCTCCAGTCAGGGATTCCGCATGGATCCGCAAAACCTAAGCGCCATTCTGGAATGGCCACAGCCGTCCGGGCTCAAGGCACTCCAAAGGTTCCTGGGTTTCACAAACTATTATCGGTCTTTTATCCCTCACTATGCGTCCATTGTGGCGCCGATGACTGCCCTGACCCGAAAAGGGGCGGATCCCAAAAAGTGGCCTCCGGGAGCAGAGGTCACCTTCCGTCATCTCAAGGAGGAATTCCTGCAGCAACCATGCCTTCGGCATTTGAATCCGCAACGGCCATTCTTTATTGAAGTGGATGCATCTTCGGAGGGAGTAGGGGCCATCCTGAGCCAGGCCTCCGAGGGCCACAAGCTACGTCCATGGGCCTTCCTCTCCCGCCAATTCTTGCCAGCTGAGCGGAGCTATGCCATTGGCGACAAGGAGCTCTTGGCCATCAAAGTGGCCTTAGAAGATTGGCACCCGTGGCTTGAGGGGGCACAGCACCAGTTCACGGTCTTCACAGACCATAAAAATTTAGAGTACCTACACCGGGCACAACGGCTCAATCCCCGACAAGCCCAGTGGGCCCTGTTCTTCACCCATTTTAACTTCATTCTCCGATACAGACTGGCTGAGAAGAATACTAAGGCTGACGACCTATCACGGGTATTTGATTCCACGGAGGGTTCTGAGCAACCACAGTACATCATTGAGCCATCCCGGATCCTCCTGGCAGCTACCACTACCATCCTGCCTGGGAAGACCCTAGTCCCGCCGCACTTGCGGCGGGACTAGGTTCTTCCCAGGGACTAGGGAAACAAGTGCTGGCGTGGGCCCACGATTCCCGCTGTTCCGGCCACCCAGGGCAATCCCGCATGTTGCAGCACCTGCACCGGTACTACTGGTGGCCCAAGGTACATAAGGATGTCCGGGCATATGTGGAGTCCTGCCAGACCTGTGCTTGCCACAAGAGGATCCTCGGTTCAACCCCAGGCTTACTTCAACCATTGCCTGCCCCTGAGGAACCGTGGACCCATGTGGCAACTGACTTTGTGGTGGATCTGCCACTATCCAATGGCAACATGGTAATATGGGTGGTTGTCGACCATTTTAGCAAGATGGCGCACTTCGTGCCTTTGCCAGGGTTGCCATCCACACCACAGCTGGCTCAGCTATTCGTCCAGCACATCTTCCGGCTTCATGGCCTATCTAAAGGCATCCTGTCTGATTCAGGGCCCCAATTTACCGCCAAATTCTGGAGGGCCCTTTGCCAGAAGTTCGACGTCACCCTAGATTACACGTCTGCTTACCATCCACAAAACCAACAGTCTCGCAGAGAGAACAAACCAGACCTTGAAGCAATTCCTTCGTCTGTATGTTAACGAGAAACAAGATGACTGGGCTAATCTGCTACCCTGGGCTGAATTTACACTGAATTCCCATGTCTCAGCAGCAACGGGGTCCTCCCCGTTTCAGATAGTGTATGGGAAGCAGCCACACCCGCCATTGCCTGTTCCCATCACGGTTGCATCTCCGACAGCTCAACTCAACCGATGAGTTACATCGTCTGTGGATATCCATGCAACGCGCCCTGATCAGGGCCGGCCAGGCAGCTAAGAGATATGCGGACCAGCACAGAAGGCCATACCCGCCTCTCAAGCCGGGCCAAAAGGTTTGGTTGAGCAAGCAGTTCATCCGGTTAAAGCTGCCATCATCGCGACTGGCCCCGCGATTCATCGGACCGTTTTCCATCATCCGGCAGGTGGGTGCTGTCTCGTATCAACTTCGTCTCCCTCCGTCTCTCAAGATTCACAACACGTTCCACGTCTCCCTACTGAAGCCTCTGGTATTATCATGGCCTTCCAGCACGCCTCCGACCCCGCAACCTGTTGCCTCTGAAGATGTTCTCACCTATCAAGTCCGAGAGGTTCTAGATGTGAGGAAACACAGGAAGAAATGGGAATACCTGATATCGTGGGAAGGCTTCGGCCCCGAGGAAAACTCCTGGCAACCACTGGCTAATATCCTGGACCAGAATTTGCTGGAGCAGTTCCACAAGGCCCATCCAGCTAAACCCAGGCCTCCGGGGAGACGCCCTAAAGAGGGGGGTACTGTTGTGTTCCGCGGCCGTGGCGCCCCACAACCGTGGCCCCCTACCTGATTCACGGTGTTCCTTCGCCGCGGGAGCCCCGGGGGAGGGCTCTGATTCGGGCCGTCGTGCCCGAGTGGCCTCCGGTGCTGCTCGTTGCAGGGGAAGCCGTCCTGCTTCCCCCTCACGGTGTCCAACGGCATCTCCCCTCTGCGGGGGAAATCCAAGATGGCCACCGCCATCTTTAGGCACGAGGCTGCGGCTCCTCCACAGATTTAAAGGGACCCAATCCCTTTAAATGGCTTCATCTGTTCTCCATCAGTCAAAGCAGGGGAAGTATAAAAGGCAGCTTCCTCTGCTCATCCAGTGACTTGGCAACGTCCTCCAGCGCTGTCTAGTCTGCTTGCTTTGGTGAGTTCCTTGATCTTGGATTGCTGTTCCTCTTCGTCTTGGTGTTCCCGGTTCCTGACTTCGGATTGGCTTACAGTGATTCTCTGGTGTATGACTTCGGATTGGGAAGCGATGATTCTCTGGTGTACGACTTCGGATTGGCAAGCGGCGATTCTCTGGTGTACGACTTCGGACTGGTGAGCGACGACCCTCTGGCACTCGACCTAGGACTCCTTCAACACTACCGTCTCCAAGGGCCCACCTAAGTCCAGCGGCCCGGGTCCCTACGGGCTCCTCCCGGGGGAACCGCGGGCTTCCAGGGTGAAGCTCCAGTCAGCTCTTGCACCGAAACCTGACCTCTCAAAGGTTCACCTAAGTCCCAGTGGTCTGGGTCCCTACGGGCTCCTGCTGGGGGGACCACAGACTTCCAGGGGTGAAGACATAGATCCTCTTCTCGTCCCTTCATCCGTCTCCACCATCGCCTCAGTCTCCAGTGCCATGGGTCAGCTCGTCCCGTCTTCTGCTCTGCCTCGCCTCCCGACGAGGGAACCTACAGATCCTCCGAAAGGTATACCATCCTCCCGTCGGCCAAGGCTTCACAAGCCTGAGCGCAACACCTACTGGGCATGCCCAGCATGGCACTAACCCAGCAGCCAGCAGGGGACCCCTTCAGTCTTATTTGATATCTACAGGCAGTGCCGAAAAAATAAAACAACAAAACGTTACAAACCCAACACCGCGGGGTGGCGGGTGGGTTTTGTGAGGACTAACATCCTGCTGTCCTGTGAGAACACCTGTTACAGGTAAGCAACATTTGCTTTTTCACTGGACAAGCAAGCAGGATGGTAGTCCTCACATATGGGTGAGTACCGAGCTGAGGATGTCCGAACATGCACCAAATGTACCCAACGGCGCGCAACAGGCACAAAAACTGAGGTGGAATTTGGTAGAGGGCATCCTGAACCCCACCGGGCAGGTGGAAAGGTGTAGGTATGTCACGTTGGAAATAACTTATGCAGGACAGACTGGCCGAAGATGGAATCTTGTCTTCCGGCTTTGTCCAAGCAATAGTGGGCTGTGAAGGTATGGAGAGAACTCCAGGTGGCAGCCCTGCAAATGTCAGGAAGCGGCACTGATTGTAGGTGTGCTACTGAAGTCGCCATGGCCCTCACAGAGTGTGCTTTAACACGGTCTTGAAAAGGAATGCCTGCTTGCTGATAGCAAAAAGATATGCAGTCAGCCAACCATGAGGAGAGAGTCTGCTTACCCATGGGTTGCCCTAATTTGTTGGGATGCAAAGAGACGAATAACTGAGTGTTCTTCCTGTGGGCAACTGTGCGGTCTAGATAAAAAGCTAGAGCCCGTTTACAGTCAAGGGTATGCAGAGCCTGTTCCCTTGGATTGGAATGGGGCCTGGGAAAGAAGGTAGGTAGTATGAAGGATTGATTAATGTGAAACTCCGAAACTACCTTAGGTAAAAACTTAGGATGAGTGCAGAGTACCGCCCAGTCCTGCAGGAATTTAGTGTAAGGCGGATAGGTAACTAGGGCCTATAACTCACTAACCCTGCGAGCTGAAGTGATAGCCAAAAGGAAAATCACTTTCCATGTGAGATATTTTAGGTCACAGGAGTGAAGAGGCTCGAATGGTAGTTTCATGAGCCGACCGAGAACCAGGTTAAGGTCCCAAGAAGGGGCCGGAGGACATAAAGATGGCTTGATATGGAGCAAAATCCAACAACACACCGGAGCACCACTTGCATTCTAAATAATCAGCATACACAAAAGTGCATGAAATAAATAAGTTCCTGGTGAAGTGTTTAAACTGTCACATGTAATATTTTATTACGGCAACTCCTTAGTTTGAATACAGTCTCTTACTGAAGATCCCCCAACACGGTCCCGTGTTTCGCCACCTGGCTGCTTCGGGGAGGAATTAGTTTTAACAGCAATCTGAAAATGCACAAAAGTAAATAATAATACATCATCATTTGCCCCTGCAAGCTACTGTATGTGGGCAAGACACAACGGAGTATTAAAACTCGTATTATCGAACACAGATCGAGTATCAATACTAAGAAGGAAAATGCCCCATTAGTTTCTCATTGGTCAGAAAAGTCCCACACAACGGCTGACTTATATTTTGTCGTGCTTGATGCTATTGTTCCCCCAGTAAGAGGAGGGGATTTTCCCCTGATCCTCCTGCGGCAGGAACAAAGATGGATCTTCCGCCTAAATACAGTAGCCCCACATGGTCTTAATAGCGAGCTTGAGTGGAACCATTTTCTATAACTATAGAAGTTTAGTGTCCTGCGGGGGTTCCGTCGGGTAGATACAGCAGTGCATCCCATAAACTATAGCGAGGGTCAGTCGAACTTTATGCAAGTGGGGGTTCCCACTGCAGTCTCCTTTTAAGGTCAATGACGTCGGCACGTCAGGCCGACGCCGATTGGGTAACAGATCTGGTTAGCTATTGATGTGATTTTCGCACCTAAAAGTAGCGTTTAAAGACCTCGTAACAAGCCAACGCGGGTGCACTCCGGTTCAAAATTATGTCAGACTGATACAGGTACGTTTGTAGTACATTGTTGAATAATATTAATTTGCAATGTGCACCTTCAATGGCAATTGTCTGTCCAGTACCAATTTTGTTCCTGGTTATTATTTACTTTTGGCATTTTCAGATTGCTGTTAAAACTCATTCCCCCCGAAGCAGCCGGGTGGCGAAACACGGGACCGTGTTGGGGGATCTTCAATAAGAGACTGTATTCAAACTAAGGAGTTGCCATAATAAAATATTACATGTGACAGTTCAAACACTTCACCAGGAACTTATTTATTTCTTGCACTTTTGTGTATGTTGATATGGAGCAAGCCATTCAAAAAGCGTGTTACGAGGGGTTGTACTGAAATAGGGACATCCCCGACACCTTTATGGAAGGCGGCTACCGCACTGACATGCATTCTGATGGAAGATGTCTTAAGACCTGACTTTGACAAATGCCAGAGATAGTCCACAAACTTTGGGACTGGACAGGAAAGGGATCAAGGGACTGAGAAGTGCACCATGATGTGTACCTTTTCCATTTATAGGAATAAGATTTTCTCGTGGAAGGCTTCCGTGAAGCAATCAGGCACAAGAAACCAAATCTGAAAGGTTAAGTGGCTGAAGGATTAACCTTTCAACATCCATGCCATCAGACACAAGGCCTGAAGATTGGGATGGCGTAGGCATGCATCGTTTTGAGTGATCAGATGCGGGTCCGTTCCCAAGGGAATGTGCCTGCGGATGGAGAGATCCTGAAGTATGGGAAACCACACTTGGCATGGCCAGTAAGGTGCTATCAGGATCATGGTTCCCTTGTCCTGACATAGCTTTACGAGAGTCTTCGAGAGAAGAGGAAGTGGAGGGAATGCATAGAGAAGACCGGTTGCCCACTAGAGGGAGAATTCATCTCTGGGCTGAGAGCGCTCGCTCCGAATGAGGGAGCAGTAGTTGTCCACTTTTGTGGTTCTGACGGGACGCAAAGAGGTCTGTCTGGGGGTATCCCCATTGTCGGAAGATTGAGGTCGCTACCGAGGGGTTGAGAGAGGACTCGTGCAATTGGAAGACGCAACACAGGTTGTCTGCCAAGACATTGTCCACTCCCGGCAAGAAGGTGGCCCTGAGGTACATCGAGTGGGAGAGAGCTTCCGCCCAAATCTGCGCAGCTTTCTGAGACAGAAGGAAGGAATCTGTGCCTCCCTGCTTGTTGATGTACCACATGGCCACCTGGTTGTCCATCTGAATCAGGATGACCTGATTTGATAGGCGATCCTGAAAAGCCCTGAGAGCATATCGCATTGCTCGAAGTTCGATAATTTCGCTCCCTCGACGGTCTGAGTCTTGCGATGGCGATGTTTCTCCCTGCGATCCCCTCGATCCTGAGGGAGAGTAGCGGGTGTCGATGGCGGTCGGTCACCGGACGGTGGTTGATGCTGGCGCGACGTCAACGGTGCCTGTTCCGATGATGTCGATGCGATGGATGGTGTCAGGGTCTGAGCAAGGAAGAGGAGTTCCATCTTCTCCATTCTGGCTTTGCGACCTTTAGGTGTCATGAGGGCACATTTAGTGCAAATCAGGACATCATGCTCACGGCCTAAACACATTACACAGACTCCATGAGGGTCTGTGATAGACATGGTGTGAGTACTGTCCGGGAACCGACGAAACCCCGACGCCATGGCATTAGAAAAAAATCAAGCCGCGGTACGGTCGACGGCCAGTAGGCCGCAAGGGCCAGACTCGACAGTAATCGACGGAAACGGTCAGAAAACTTACCGGAGTACCGCAGCCAGAGAAAAGTTAGAGGAGGGACCCCTGTGGGGCAATTTAAGTTTTAGTAATTCCGTGAGGAAAATTCCTGTCAGAAATCTCTTCAGAGCTCCTAAACCGCAAGGCTACTGCTGCACGGAAAAAAGAAGACTGAAGGAGGACCCCTGCTGACTGCAGGGTTAGTGCCATGCTGGGTATGCCCAGTAGGGGCCAGTCAAAGTTCTGGAAACTTTCATAGAAGTTTCAAAGAAGAATTCTGGGGAAGTTATCTCGCAGCCATCAATACTTTACTCACCAACCTCCAGCTAGCTTTAAACACTTCCAAAACAGAACTGCTCCTCATCTCCCAACATTGACCTATTAAACCCTCACTCGCAAATGACCCTGCCTACAAGACCCTTCACGTGCAGCACAGCGCTAGAAACATTGGGGTTCAGATTGACCAGCAATTGAACCTCAAAAAACACATCAATGCTATCCTTAAAGAGGGATTCTACAAACTAAACGTCATGAAAAAACTGAAACCGCAACTTCATGCCAGTGATTTCTGCACTGTCATCCAGGCCACACTAGTGTCCAAAATGGATTACTGCAATTCCCTCTTCCTAGGCTTACCCTACTCCTCAATAAAACCCCTCCAAATGCTTCAGAATGCAGTAGCCAGAACTATCTCCAATGCACATAAATATGATCACATCTTCCCGATCCTCAAGGACCTGCACTGGCTCCCCATACCATCTTGTATCCTCTATAAAACCCTTACCACTATTCACAAAGCCATATATACACTCAACTCCAATTGGCTCGACGAGCCCTTCCACCTCACATGCCCTAATCGACCTACCAGGACCTCTAACAAATGGACCCTCCATGTGCCCTAATTAAAGAAAGCTCACCTCACATCCACGAGGGATCGGGCGCTCTCCATTGCTGGCCCCATGCATTGGAACTCACATCCGACTTACCTCAGGTTAGAACCATGCATTATAAAATTCAGATCCCAACTAAAGACTTGGCTCTTCAAACAAGCCTTCCCCCAAAACCCTTAACAGCCCCTCCTCAGTCACTCCCACTATGCATTATAATGTCATAATGTTTGAATTGCCATTGCACTTGTTCTCAAGGTTTCTCAAGTTCGCCTGTTGTTTTTGCTGTTGTGCCTTCCTCTCTTTCCTATTGGTTTGATTGTATCCTATCCCCTCTCCCGTTTCTGCTTTTTAGTTCAATGTAAACCGATATGATGTCTTTACTAATATCGGTATAGAAGACTCTTTCAATAAATAAATAAATAAAATAAATAAATAATTCCACAAGTGGCCCATGTATCACAGCTTCAAGATGCACTCTGTGATGCACCTTCTTTGTTACCAGTAACTCTGGTAGGGGATGTATTGGGCTTTCCATGTCCCCTCTCGTCAACATTCTAGGTATTCCAACTCCAGGTTTTTGCCCTTGGCATGTCTGAAGTAGTGTTTTTTTTAGTGCCATGGGAGTGTCTGTGACAGTCAGAACTCTATCTGTTGGCATGAATTCACCTACAATAGCCAAGAGGAGAGACAAGGCAACCTCTAGCATGGCCAAAATATATAGCCTTTGACACAGGTCACCTGCTTTAGTGTTGCATAATGACAAACTTTTGCAGTCAGGTTCTGCTGATATAAAGACTTATTTACATGGCATGCTTAGAGAGCATAGGCCCAGAAAAACAAAATGGCTATGTGAATATAGACAAACATGTGGTAGTAGGGTACTTACAAAACCAAATCTTTTGGCTGCTATGTTGTAATGGATGCAGATACTATAGATGTCCATACTTGATTTATTAAGTCTCTATTCTGTTATTGTAAAGAGATACTATGTAAACAGTGCTTGGATATGACATCACAAGGTAGGGACTGGCTTGGGGAGGTTTTAAAGTAAGAACTTAATAGAGTTGTGCAGTTGTTTGTAATGAAATAGGAAATAAAGATGATATTTCCTATTTCATTGCATTTCAGGAAGTAAAAAAAAATGAATGGAAAAGGCAGGAAATTTCGTGTAGTTTTCCTATCTTTTTTTTTTTTATGGGAAGTGCTCACCCCAACCCTTCAAATTTAATTAAATACAACCCTCCCAACTCCCCCAGGCCCCCCCCCCCCCACACAATGTCCCTGGTGGCCCAGCATGGGTCCCAGGAGTGATCTCCCGCTCTCGGGCCATTGGCTGCCAGTAATCAAAATGGTGCCGGTGGCCCTTTCCCTTACTTTTTGACAAGGGCTAAAGGTGCCATTGGCCGACCCCTGTCACATGGTAGGAGCAATGGACGGCTGGTTCCATCTTAAAAAATGGTCCATTGCTCCTACCATGTGACAGGGGCCGGCCAATGGCACCAGTAGTCCCTGTTACATGGTAAGTGCAAAGGACCACTGGCTCCATTTTGATTACTGGTAGCTGACGGCAGCTGTCAGCCCGAGAGTGGGAGATCACTCCCAGGCCCCCGCTGGACCACCAGGGACTTTTGGCGAGTCTTGGAGTGTGGCATTGTATTTAATTACATTTGAAGGGTTGGGGCAGTTGTTTTTTTTAACGAAATTGGCAACAACAAAAAAATGTTCAAATGTCCCACCCCCGAACCTAAAACGAAAAAAAAAGAGTATGCACACCTCTAGGACTTAAGTTCCATGACAAGGCTGGCGTATTTTGGTTCAATCATGTCAGGAGTCTCAATGTGCCCAATGCCATTGTTTTAAATAGGACACATTCTGCAGACAACATTGTAATGTACTGTGACTGTTGCACCTACACTTGTAAGGCTAAGGTAATTTAAGGGTGAATGACTAGCCCTCCCTCTGTGAGCTGTGCTGTATGTCATATGGTCAGCATCCAGCACTTCACAAGTGCTTTATCTATTGCTCAGCGCATGAAAGATATGGCTTCCAGCAATGTTCATTCTAAGGTTTGCTGGTTTCTGTGCAAAACTGTAAACTCGTGTGCAAAACATTACAGTGTCAATTTTTTTGTGCAAAGTTTTGCAGCTAAAATAAAACTATCAAACCTAAATTCAAGCAGAAGAATAATTTTCAAGAAACTGCTTTTTATTAATTAATAATTTTGTCATTATTTATGTCTTACTAGACATCAAATAGCTGTAGAAACAATTCCTTTGCAGCTCTTCCAGAAAGAATAAACTTTGTCCAAATTATCTGTATGCCCTGATGTTAAATAACATTTGATCCTGATAAGGTTATCCAGATGGTCGACTTCTAAAAGATATCAGGTCTTTGTTTTAACCTGATTCATCAAACTAAACCCTCTCTCACAATCAGTACTGGAAGCCTAGAAGGTAGCAGAAATGTCCAACAGCTGAGATAGCTCAGGAAACTGCTCCTGCCTAGTATAAGCAATCATGTCTTCAAAATTCTTCAATGTATCTATTGCCAGCTTCTCATTAACAATCAATTTAAAGTCCACATTCTGAGCAATCAAATTTTTCTTAAAAACTGCTTCTGGCTTGTTTAGCAAGGTGCTATGTCTTGTTGCCAATATTTCAAGTTTGTCTGATCCAAATGAGAAATTCTTCAAATTTTCAGAAGCAGTGAAAGAATCTTTATCTAAAACAGACCAATCAGTGAGTTCATCAGCAGGAAATCTACTGCTAAAGAGATCACAAACCCATTCTATAAAACAGACAACAGCAGTAGTGTCACAAGAGATGGATATGATGTTATTAAGTTATCAACTTCTTCTGATAAGTGAATGGTTTCACCAAGACTCTGTGATTGAAGTTTCATTATTTTTGCTTTGGTAAACTGGAATGCCTCTAGAGTAGTCAGATCACTTCTCTGAACATAGGGACACAATTCTGCCAGTTCTCTTAGCACTTCATTCAAAATAGTGATGGCAACATGATGTTTGGGTTTGATCAACTTATTTATTTATTTATTTATTTATTTATTTATTTATTTATTTAGGGTTTTTATATACCGACATTCTCAATATAAAATATCAAATCAGGTCGGTTTCCATATAACAAAACTGTCGCTGGTAAGGCGTTACATTAAAACATTAAACATTGAACATAAACAAGGGTAAGGTGTTACCTTAAACATTAAACAGAGTTAGAACAAAAGAATGTAAATCATTAAATATTAAATATAAAATATAAAATAGACAGCAATAATTAGTCAAATAACATGAGTAAAATGATAAGACTAACTACAAATAATTGGTAGGTAAGGTGGGAACGTACTGGTTGGGTATACATATGACAGAGATCACTATTGATGGGCATAAACATGGGAAGAGCGAGAACTAGTAAGCTAATGCATCAAGAAAGGGTCTTTCATGGCAAGTGGACTGTCCAGATAGGGCGAGTTCGGGTCCTGAGGGTATGTGCGTGGTCGTGGGCGGTCGTGGGCTTTGTATTGAGCTATTTTGCTCTTTGACCGGTGTCGGAGTGTTCTTGGGATTCCGGAAAGGCTTGCCGGAAGAGCCACGTTTTTAGATTTTTCTTGAAAGTTAGATGGCAGGTTTCTAGTCGAAGATCTGGAGGTAAAGAGTTCCAAAGGGTGGGCCCGGCTGTTGAGAGTGCTTGTTTAGTTAGTGAAGTTTTGATCGGGGGAGCATATAACGAACCTTTGTAATTATATCTGATAGGTCTTTTTGATGTGTGAAGGCGAAGTTGCGAGATAAGATTTAGGTGGGCGCTGCCTGTAATATCCTTGTGGATCATTGATAATGTCTTGAAGGTGATTCTGGCTTTTATAGGAAGCCAGTGAAGGTAATGCAGGATAGGTGTAATGTGGGCTCTTTTGTTGGTGTTGGTGAGTAGCCTCGCCGCAGCGTTTTGTACCATCTGTAAGGGTTTTATAGATGAAATCGGAAGACCTAGCAGAAGAGAATTGCAGTAGTCTAACTTGGACAGAATTATAGACTGAACTACTAAACGGAAGTCACTGAAGTGAAGGAGTGGTTTCAGATTTTTGAGCACTTGGAGTTTGAAGTAACATTCTTTGGTTGTGTTGTGAATGAAAGATTTAAAATTGAATTGGTTGTCGAGGTGCACTCCTAAGTCTCTGACAGAAGGTGAGTGGTTAATGGGTGGTGATGTGGATTGTGTTGGGCTTTGTACTTTGAAGAGAGAGTGGTTTTCGTCAGGAGCGATGATGAGGATTTCTGTTTTATTTGTATTGAGTATAAGGTTCAGGCTGGATAGTAGGGAATTGATGGATAGTAAGCAGTTGTTCCAATGAGCCCAAGTTTTTTGCAGTGATTCTGTGATAGGAAGGAGTATCTGAATGTCATCAGCGAAAATATAGTGCTTTAGCTTGAGGCTGGAGAGTAGGTGGCAGAGTGGAAGTAGGTAAATGTTGAAAAGGGTAGGGGAGAGCGATGAACCTTGAGGTACTCCTCTGATTGATTTGATAGGAGGTGATTCTACGTTGTTGATCTTGACTTTGTAGGATCTATTTTCTAGGAATGATTGAAACCAACTGTGAGCTTCTCCTTTGATTCCTATATCTGATAGCCGCTCGAGAAGGATGGTATGATTAACTGTGTCGAATGCGGCGGATAGGTCGAGAAGAGCGAGGATGTATGATTGTTTTCTTTCAAGGTTGTGGAGGATGGTGTCAGATAATGATGTTAGTAGAGCTTCTGTATTTTGTGATTTTCTGAATCCGAACTGAAAAGGAGAGAGTATATTGTTCTTCTCAGGTAGTTAGACAGTTGCTTGTTAACGAATCTTTCCATCACTCTTGAGATTAGGGGTAGGTTGGCGATAGGGCGGAAGTTAGCAGGGTCAGTTGTTGACAAGTTTGGTTTTTTTTAGTAGAGGTTTCAGAATTGCTATTTTGAGTTGTTCTGAAGAACAACATAAGAACAACATTAAGAAGAACATAAGAACATGCCAAAATGGCTTAGACCAAGGGTCCATCAAGCCCAGCATCCTGTCTCCAAGTGACCAATCCAGGCCATAAGAACCTGGCAAGTTCCCAAAAACGAAGTCTATCCCATGTTAATGTTGCTAGTAATAGCAGTGGCTATTTTCTAAGTCAACTTAATTAGTTGTAGGTAATGGACTTCTCCTCTAAAAACTTATCCAATCCTTTTTTAAACTCAGCTACACTAACTGCACTAACCACATCTCCTCGCAACAAATTCCAGAGTTTAATTGTGCGTTGAGTGAAAAAGAACTTTCTCCGATTAGTTTTAAATGTGCTGCATGCTAACTTCCTGGAATGCCCCCTAGTCCTTCTACTATCCGAAAATGTAAATAACCGATTCACATTTACATTTATTGCCACCTATCTAAGTAGTACTTGTGGATAGGGTCGTTGTCTTCTTGAACCTGTTCCCTGCAGTACTGAATCAACATATCATAATTCCTTAATAAAGGTCTCATGGCAAAATCTCTGGAAGGCCACCTGACTTCATTTACTGGCCTGAATGAAACTGAATCATGTGCTGCTGCCTTGCAAAGTTAATCAAACTTTGATTTCTTCACAGAAGACTGACTGAAAATAGTATAGACTGTTCATATTAGGGTCTCAATATCTTTCATTAAAGAGACATGTTTCCATGTGTCATCCAAGCCTAAATCCTCTCTATGTGCTACACAGTGCTGCTCAAGCAAATGTGGAATAGATCGTCAAAGTATTGCAGCAACACCGTTATATTATCCAAGCATTACAGAAGCCCCGATTGATGTAAACATTACCATTTTGCCAAAGTCAAGATTGTTAGTAGTATATAGGGCACACGTCTTTTCAAAACTTTGTTTTGACAGGTGGCCACACCCACTTCTGGTTTAATCCCCACCCTTTTCTCACTAGCCAATCAGCATATACTTCTGGGTTAAGCCCTGCCCCTTTCTCCATCCAAGCCCTGCCCCTTTGCTTACATTTAGGCTAGCTCCACCCAAGCCATCCCCAGTTTTTGCCCATAGGGGAAGACATTTTGGCTGCCTAGGGGCAGCCATCTTGGATAACATTATGGCTAAAACGATGCTGCTATCTTGGATGGCATCACTGGAAATGACATCATGGCTAATGGGGGCAGCCATCTTGAATAGCATCACTGGAAATAACATCACGGCTAAAAGGGAAGGTGCCTTGTATGGTGAATGACACCCATACAGATCAGCATGCCTAGACATGCCTTTCCAGAGCAGGGGGGGGGGGGGGGTAGAAAAATGCAGTTTTATGGGGTAATGATGATAATAATTTGAATAATACATTTAACAGGATATTTAAAGGTGAACCACCACATTTTTTTTTATTCACAGGCTTAATGTGTGACAACAAAGCAGAATTGGGAGCTTCCCCTTACTATTCACCATGCAAAAAAGAATACTCTCATTAACCGTGACACAATACCACAGCCTGCACCATATACAGCTCTGTAACACTGCACAGAATATTCAAATTCTGGTGACACCCCTACATACTTTGAGTTACATCTAAAAATTCCCTTTTTCTACAGATGGTGTACTTCAGAATATGTGGAAGCCATTTATTTTAAATCCTACAGCCAAATGAATGCTGAATGCTTTGAGTCCATTGAGATCATAGAGTCCATTGCATGACTCTCATGGCCAAACGGGCCACTGGTGTGACCAGAACTGAGGACGCCATGTGTCCTAGGAGGATAAGAAAGTGGTGTGCAGTCGCGAAGTGCTGAGACTGCAGCTGGTGTGCAAGAGATAAGAGAGTGAGGCTCATTGTTGAGGCAGGAAAGCCTTTGCCTGCAAGGTGTCCAAGTCTGCCCCAATGAACAACAAGGTTTGACATGGGACTAAGTAGGATTTGTCGTAGTTGACGAGAAATCCTAATGAGATTAGAGTGTGTAAGGTTAGATTGAGGGACGACAGAGCAGCTTGCTGAGTGGGAGCCCTGATTAACCAATCGTCTAGATAGGGGTAGACGTGAACACCTTGAGTCCTGAGGAAGGCTGCAACTACTACGAGGCATTTTGTGAAGACTCGTGGCGCAGATGCTAGGCTGAATGGAAGAAATCGGTATTGATAGTGCTTGGGGCCTACTAGAAACCTCAGGTATTTGCAGTGAGATGGAGTTATCGCAATATGAGTGTATGTGTCCTGGAGGTCCAGAGAGCAGAGCCAGTGTCCTCTTTGTAGAAGAGGAAGAAGGGAGCCTATGGTTACCATTTTGAATTTCTCTTGCTGGAGGTACTTGTTGAGGGCCCGTAGGTCCAGAATAGGACGAACGCCTCCCGATTTTTTGGGGATTAGAAAGTACCGGGAATAGAATCCTAGGCCTTGCTGAGAGTAGGGTACGGGTTCTATTGCCTTGGACTGGAGAAGGAGGGAGACCTCCTGATCTAGACGGATGGAGTGGTCAGATGTTCTCCACGTCGGTAGAGATAGGGAGTCTGGTGGCAGGGAGAGAAAGTTCAGATGGTAACCCTGAGCAATTATCGCCAGTACGCATTGGTCTGAGGTGATTGAGTGCCATATGTTGTGGAAGTGGCACAATCGACCTCCCACTAGTATGTGAGGCAATGGAAGCTGGCTGCTGCTCTCTAGGTGGAAGTCAAAAACCTGAAGCAGGCCCTGGCTGAGGAGCTGCTTGCGGTTTTTGTTTACGTGCTTGATGAGACTATGCTTTTTGAAAGGGTCTTGTGGCACGGGATCTGGTTGTGGCGGGTAGGATTTCTTCAGGCAGAAGAATGACTTTTTAGAGTCCTTTCTGAAGGGCTGTTTAGAAGAATAGTCAGAAGGCATCAGAGAGAGCTGTCTTAGGGTCTCATGATGGTCCTTAATTTCCGCCACCGTCCGTTGAATCTGTTCGCCATACAGATTATCTTCTACACAGGGCAGGTCAGATAACCTGTCTTGTACCTCAGGGCAAAGGTCAGAAGACTTAAGCCAGGCCCACCTTCTCGCTGAAATAGCAGCTGCAGATACCCTTGTAGTAGTACCAAAGATATCATAAGATGATCTGATCTCATGCTTGCCTGCCTCAAAACCCTTGTTTACTAGGGTTTGGAGCTGATCTTGAAATTGCTGAGGCAGGGAGTCTGTCAGGTCTTGTATCTGCTTGAAAATGACCCTATTATATTGGGTCATATAGAGCTGATAAGCGGCAATTTGGGAAATGAGCATTAGAACATAAGAACATAAGAAATTGCCATGCTGGGTCAGACCAAGGGTCCATCAAGCCCAGCATCCTGTTTCCAACAGAGGCCAAACCAGGCCACAAGAACCTGGCAATTACCCAAACACTAAGAAGATCCCATGCTACTGATGCAATTAATAGCAGTGGCTATTCCCTAAGTAAACTTGATTAATAGCTGTTAATGGACTTCTCCTCCAAGAACTTATCCAAACCTTTTTTGAACCCAGCTACACTAACTGCACTAACCACATCCTCTGGCAACAAATTCAGAGCTTTATTGTGCGTTGAGTGAAAAATAATTTTCTCTGATTAGTCTTAAATATGCTACTTGCTAACTTCATGGAATGCCCCCTAGTCCTTCTATTATTCGAAATTGTAAATAACCGAGTCACATCTACTCGTTCAAGACCTCTCATGATCTTAAAGACCTCTATCATATCCCCCCTCAGCTGTCTCTTCTCCAAGCTGAACAGCCCTAACCTCTTCAGCCTTTCCTCATAGGGGAGCTGTTCCATCCCCTTTATCATTTTGGTTGCCCTTCTCTGTACCTTCTCCATCTCAACTATTTCTTTTTGAGATGCGGTGACCAGAATTGTACACAGTATTCAAGGTGTGGTCTCACCATGGAGCCTTGGTAGACCCGGCGGCCAATGGCATCTAGAAACTTCTGTTCCTTGCCAGGGGAAAAGAAATATGAGGTTTTGACCTCTTTGCTCTCTTCTGAGCCGATTCTACCACTACAGATTGGTGATCCAATTGTGGTTTCTGAAAGCCCAGAGCTGATTGCACCAAATAGGTAGTGTCAGCTTTTCTGTGGACTGAGCAATGGAGCCAGGATGTTCCCAGTTCTTCTTCAGGAGATCCAGAAGAACCTGGTGGATAGGAATGGAGGTTATTTCCTTGGGAGCATCCAGGAATTGGAGCAACTCCATCATCTGATGCCTATCATCCTGTTCAGTCTGTAATTGGAAGGGAACCAATTCAGACATTTCCTTCACAAAATTTATAAAGGAAAGGTCCTCTGGAGGAGAACGCTTTCTACTTTCAGTGGGTGAGGGTGGTGAAGGCGAATCATCAGTCCAGGCATCATAGGGATCACCACCTGTCCCTCTAGGATGTAGAGGGGGATGGGATGGTGGGATACCTGAAGGTCCTGGTCTAGGCTCCGAAGGAATCAAAGGAATAATCGGAGGCACCGATGAAGGTATCGAAGGCACGGGCGCATGCATCAAGGGCATCGATGGATGGCTCGGTGGCGCTGACTGATGTATCAGCACCGATGGTTGGATCGGTGGCGATGGAATTATCGGCATCGATGGCTGAGGCAGAACTCCCGAAGGAGGGATGCGAAATGGTGTTTCTCCTCCTGATGACAGAGTGAGCGGGGAGGGCATCAGCTCCTTCAGTGAGCCAGGGTCCATCGGTGGAAAAGCGGTTATGAGCTCTTCCATCCTGGAGAGCAGCGGTGCCAACGCTGCCGGAATTGGTCGTTGATTGGTTTCGCAATCGCTACCTGTGTCGGTGCCGGAGGAACCTAGAGTCATTGCATCGCCTTGTAGATGGCCTCCTGAACCATCCGGTCCAGTTCTTCTCGGAAACCTGGAGCAAGCAGCCTCGGCTCCGGAACAGAAGAAGGAGGCAGAGGCATAGCCGGAGGGACCATCCTTAAAGGCGGAGTCGCGGCTCCCAATGCCCCATTAGGGGAGGGTTGCCTCGGTGATCTGGTCTCCGAAAAGGTTGGTGCCTTTTCTGGATGGGTTTCTTCGGTGGCTCAGACGATGGCGAGGTCGATAATTTCACTCCCTTGATGGGCCGAGACATTCGATGTCAATGGCGATGTTTGTCTCTACGATCCCCTCGGTCCTGAGGGGGAGTAGAGGGTGTCAAAGGCCGAGATGTCGTCGATGCTGGACAGTCACGGCCGGTGGACGATGCTGGTGCGAAGTTGATGGTGCCAGTTCTGATGATATCTATGCAATGGACGGAGTCGGGGTTTGAGCACGGAAGAGAAGTTCCATCTTCTCCATTCTGGCCTTGCGACCTTTTGGTGTCTTTAGGGCACATTTGGTGCAGGTCAAGACCGTGCTCTCGTCCAAGACACATTACACAGACTTTATGGGGGTCTGTGATGGACATGGTGTGACTATAGTCCGGGCACTGACAGAACCCCGATGCCATGGCCATGGAAAAAAATTTAGCCGCAATACGGTCGACAGCCAGTAGACCGCAAGGGCCAAACTCAACAGTAATCAACAAAAAACGGGTAAAAACTTACCGGAGTACCACAACTTTCAAAAGTTAGAGGAGGGACCTCTGTGGGGCAAAATAACTTTTAGTAATTCCATGAGGAAAATTCCTGTCAGGAATCTCTGCAGAGTTCCTTAACCGCGAAGCTACTGCTGCGCGGAAAAAAGAAGACTAAAGAGAGACCCCTGCTGGCTGCAGGGTTAGTGCCAGGCTGGGCATGCCCAATAGGGGCCACTCAAAGTTCTGGAAACTTTGACAGAAGTTTCCGTGATTGGGCTCTATCCTGTGATGTCACCCATATGTGAGGACTACCATCCTGCTTGTCCTGTGAGAAAAATAAGATCACAAAATATAAAAGAAGAAAAAACAACTAGGTCAGTTTTCCAATAACATTCGATCTGTAATGAAGAATCACTGCTATCTTTTATTTTGTGACCGCAAATGCGGTTATTTTATATTGTAAGTTATGTTGCGCATCCCGGCTGCGGCCGCTCCTCGCGCTCCAGTATTTCTCCTGCCTCTGCTGTGACCGGCTCGCGACATCCATGGGCCCCCCCGGCTCCTTCACGGCCAACCTCGTCTCAGCTCTTCTCGTGCCAGGGCTCAACGTCCTCCTCGGTGTCGGCCCCACCCCTTAGCACGCACGCGCGGAACTTCCTCTGATTTAAAGGGCCAAGCGCGGGAAGCTATCGGGCAGCACCCGATTCTGTCATTTGCTCTGGGTATTTTTACCACAGCCCGGCCCCTAGCCTGGGGCCTTGGAAATCGGGTCTGCATCTCGGTGTCTCTAGTTTGCCTCAGGATCTCTTGTCCCTGCATTCCTGACTCCTTGTTCCAGTGTCTTGTTCCAGCGTGCTGTTCCAGCGCTTGTTCCTGTACCTTCAGTACCAGAGTCTCCTGTACCTTCAGTTCCAGCGTCTCCTGTGTCTTCAGTTCTAGCGTCTCCTGTGTCTCCAGCTCTCTTGTCTCACCTTCCTAGGTAGTACCTTCTGGACTGCTCTCATTGTACTGACCTTTGCCTTCTTCTTGACTTCATTTGACCGCCGTCTGGAACCGACCTCTGCCTGGATACTGACTACACCTGATCGCTGCCTGGAACCTGACCACTGCCTTCTCCTGACCACACTCGATCTGACTTCCGGTATTCACCCTTGCTTCGGCTGACCTTCCTATTCTCTACCCTGACCTTGATACTCGCTATCCACTCGGACTCTCTATTCTGGCCTATTGTGGCTCCTGGACATTCTGACCTGAGTCTTGATTGCGCACCCTTGATACTGGTGGGCAAGCCCCTGCGCTTCCTCTCAGGGAGATCCTGCAAGGCCCACCTAAGCCCAGGTAACCAAGGGCTCCACCCAAAGGAACCCCGGGTTACTATTGGTGAAACTCCTGAAGGCCTCTTTCTCCTCCTGGGCTCTGCCTCCTGGTGGCAGGTGCTCTCTGGGTCCAACCGGAGGGACTATCAACCCTGCACTGGGCCAAGGGTCCACTTACTGGCGCAACATTTTAGGTATTTGTTCCAATGTTGAGTAAGGTCTGTGGTTTTAACTTGTTTCTAGGTTTATATTTTATGCTATATTTTGATGTGATTCAATTTGAGCACTTGGGTAAAGGGGAAAAGATAGGTTTAATAAATAAATAAATGACTGGGTAAAATGGGATAGTGATGGGGGAGAACTCTCCACATAGTTGGGAATGAAAGTTTTCGGCTCCAGGGCCTAGTAGAAACTGGTTCAGGAGTGAGCTGAAAGGCCTGCTGGGCCCAAATTAAACAGAAAAAAATAGAAATTTAAAACCAGAACTGACTGAAACAAGAAACATAATTCTATACTTACGTCCTCCTCCAGTCTTCTATGTTTTAATTCCGCAAATTTCAGCTGTTTAATAAAAAGGAGAAAATCATTTTAAATCAGAATAATTTTAAAACAATTTCAACAAAGATGTATTTAACTAAACTAGGAATATAATTAATTGGAGCCCCATTATCACAGACACATTATTCTATCCTCTACCCTCTGCCTCCACTGTCCCAGTCAAGTTATTAAATCCTGTAATCCCTGCTCCATTTATTCCAGTCACATTATTATATCCTCTACCCTCTGCCTTCATTATCCCAGCCGCGTTATTATATCCTGTACTTTCTGCCTCCATAATCACAGCTGCATTATTAAATCTTGCACGTGCTGCCCTAAATATCCCAGCCACATTATCCAGTACCTCACCTTCACTATCCCAGCTATGTTATTAAATCCTATATCCCCTGTCCAACTATCCCAGCTATGTTACTAAATCCTGTATCCCCTGTCCAACTATCCAAGCTATGTTATTAAATCCTATATCCCCTGTCCAACTATCCCAGCTATGTTACTAAAACCTGTATCCCCTGTCCAACTATCCCAGCGATGTTACTAAATACTGTATCCCCTGTCCAACTATCCAAGCTATGTTATTAAATCCTATATCCCCTGTCCAACTATCCCAGCTATGTTACTAAAACCTGTATCCCCTGTCCAACTATCCCAGCGATGTTACTAAATACTGTATCCCCTGCCTTCAATATCCCAGCCTTGCAGGGTCGGTGGAAGCCCTAGGCGGTCACCTAGGTGCCACCAATCTGAGGGCAGCGATGGCAGGACTTCGCCTTCTTCCCACCCACATGGTCCAGAAGAGGAAGAGGTGGGTCTGCACAGGTGGTAGGAAGAAGAGGCCATGCAGGAAAAAGAATAGCGCATCCCCGGGCCATTGCAGGAAGTGGCAGCATTGGTCTCAGGTTCACATGGCGATAGAGCACAGGAGGAACAGAAACAGCGCCCCCTCCACAAGAAACAGAGAAACATCAGTGCTCATGACCTCAAGAAAAAGGTACTGAAAGAGGAGGCTGCCTCTGGACTTGTACTTCTATTGGGGAGAGGGGAGAAATTGAATGAGTGATAGCAAGTGTGTCTGTCTGTGAAAACATGTGTGTGTCTGTGACTGCGACAGCACGTCTGTGTGAGAGCATGTCTGTGTGCACGAAAGAGCGTGTCTGTGTGTGTGTACATGACCGTATCTGTTAGAGCATGTCTGTGTGTGTGTGTCTGTGAAAGCATGTCTATGTGTCTGACAGCATGTCTCTATGTATAAAAGACTCTACCACACAAATAGAGAGACAACACATTCACAATATGTCTAATATTTATTTAATACAATCACATGTTCATCTATATAAACACTTTAAAAACTAAACTAGCATACACACACATTCATGCATCCCAAATAAAACAGCAAATTTATTGCACATTAATTTATAGAACGAAGCCAATTGTCCTTTACAGGATTTCAATCTAGATAATGTATGTAATCATTTAAATATAGTAATTTCTTCTTAAATAAAGATGTAAAACTGAATTTTTTACAGACACTTCTTTTGAAATAACAATAATTAGCGGATATGACTTTTTATATATAAGAAGAAGCAGTCTCAATTTCCTTTGATCATGAGTTCAAGCTGAAAGATATCAATTTCTATAGTCATAGATCTTTAATTATGGTGAAAAATATTCCTTTCTTTTAACCAGTTTGTTTGGATCATAAGATACAAAGAGCTGAGTGGATTTCCTGTGGACTGCAGTGCGGTCTAAGTAAAATGCCAGTGCACGCTTACAGTCCAAGGTATGTAAGGCCCGTTCCCCTTGGTGAGAATGAGGCCTTGGAAAGAATGTGGGTAAAACTATGGATTGGTTCAAGTGGAATTCCGTAACTACCTTGGGGAGGAATTTTGGATGTGTACGGAGAATCACTCTGTCATGTAGGAATTTTATATAGGGTGAGTACATGACAAGTGCTTGTAACTCACTAACCCTTCTAGCTGATGTATAAGGAAGATAGTCTTCCATGTGAGAAATTTAACATTACAGGAATTCATGGGTTCGAAAAGAGAACGCATGAGTCTTGTTAAGACCAGATTTAGGTCCCATTCTGTGACTGGTGGCCAAATTGGTGGTTTAAGCTGAGTTAAACCTCTCATAAACCTGCTGACAAGAGGTTGTATGGATATTGGTGCATCTCCCATCTTGTTATGGTAAGCTGAGATTGCACTTAAATGGACTCTTACAGATGAAGTCTGGAGACCAGAATCTGAAAGATGGTATAAGTAGTCTAGTAGAGAAGTTGTGGGGCAGGTGACAGGATCAATATTTTTTTGCCTGCACCACAAAGAAAACCTTTTCTATTTTGAAGAATAATTCTTTCGTGTTGAAGGTTTACGTGAAGCTCTAAGCACTTGAGAAACATTGGTTGAGAGATTGAGTGGTTGTAAGATCAAGCTTTCAACATCCATGCTGTCAGGGATAGGGATTGAAGGTTAGGATGGCGCAACCGACCCTGATCCTGAGTTCAGAAAGTGGGAGCTATTCCCAGACGAATTGGATCCCTGACTGAGAGATCTAGAAGTGTGGGAAACCATACTTGTCGAGGCCAATACGGGCTATGAGAAACATGGTCCCCCTGTCCTGTTGTAGCTTCACTAGAGTTTTGGTTATGAGTGGTATTGGAGGATATGCGTATAGAAGGCCTGAGTTCCAAGGGCGAGCAAAGGCGTCCTTGGCTGGCTGGTTCTTCTGTTTGTGTAGAGAGCAGAATTTGTCCACTTTGTGGTTCAGATGTGACGCAAAGAAATCTATTGTTGGTTGCCCCCAACATTGAAATATCCTGGTCACTACTGAGGGATCCAGGGACCACTCGTGTGTTTGGAACTGACGACTGAGTCGATCCGCCACTACATTGTGAATACCTGCCAGATAAGTGGCCCGGAGGAACATTGAGTGGTTCAGGGCCCAGCCCCAGATCTGTGCAGCTTCTTGACAGAGGAGATACGAGCCCGTACCTCCTTGTTTGTTGATGTACCACATGTCAACTGTGTTGTCCGTTTGGATGAGAACAGTCTTGTGTGAAAGGCAGTCCTTGAACACATGTAGAGCATAACGTATAGCTCGAAGTTCCAGAAAATTGATTTGAAATGTTGCTTCGAGTTTTGTACAAGTACCTTGGGTTTGGAGATTGCTTATGTGAGCTCCCCAACCCAAGGTGGATGCATCTGTAGTTAACGTTATCTGTGGGACTGGTTGTTGGAAGGGTAGGCCTTTGCGCAAATTGTCCTTGTTCACCCACCAAAGAAGAGAGAAACGTAGCTGGTCGGTTACTTGAATTGGAGAGTACAGTGGCAGAATGGTTTGGATCCATTGTGACCTTAAAGTCCATTGGGTTACTCTCATGGCTAGCCTTGCCATAGGAGTGACATGAACTGTGGAGGCCATGTGGCCTAACAAGGTTAGAAACTGATGCGCCGTTGCTTGTTTCATTGAGTAAATGGAATTTGCCAAAAGGGAAAGTGTCTCTGCCTGGTCCTCGGGTAGAAAGGCCTTTGAGAGGATGGCGTTCAATTCTGTTCCTATGAATTGAAGCAGGTGAGACGGAGTGAGATGGGACTTTTTATAATTGATGAGAAAGCCCATGGAATGAAGTAGAGTAATTGTTCGACTGAGATAAGTTAAAGTTCCTTGTTGAGATTGACTTCTGATGATCCAGTCGTCTAAATAGGGAAAGACATGGACACTTTCCTTGCGCAAGTGTGCTGCTATTATTGCCAGATATTTGGTGAATACTCTGGAAGCAGAGCCAAGTCCGAATGGTAGTACTCTGTACTGGAAATGTTGATGACCCACCATGAAGCGCAGGTACTTGCGATGAGGAGGGAATATTGGAATGTGAGCGTAAGCGTCTTGAAGATCCAGAGAACAAAGCCAATCTCCTGTTTGAAGAAGTGGAAGCATGGTGCCTAGAGAAACCATCCTGAACTTTTCTTTCTTTAGAAATTTGCTGAGATTTCTGAGGTCTAGGATGGGACATAGGCCTCCGGTTTTCTTTGGAATGAGGAAATAATGGGAATCGAATCATCTGCCCTGCTGAGTCCGGGGCACTGACTCTACAGCCCTGGCTCTCAGCATGGTGGATAATTCTGCTTGCAACTGGATTATGTGATGCTCGTTGAGAGAGAGAGGTCTCAGAGGAGAATCTATTGGAATTGAGAGGAAATTGAGTTGGTATCCTCGAGATATTATTGCAAGCACCCATTGGTTTGATGTTATTTGAACCCAATTGTTGTAAAAAGAGGATACTCAACCTCCTACCGGATGTTGTGGCTGAGGATTGGAGAGGTGGCTGTGTTCTCTGGGAGTGTCCTCAAAAGCCAGCAGCAGGTCCTGTCTGTGGCATAGGTTGAGGACTAGCCGCCCTAGGTTGTGTGGGCTGAGGCCTTTGTTGTGGTCTAGAAGACCTGGTTCTAGATGTAGGAGGGTAGTACCGTCTTTGTCTATAGAATGGTCTTCTAGTATCTTTTCTTTGAGGCCTACGAACTGAGTGTGTAGGTGGATCCTGTGGGATCAAGAAAAGCTTTCTTATGGTTTCCGTATGCTCTTTTAACTGCGTAACTGCATCCTGTACTTTGGATCCAAAGAGGTTATCTCCCAGGCATGGAAGATCTACTAATCTATCCTGGACTTCAGGCCTGAGGTCCGAGGCTTTAAACCATGCCCAACGCCTGGCACTGATCCCCGATGCAGCCACTCTGGAAGCTGTCTCGAACCCATCATAGGCAGCCTGCCTCCAGTCCTTTTTGGATGATAGCTTGGGCTGCTTCTTGATATTGTGATGGAAGAGATGGAATGAAGTCTTGCATTTGCTTCCACGAATTTCTTTGATATTAGGTCATGTAAAGTTGATATGAAGATATTCTAGAATTTAACATGGCCCCTTGGTAGACCTTATGCCCCAGGGAATCTAAAAATCTGAGATTTTTACCTAAGGAATTTGAGGAATGTGGTCTAATTCTTTTGGACTTCTTTTGTGCAGACTCCACCACTACTTACTGGTGAGGGAGCTGCGATTTTTGGTACCCAGGAGCAGACTGCACCAAATATGTACTGTCCATTCGTTTATTAACAGCTGATACTGAGCATGGATGTTCCCAAATGCGATGTTGCAAATCCAGCAGAACATCATGGACTGGTATAGCTACCACTTGCTTTGGAGGGTCTACAAATTGAAGCACCTCCAATGTTTGTTGTCTGCTATCTTGCTCTGTTACCAAAGTGAATGGTATGGTGTCAGCCATTTCCTGTACAAATGATGTGAATGAAAAATCTTCTGGAGGAGATTTTTTTCCTAGGATCTGGTGGGGATGGATCCGACATAAAAGATTCAGATGAGGTGTCTGATTGCGTATCACTCCAAGTATCATATGGATCTTGGGCCTGAGGAATAGTTTCAGAAGTTGCAGGTGGTCGAGAAATCCCTGAAGGGTCCTGGTAATGGATCATCAATAGGTGATTCCTCAGGTTGTTCTTCCTGTGGATTTGAAGGAAGAGAATCGAGCAGTTTATGATATTTTTTCATTAACAGCTGATATAGTGCCAATTCTGAACCTCCTGGATCCCCAGGCAAGGTTGGCATCGATGGTGATGGTGTTGGAACCGAAGATGATGTTGTCGTCTTCGGTGGTCGCATCGATGTCACCGCAGTTGTCATCGGTTTAGGTACCGGCACTGATGTAAATAGAGACATTGGCATCAGAACCGGCATCGACAAAGTCGTCGGCATTGGTATGGTGAGCGGTGTTGGTGGAATCACGGGCATCGGCGAAGGTAGCGGCATCGGTTCAAGAACCGGCATCAGTGTTGACACCAGTAGCGGTGACGTCACCAGCATCGGCACAGTCGCCGGAATAGGTGTCTGTTCTTTCAGGGCCTGGATCACCGCTTGTCTTATAAAATTAGACAATTCTTGCGATACAGCTGGTGTGGACAGAGCAGCTGCATGCGGTGGCGGTGTAGGCGTTGATATTACCTGCACAGATCCCTGTGGAGGTTCAATCGATGAAGGCCCCAGCGCCACTGGTATCGGAGTTTCCTGAGGCTTCTGCCGCTTAGCTGTCGGTTCCTCCGGGGAGATGGTTGACGCTGGAGTCGGTGTGTGTCGATGTCGGTGCCAATGTTTAGGGCTATGCTCGACCACTGACCTTATCGATGCCATCGAAGTCGATGGCGATGCTTGATCTCCCGATCCTTCCAGACAACGTTTTTTCAGTAAAACTTTCTTTGAAACTCCTGCCGGGGATGATTTCGTCGATGTTTATTTACCATCACAACGGTTTACAAATAGTCACATAAATAAATTCGAGATGGATTGTACTTTAACCAGAGGGTGCCGCAGTTGTTCAGTTGTTCAGATACATGATTCAATATTATAAGCTATATGTAAAGTGTATTAAAATTCCCTTTATGGGCTAACCGTAGATGCGGTATACTGTAATTCTTTAATTTAATACTTAAGTGTGATAAAATAAAAGAGAAGGAAGAAGCTGAAGGTGAAAGAGATGCTCCATCTGCTCCTGTCGAAGTTTTCTTCCTTTGGGAGTCATCTCTGCATATTGAGGGCAGGATGAGACATCGTGTTTATCTCCCAAACACAGAACACACTCAAGGTGTGGATCTGTTATAGACATTGTCCGATTACATACCGGACATTTTTTAAATCCTGAAGCTATCTTTTCCCGACAGCCGTCGATGAAAAGAGGGGAAAAATTCTGAGAGAGAGTTTTTACTTAAAAGTAAAAACGAGACTACGATTTCTCACCGGCTGGTGGAAATGTGAAAGAAATCCCGTATGGGAGAAAAATATCTTGAAAAATGAATGACTTTCTAGTCAGTAAGTCTGTGAGAAACTCACAGGGCTCCTTGCTCCGTGATGCTTACAGCAGCGTGGAAAAACGAAGACTAGAGAGAGACCCCTGTGGCTGAGAATATCATGGCATGCTGGGCATGCTCAGTGGCCTCAAAGTGCCAGTCTAAAGTTTCTAGAAACTTTGACAGAAATTTTTCCCGCAATAAGGCTCCGTCAGTGATGTCACCCATATGTGAGGACTAGCATCCTGCTTGTCCTGGGATAAAGAGCATGTCTGTGTGTGGCTGTGTCTGAGAGAGCATGTCTGTGTGTCTGTGAAAGCATGACTATGTCTGTGTGTATCAGTGAGAGTATGTCTGTGTGTGAAAGCATGTCTGTGTGTGAGAAAAAGCATGTCTGTCTGTGTGTTGCTGTGTCTGAGAGAGCATGTCTGTGTGTCTGTGAAAGCATGTCTGTATGTATCTGTGAGAGCATGTCTGTGTGTGAGAGCATGTCTGGGTGAGAGAAAGAGCATGTCTGTGTGTGTGTTGCTGTGTCTGAGAGAGCATGTCTGTGTGTCTGTGAAAGCATGTCTGTGTGTATCTGTGAGAGCATGTCTGGGTGAGAGAAAGAGCATATCTGTGTGTGTGTGTGTTGTTGTGCCTGAGAGAGCATGTCTGTGTGCCTGTGAAAGCATTTCTGTGTGTATCTGTAAGAGCATGTCTGGGTGAGAGAAAGAGCACGTCCGTGTGTGTTGCTGTGTATGAGAGAGCATGTCTGTGTGTGTGAGAGCAAGTATGCGTGTATCTGTGAGAGCATGTCTGTGTGTGAGAGCATGTTCTATGATTGTGAATGTGTGTAAATACGAGAGAGAGATTGTGAGCATCAAATTCTCACCTCTCCCCTGCTAATCCACAACAATCTCAGGCCATCTGTAAATGAAAAGATCCCAGGTATGAACAGCCCTCATACTAATTCTAAGGGTCTTTTTTACTTTTTTGTAGGGTTGTAGAGCACTGCGTGTAAATATAAAATACATGTTATAAGTGGTAGACAGTAGTTAAATGGTCTTGTTCATGTAAAATCTATTATTATAAATGTATAATTTTTAATTGTGTTTGCTGAGTGTGTGACGAGAGGGGGAGGGCAAACTGCAGGTTTCGCCTAGGGTGCCTAATACCCTTGTACTGGACCTGCAGCCAGGTTATTAGATCCTGTAATCCTTTCCCTCACTTTCCCAGCCATGTTATTAAATCCTCTAATCCCTATCCCAGCCATTATTAAATCCTAGCCATTATTAAATTCTGTAATCCCTGCCCTCAATATCCCAGCCACATTATTAAATCCTGTAATCCCTGCCACCACTATCCCAGCCACATTATGAAATCCTGTAATCCCTGCCACCACTATCCCAGCCATGTCATTAAATCCTGTAATCCCTGCCACCACTATCCCAGCCATGTCATTAAATCATGTAATCCCTGCCCTCACTATCCCAGCCATGTCATTAAATCATGTAATCCCTGCCACCACTATCCCAGCCACATTATTAAATCCTGTAATCCTTGCCCTCACTATCCTAGCCATTATTAAATCCTGTAATCCCTGCCACCACTATCCCAGCCACTTATTAAATCCTATAATCCCTGCCACCACTATCCCAGCCACTTCATTAAATCCTGTAATCCTTACCCCTGCTGTCCCAGCCACATTATTAAATCCTGTAATCCTTACCCTCACTATCCCAGCCACATTATTAAGTCCTGTAATCCGAGATCACGTGACCCTTTGACGGGAGAGGATGTGATCCCCCGTCGCTGGGCTCGAGCCCCTCACCTTTCAGCCTCATCCAGCGCCATCAGCGCCTTTTTCAACCTGGTGCCTACCTTAATCGAGAGGTCTGTGGAGCTGCCTTGCCGGTGAACACCGATGGCGACACGCGGGGGCAAAAAAGACAAAGACCGCGAGAAGGCGCGCATGGCCGACGGTAACCCGGAAGTGCCGGGGGGGATGCCGGAGCAAAGCGTGCCGGCGCCTGCCGCGACGGCGGAGCTGACCGCGGCGGTTCTTGCTGCCCTCACCCCGGAACTCCAGAAAATATCAGAGCAACTTAAGGAGCTTAACGCCGGCATGGCCACGATAGATCGCCGGTTCGTAGAGCTGGAAACGCGGGTCTCGGGGAATCAAGATGGCCTCCACACAGCCACGACCGACATCGCATCCCTGAAGGCGGAGCTTGGTAAGCAGGCTCTTCGCATAGAGGATCTTGAAAATCGCTCGAGAAGGGCTAATTTAAGACTGGTGGGGTTACCGGAGACTTTGCCTGAATATCAGCTGCCAACTTTCCTTGAGGGATGGCTCCCTCAAGTTTTGAAACTGACGGGCCTGTCGGGACCCCTACGGGTGGAAAGGGCGCATCGTTTGGGCCCCAGACGCGAAGCTCAGGCTAAGCCCCGTGTGGTTATTGCCAAAGTTCTAAATTATTCTCACAAGGCGGCCATTATTAAAGCTTTTCAAAAAGGGCCCAAACCGAGCTATGAAAATCAGCCTGTCTTGATCTTTCAGGACTTTTCTCAGGCAGTGTCTCAACAGCGCAGGGCTTTGGCGCCATACTGCTCACAACTATTTCAGAGAGGCATTCGAGCGGTGCTAGTCTACCCGGCCAAAATGCGGATCCAAACTGACCAGGGGGTGCGCTGGTTTACTGAGGTTGCGGCGATCCAGCAATACATCCAAGCTTTGCCAGCGCCTGCGACTTGACAGATGATTGCGGCTGCTGTGCCAGTGTCTGCTGACTGTGGATCTCCAAGCAAGTCTAAAAGGATACCCTGCTTCCCATGAGTTTGACTTGGCTGGGTTGTGCTATTACTGGTTGTTGGAGGAATGTTTCTATGTCCTCATGTTGCCATGGAACTGCACTGAAGCGGCAGTTTCAACCGTCACTATCTGCCCTTAATGCCAGCTGCCTGACTGCGGCGGAGGGCTGCCAGTTTTAGAGCTGAATGCCCACTGTACCAGAGGAAGAAGCCCACCTGTTACTCTCTGCTTTTGGTTCCCCTGCAAGTTGGGGGACTGGACTTCTCAACTGCACCGCCCGGATGAGAGAGACTGGCATATGAACTGGCGCAGAGAGTGGCTTTAGGTTGACTGTTATGCTGTTCTAGGCACCCATAATTGGTTTTTAGTTACACATTTTGAGTGCTGTTTGGTGGGGATGGATGGGGCTGTGGTGGGGGGGGGGGGGCTGAGCCATGGGTCGGTGTGATCTTCTCCTGCTATCATTAGGATGGTGGGTTTGGGGGTTTTGGCTAAAGGTACATGGGGGGGTGGGGTTAGGGTAGGAAGGGTAAGGGGGAAGGGGTGGGTGGAGACCATGGTTAGGTTCCACGGGGGAACCTCTACTGAATGTCTGTTACTCACATTTCAGGCTCGGAGGGAGGCGCTCTGCTGGGAGGCGTATTCCCTCTTTCGATTTGGTATGTTTTTCCTGTTTTCCTACCTAGTCACTGAGCCTACATGATTATGAGCACTTTTCGTTACTTCTCTTGGAATGTAGGAGGCATAAACTCCCCTGTTAAAAGGACTAAAATTCTGCAGTTATTACATAAAAAGAAGACTGATGTGGCCTTGCTGCAGGAGACCCATCTGTCGGATATAGAACATGAAAAGTTGAAACAACGGTGGGTGGGCTCCGTTTATTACGCATCTGCTAGCTCACATTCGGCTGGTGTTGCCATTTTGATTAGACGGGCATTCCCTCTCCAGATTAATAAGGTACTTAAGGACCCTAAGGGTCGATATATTGTGTTAGTAGGGGAATTACACCATATGCCTGTCATCCTATGTAACTTATACGCCCCTAATGTGTACCGAGCCTCCTTTTTTACAGACTTGTGTGCACTTTTACTGCCATATATTGATAATCTAATCCTTGTGGGCGGCGATTTCAATGCCGTTAAGGACCCCTTGCTAGACAAAGCCACCCTTGCTCGGACTCCGGGAGCCTCGGGAAAGGGGCTCCTTCTTTTGGAGCGTTCCCTCCATCTGACGGATGTATGGCGTGTGCTACACCCTCAGGATAAGGAATTCACGCATGTCTCCAGGGCCCATGCTACCCATTCCCGCTTGGATTATTTGTTATTGAGTACAACCCAGTTCTCTAAGGTTGTGGGGGCAGGGATTGAGGATATTATTATATCGGATCACGCCCCGATATGGCTCGAGTTGGCAAATCCGATAGCGTCTCAATCCACATATGTATGGCGGTATCCCTATTTTTAGCAGATGATATTGCGTTTCAAGATTACTTAAAGGAACGCTGGGAGTCGTTTGCACTTTTAAACGCACAACATAAAGCTGACCCAGTTCTCTTTTGGAGCACTGCCAAAGCGGTGCTCCGAGGAGATATAATCTCGTTTGTGGCGCATCGGAGGAAGTCTCAAGACCAGCAGCTCCTCCAGCTCACAACTCAGTTTCAAAGAGCCAGGCGGGCGCTAGCTCGCTGTCACTCCTTGGGGAATAGGGAAACTTACCTCACCTTACAGGCGGCTATTAACTCTCTCATTCACCAGCGTACAAAAAAAGGCATACTTTTTTATCGGTATAAGCTTTTCCAATTTGGGCAAAAGTCCGGTAAGCTGATGGCGGCTTTAATTAAATCGGCTAGGGGAAACCGGCATATCCTGGCGCTTAAGAACTCCCATCAACAGATAGTTCATGACGTTGACAGTATTCGCCAAGTTTTTCATGCTTATTTTTCTAAGTTATATAGCTCCGAGGGGTGGGATGCATCTAAATGGGAGGCGTTTGGGGAACTCATTCAACTCCCTTCCCTATCTTTGGAATACTACCGCTATTTAAATGAACCTATCCGGGAGGAAGAGGTTAATCGGGTCATTCTGCAAGCCAATAAGTTGAAGGCTCCCGGCCCGGACGGATATGGTTCCGAATTTTATAAATGTCTGATAACCCCGCTTTCTAAATTGCTTCCCACAGTGTTTCAATCTCTCATTGGTAAAGGGACCTTTCCCCCAAATGGCAATCTGGCATATGTGACTCTTATACCCAAACCAGGTAAAGACCCTCTACAACCTATGTCTTATAGACCCATCTCCTTGTTGAATATGGATCATAAGATTTTGGCAAAAATTCTTGCAGAGCGACTGGGGAATGTATTACCATCCTTGATACAGTCGGGGCAAGTAGGTTTCATCAAAGGCCGCTATGCTCTACGCAATATACGTCAAATTGTCACTGCCATGGCACTATGTCAGAGGATAGGTGACCCCTATCTGGTAGTTAGCCTCGATGCCGAGAAGGCCTTTGATAGGGTGGAGTGGGGCTATATGTTTCAGTTGTTAAAATTGATAGGGTTTGGGGGTTATTTTTACCAAGCCATTGAACTTCTATATTCCTCTCCAGAAGCACGTATTTTGGTCAATGGGGGACTGACGGATGCCTTCACTGTGTCTAGGGGCACTAGACAGGGTTGCCCATTATCCCCATTACTTTTTCTTCTTGTTTTAGAACCTTTCCTGCGGGCTATACAGTCTACGCCAGCTATTCGGGGAATACTATTTCAGGGCGAGGAGCGGTCGGAGATTTTCAAATATGCAGCATTCGCTGATGATGTGCTATTATTTCTTACATCCCCACACCGGTCCCTACAGGTGCTTTTGGATTTATTTACTAGCTTTGCTACTTTTTCTGGCATGCGTATTAACTGGGATAAGTCGGAAGCCCTGGCCTTTCCCGATTCTCTTAAGGAGCGCTGGGGGGCTTCATTTCCTCTTCAGTGGGCACCAGGCCTTCTCAAATATTTGGGGATCTACCTTGCGAATGATATTACCCAAATCTACAAGAATAACATAACTCGACTGCTCCGCACCACTCAGGAGAAATTACAAGTTTGGCACACCTTGCCGCTCTCTTTAAGTGGAAGGATTAATTTGTTTAAAACGGTGATATTGCCCAAATGGTTATATGTCTTCCAAAATTTCCCTATGATACTGTCTAACCGACATCTGAAAAACTTAGATAAATCACTTCGCCGGTTTATTTGGAGAGGTGGGAAAGCTAGAATTCAATTGCCTTGGTTGCGGTATTCTTGGGATCATGGGGGTATGGGGGTCCCTAATCTCTATGATTATGGTCTGGCGGCTAATTTTCGCCTAATCCGAGGCTGGCTCCTGGGGAAATCTGCTTATATTAACGTAGTGGCTGAAGCCGCCTTTACCAGACCTTTGGCTCTAAACTATATTCTTATGAGCCAAAGTAAAGATTTTCCCCCAGGGCTGGTTACCCATCCACTAGTCGCACCCCTCAGGAAAACTTGGGCCCGTCTGACTCGTCAATTAGGGTTACCCCGACAATGTACGTATTTTTTGCCTCTTAGAGGCAATCTGGACTTTACCCCAGGGTCCACGACTGCGTGCTTTAGACGCTGGCAACACCAAGGTATACTATATTTGGGTCATGCTTTAGATGCAGATGGCTGTGCCCTACCGTTTGACCACTTACAAGAACTGTATGGGATTCATAAGTCTCATTACTTTGGCTATCTGCAGTTTAGGCATTACCTTCAGTCACTGGGCTCCCCGGCCCAACATTCAGCAGCAATTAAACTTTTGAATGATTTTTTTCAATTTGACCGGACTGTGGAACTGTCTCTCTCGACTTACTACAACCGGTTGCACCGTCGGCTACCTAGGGATTTTTATCGAATCTCAGTAGACCGCTGGAATCGAGATGGTGTTTTTGTGCTAAAACTCCCTATTTTTTCGGCTAGTGTGAGAAGTATTTTTACTATCACTGGCAGTATGTACTTTCGGGAGATGCATTTTAAATTCTTGCATAGGGCTTATATTTCGCCCCATATTGCCTTCAAGGCTGGTATTGTTGCTGCTGCTGGATGTGTGCGCTGTGGGAAGCAGCCGGGAACCTTGTCCCATGTTTTCTGGGAGTGTCCCCCCATCCAAACGTTTGGCAGCGGATTGGGGGTTACTTGGAGTCTTTGGGAGGGGTTCGCCTACCGTTCTCCCCGTATCTTTGGTTATTTCACTGTGTTACTTATCACTCAGTCCGTTCGCCTGGCCTACATATGTTGCTTAAAAAGGCGGGTCTAGTGGGGAAAAAGGTACTTCTACTCCATTGGTGCAATGCGGAGCCGCCTTCCTTTTGGACCTGGCGCATACATTTTCACCGCCTTATGCAGATGGAACAGTTTTATGCTCGTAGCTCGCCCAAGCGAGGGAAATTATTTCTGCAAACCTGGGAGCCCTACATTCAAATGCTGCCTCCTAGAGCTAGAAGCTTGGCTCTTAATACTTGTAATTGAGTGTTCAGAGAGTAACTGGTGTTTATTCTGATTTCAGTTGGTCTCCGGGGGGTGGGGGGAAGGGGAATAAGGCGTTCAGAAGGGGGGGAGAGATAGATAGACCTGCTATTGTTCTTATTCTTAATTGTTATTTCCCAAAAAACGGGTGAACCAGTTAAATTGCCAGCATTTTGTTCGCTTGAGATGTATTTCTGCCTGTTGATATTGTGTTCTTTGCTGTGCATGTTTATGTAACAATTTTTTTTGTGCCTCACCCAATAAAAAACCGTTTACACATAAGTCCTGTAATCCTTGCCCTCACTATCTTAGCCATTATTAAATCCTGTAATCCCTGCCACCATTGTCCAAGCATATTAGAACATAAGAAAATGCCATACTGGGTCAGACCAAGGGTCCATCAAGCCCAGCATCCTGTTTCCAACAGTGGCCAATCCAGGCCATAAGAACCTGGCAAGTACCCAAAAACTAAGTCTATTCCATGTAACCATTGCTAACGGCAGTGGCTATTCTCTAAGTGAACTTAATAGCAGGTAATGGACTTCTCCTCCAAGAACTTATCCAATCCTTTTTTAAACACAGCTATACTAACTGCACGAACCACATTCTCTGGCAACAAATTCCAGAGTTTAATTGTGCGTTGAGTAAAAAAGAACTTTCTCCGATTAGTTTTAAATGTGCCCCATGCTAACTTCATGGAGTGTCCCCTAGTCTTTCTACTATCCGAAAGAGTAAATAACCGATTCACATCTACCCGTTCTAGACCTCTCATGATTTTAAACACCTCTATCATATCCCCCCTCAGTCGTCTCTTCTCCAAGCTGAAAAGTCCTAACCTCTTTAGTCTTTCCTCATAGGGGAGTTGTTCCATTCCCGTTATCATTTTGGTAGCCCTTCTCTGTACCTTCTCCATCGCAATTATATCTTTTTTGAGATGCGGCGACCAGAATTGTACACAGTATTCAAGGTGCAGTCTCACCATGGAGCGATACAGAGGCATTATGACATTTTCCGTTTTATTCATCATTCCTTTTCTAATAATTCCCAACATTCTGTTTGCTTTTTTGACTGCCGCAGCACACTGAACCGCCGATTTCAATGTGTTATCCACTATGACACCTAGATCTCTTTCTTGGGTTGTAGCACCTAATATGGAACCCAACATCGTGTAATTATAGCATGGGTTATTTTTCCCTATATGCATCACCTTGCACTTATCCACATTAAATTTCATCTGCCATTTGGATGCCCAATTTTCCAGTCTCACAAGGTCTTCCTGCAATTTATCACAATCTGCTTGTGATTTAACTACTCTGAACAATTTTGTGTCATCTGCAAATTTGATTATCTCACTCGTCGTATTTCTTTCCAGATCATTTATAAATATATTGAACAGTAAGGGTCCCAATACAGATCCCTGAGGCACTCCACTGTCCACTCCCTTCCACTGAGAAAATTGCCCATTTAATCCTACTCTGTTTCCTGTCTTTTAGCCAGTTTGCAATCCACGAAAGGACATCGCCACCTATCCCATGACTTTTTACTTTTCCTAGAAGCCTCTCATGAGGAACTTTGTCAAACGCCTTCTGAAAATCCAAGTATACTATATCTACCGGTTCACCTTTATCCACATGTTTATTAACTCCTTCAAAAAAGTGAAGCAGATTTGTGAGGCAAGACTTGCCCTGGGTAAAGCCATGCTGACTTTGTTCCATTAAACCATGTCTTTCTATATGTTCTGTGATTTTGATGTTTAGAACACTTTCCACTATTTTTCCTGGCACTGAAGTCAGGCTAACCGGTCTGTAGTTTCCCGGATCGCCCCTGGAGCCCTTTTTAAATATTGGGATTACATTTGCTATCCTCCAGTCTTCAGGTACAATGGATGATTTTAATGATAAGTTACAAATTTTTACTAATAGGTCTGAAATTTCATTTTTTAGTTCCTTCAGAACTCTGGGGTGTATACCATCCGGTCCAGGTGATTTACTACTCTTCAGTTTGTCAATCAGGCCTACCACATCTTCTAGGTTCACCGTGATTTGATTCAGTCCATCTGAATCATTACCCATGAAAACCTTCTCCATTACGGGTACCTCCCCAACATCCTCTTCAGTAAACACCGAAGCAAAGAAATCATTTAATCTTTCCGCGATGGCCTTATCGTCTCTAAGTGCCCCTTTAACCCTTCGATCATCTAACGGTCCAACTGACTCCCTCACAGGCTTTCTGCTTCGGATATATTTAAAAAAGTTTTTACTGTGAGTTTTTGCCTCTACAGCCAACTTCTTTTCAAATTCTCTCTTAGCCTGTCTTATCAATGTCTTACATTTAACTTGCCAATGTTTATGCTTTATCCTATTTTCTTCTGTTGGATCCTTCTTCCAATTTTTGAATGAAGATCTTTTGGCTAAAATAGCTTCTTTCACCTCCCCTTTTAACCATGCCGGTAATCGTTTTGCCTTCTTTCCACCTTTCTTAATGTGTGTAATACATCTGGACTGTGCTTCTAGAATGGTATTTTTTAACAATGACCACGCCTCTTGGACATTTTTTACTTTTGTAGCTGCTCCTTTCAGTTTTTTTCTAACAATTTTTCTCATTTTATCAAAGTTTCCCTTTTGAAAGTTTAGCACGAGAGCCTTGGATTTGCACACTGTTCCTTTTCCAGTCATTAAATCAAATTTGATCATATTATAATCACTATTGCCAAGCAGCCCCACCACCGTTACCTCTCTCACCAAGTCCTGTGCTCCACTGAGAATTAGATCTAAAATTGCTCCCTCTCTCGTCGGTTCCTGAACCAATTGCTCCATAAAGCTATCATTTATTCCATCCAGGACCCGATGATACATTTACCCAGTCTATATTGGGGTAATTGAAGTCTCCCATTATTACTGCACTACCAATTTGGTTAGCTTCCCTAATTTCTCTTAGCATTTCACTGTCCATCTCACCATCTTGACCAGGTGGACGGTAGTATACCCCTATCACTGTAGTCTTCCCTGATACACAAGGGATTTCTACCCATAAAGATTCAATTTTGTATTTAGTCTCATGCAGGATGTTTATCCTGTTGGACTCTATGCCATCCCGGACATAAAGCGCCACACCTCCTCCCGACTGCTCCTCTCTGTCATTGCGATATAATTTGTACCCCGGTATAGCACTGTCCCATTGGTTATCCTCTTTCCACCATGTCTCTTATTAAATCCTCTCTCTTGCCTTCCACTGTGAGGAATGCATCACTGCATTTGTCAACCTGCCTGTGGGGATGGGCAGATTTTGGCCCATCTCACTTTATTTGCAATGCTGAAATAACACTTACCTTTCTCTTCAGCACAATCTTCTGTTCTTCAAGAACCTGGAAAAAAAACAAAACATGTTTTTCAGATGAGATTATAATGAAATTTAAAAACCACAGAACAGAGCAGATGTGTTAAAATATTGCTTTTCGTAGGGATATGGAGGGGAAATGTTTTAGTTTGGTTCTTTTTTATTTTACTTTCTTTCAGGATTCTGTTGGTTTAGTTGTTTGGTTCATTTGAGGCCAAGCTTCAAAGAGTTTAGGATCCTAGCTTTTTTTTAATTAGTCACCTACATTGGTCCTTCTGAAAATTTATTAGGACTGAGTCCCTAAATTTAAGCTCCAGGTTTCATTAAAATCTGAAATTTAGAACCTTAAAAAGTGGCTGGCTATTGGGGCGGAGTTAGGGCTGGGCGCGCGCTTTTGAACACGAATTAGACGCGCGTTTTAGGTGCGTAAGATGGACACGCGATTCAGTATATGCTATAATGCATCCTTAGCGCATGCTGAAAACGACACGTTACAATTAGAGCCCGCCGCATGTAGATGGTATGTTAATGGTATTTAATGACCGGATTAGCTATTCCCCTAGATACAGTAGCGCGCACCCAAAATAGCGCGTCTTTAACCTGCACATTATCCGTGTCTTTCCCTCTATTTTTACCACCTACCCTGACCCTGGCATTAGTGTGGTGCTGTGCTCTTGACAGTCAGTGAATATCCAACGGACAGCATCATGGACTACATGTATATATTGGCTTTGGCAATCTTTTTTCTACGGGTGAGAACAAGATTAAGAAATGCTCTGCGAGTGAATTCTAGACAGCCTATTGGAGACAACAGCCAACAGGAGAACCCGGCACAAAGACCGAAGGAGGTATGTATATGTGCTGTTTTTGAATATCCAACGGTAGAATTTTTCTGTCTGGGCATCTCTGAGGCTCCGCGGGTCCAGCGGAGACATGGACGCCTGTACGGACGCCGGGAGAAGGACACTGCACCCGACCTTCCTCTGGCGTCTAGAATTAGGTGTCCCTGAGGCTCCGCTTCTATATTTGTTAAATGAATAATCAAGATGTATAAGGTTATACTGATTTTCTTGTGTTGTTTTTCACGCAGGCACAGCGGTACAGAGTCGTCCGTGCACAGGACATGCACATCTGTAGACCAGGACGGGCCATCGGCAGACCTGGACGTATCATTCGCCCACGGACAACTCTTTTTGGCATGTCCGAGCGAGATGTAGTCTGAACCTACCGGCTGAACTCACGGGCAATCCTGTGCCTCTATGAAGATCTGCGCTGTGACCTTGACCCCCTGGCCAATTGCCACCATGCTGTGTCAGGGTTGATGAAACTTCTTGGTGCTTTAAATGTTTTTGGTACCGGAAGTTTTTAAACCCCGTGTCACTGCGGGTATGACACAGGCCTCCTTCTCACAGCCTTCTCACGGCATCTGACGCAGGTCTTGAAGCCCATGATGAAGTGGATGAGGAAGTACATCGTGTATCCTACGGATCCAGTGGAGCTGCAACAGATCCGCAGTGGGTTCATGGGTATTGCAGGGATGCCTAACGTGTTTGGTGCTATAGACTGCCTCTGACTCCCAGGTCGGAGGAAGAGAGTTTGTTTCGGAATCGCTAGCACTTCCATTCAATGAATGTTCAAGTCATTTGTGATGCACACCTTTGGATTCTAAATGTTCTAGCGAAGTATCCTGGGAGCTGCCATAACAAAGAAACATAGAAATGACGACAGAAAAAGACCAAATGGCCCATCCAGTCTACTCAGCAAGCTTTCACACTTTTTTTTTTCTCATACTTATCTGTTACTGTTGGCCCTTAGTAACCTTTTGGTTCTATTTCCCTTCCACCCCTGCCATTAATGTAGAGAGCAGTGTTGGAACTGCATCTAAGTGAAATAGCTTAATTACTTAGGGGCATTAAGCACCCCAATAGCAAACTACACCCATGCTTATTTGTTTACTCAGACTATGTAAATCAGTACTTGGTTGTAGTCTGTATAGATCCCATTTTCTTCATTCCCCCCTGCCGTTGAAGCAGAGAGCTATGCTGGATATGCGTGAAGTATCAGACTTTCTCCCCTGCCATTGAAGCAGAGAGCTATGCTGGATATGCATTGAAAGTGAAGTATCAGTCTCTCCCCTGCTGTTGAAGTAGAGAGCTAGGCTAGATATGCGTGAAGTATCAGACTTTCTCCCCTGCCATTGAAGCAGAGAGCTATGCTGGATATGCATTGAAAGTGAAGTATCAGTCTCTCCCCTGCTGTTGAAGCAGAGAGCTACGCTGGATATGCATGAAGTATCAGTCTTTGTCCCCTGCCATTGAAGCAGAGAGCTATGCTTGATATGCATTGAAAGTGAAGTATCAGGCTTATTTGGTTTTGGGTAGCCTACATTCTGGCACATTCAACTATGGTGATCCATTTCCCAGGGGGGAAGTACGGTGAAGGCTGTTGCGACCGTCGCTGCCCGACGTTTCCACTACGCCCACCTTACCTCTTTGACGATTCCCTCTTTGCCTACTGGAAGTTTGGCTGCCGCGGCGTCATCGTGCCGTTCTCCTCCGGCGACCCCGGACCGGCTAGATGCTGCAATCCGCCATGTTCCCAGCAGCCTAAGGGCGGGCGCGTGGCACGGCCCCGATTCAAGTACCAGCAATGGCACGAACCTCAGGGGCTTCCCCCTGAGGTAACGTCATCTTCACCGGATATTTAAGATCTCTGAAATCGCTAACGACTCGAGTTAGCAAGGATGAGATTGGACCGGTTTGGACGGTTTTCTCTCCTATCTACTCTGCCTCCTCGGACTTACCAAGGGTACCCACCCCTCGGGGTTCTCGCTTTCTCTTTGCTTTTCAGATCGCAGTCTGGAACCAGTACTCGCTCCTCGAGGTCCCTTGTTCCCTGACTTGTTCCTGAATACCACTTCTGCCAGGAAGTCATTGCTGCCTACAACACCAGTGAGTTACCATCTCTCTCTGAGCTTTCCCTGGAACCAGGTACTCACTCCTCGAGGGCCTACTTCATTCCAGCTCCTGGGCTGCTTCTAAGAGACTATTGTGTGAGTGTTACCATCAAGGTTCTGTTCTTGAACTCTGCATACCCTGCCTACTCACTATCTTCAGTTTCTCTACAGCTCGGTTATCTGGGATCGCTGTTCCAGTATCTGAGGGACTACAGCCCAGCCGGGCACTATCTGCTCACTACTGCCACCTCTGGTGGTTCAATATACTGTTTAGTAAAAGAACTAGTGTGTGTCTGTCTCCATACTATGAGCCTAACCGGTGGTCCCTCTCGGGATCTTCCCCCGGGGCCGTGGTCATCTGCCACCAGCCCAAGGATCCACCTACAACTACTACGAACACCAACAGATTGCTAAACTCCCACAACAGATTGCTAACGTCCACTACAAAGGCTGGCTACTTGGTAAGTGACATCGGCTACGGCCTGGGATTCTATATCTTGGATGTTCGGTATACAATATGTGTGCATTTATATATGTGATGTGTTTAAGATGTAAAGCGCTGTAAAGTAGTTTTTGATGCATTCCTGATTATTCCCCCAATAGGTGATGGTGGCTATGGCTGTAAGCCCTGGTTGCTAACTCCACTCCAGTCTCCACGCACTGCGGCAGAAAAACGCTACAATGAGGCTCATGGCAGCACCAGAAACGTTATTGAGTGGACTTTTGGCGGTTCTGAAAGGACAATTCCGATGTCTGGATCACTCTGGGGGAGCCCTGCAGTACAGTGCAGAAAAGGTGGCGAACATCATCGTTGCCTGCTGCATGCTACACAACATTTGTCAGTGATTTGGTGTGCATGCAGAGGTAGCAGAAAACTTGCCGCCAGATCCGCCTGTGGAACCGGCAGCCGAGGTGGACAATACCACAAGGGGGAATGATGTCCAACGAAGGATCATCGAATCTTATTTCTCGTGTAAGTTATACATTCATTTCTCCATACTGATGTGGTGCTTTTTTTGTAGTACATAGCTCTGCAAAATTCGAGATATTATCGTTTTATGACTGTACAGTATGTTTAATCTTGTGTTGTGTTTCTTTCAGGAGCTGTGATCCATCCATCAAACCATTTCCCAGCAAGCAGAGAAGTTGATTTAAAATAACAAATAGTGAAACAAATAAAATTTAATTGGAAATTTCCCTTGTCTTCTCTGTGTTTTCCATTGCATCATTTATAGTTCGTGAAGTATAAAATCAATAAATTGTGTTCCCATTTAATCCTCAATAAATTGCTTCCTTTCCTTTTATTATAGATTCTTACGTTATGTTATTTCAGCATCCATGATGCTCCGTGAACCAGTGGAGATATGGACGCCGGGAGAAGGATGCCGCGCCAGGCCTTCTTCCAGCGTCTACAATTAGGCATCCATGCGGTTCCACGGGTCCATCTCAGACATGAACGCCTGTATAGATGCCCGGTGAAGGATGCCGCGCCAGGCCTTCTTCCAGTGTCTACAATTAGCCATCCCTGCAGCTCCGCGGGTCCATCACCTGTACAGACGCCGGGAGAAGGACACAGGACGCTTGCACGTGGAATGCCACGTCCGGATGGCCATTTTGTTTATGCAACCCTGACTTCCAAGATGCCGCGTGGGAGGCTTCCCAATTTTATGGAGGGGAATGTCTGGCTCCTGGCATCCTTAATTGTCGATGATGAAGCCCACCTGTACTTCTGCCCTGGGCACCCGCGGGACCAGGACCGGGCCAATGAAGCCTGGCGGGTGCTCAGGATGCAATTCAAGGCCCAGTCGTCCTACCCGAGGGAGGTAAGGTCATAGACCTATGTTGTGGTTGGCTGATATCTGGTTTATGTTGCTTGTAAGGAATGTCACAGCTTATACTTGCTAGCAGGAAAAAAAACAAGTTAAATTAAATTTAGTATTTTGGTGGTGTTTTGTATTGCTGGGGGTCAGAAAAGAAAAACTGACACTTGACTTGTTTGGTTAGAATTGTTTTTTGCCTCAAAAGCAAAGTAAAAGTTTAATATCAACTTGTGTTTTCTATTTGTGTTTTATTCTCGCCAGGTTGAGGCATTGAAAAAGCGGGCGAGGAGGATCAGACGGGAGGAGCCCTAATATCTGTGGGCCCTGCGGGCCCACCGTAGAGCGGAGGAAGGTATGTGCTGTTAGCAATTAAAATGTCATGGTTACCAGGCAAGCGGCAAGGTCTTCTTTAATAATGGCTATAAGAAATTTATCATTTCTATCATTCTGGATCTTTGCATGCGCAGCTGTAACACTTTTGCTATTTCTGTTTTCAGTGACCACCTCGGAGGGGTCATCAAGCTCTGAATTTGCTCCTCCAGCAGAACAGCAAGGTGAGTCTTTAATAGTATCGGCCTTATAAAAGTATATGGATGTTTTATGCCGTGTGGCACGCCGCTCACATTTGCATTTTTAATTGTCATGCTTACGGTAATGCTAGAGGTGAGGGTCTTGTTTAAAAATGGCTATAAGCAAGTTATCCTTCCTACCGTTCTGGATGTTTGCATGTACAGCAGTAGTAACACTTTTACTTTTTCTCTTTTCAGACACATCGCAGAGGAGGAAGGCGAGGAGCCACCCCCACCCCCCCCCCCCCCATAGTTAAGCCACCCCCCGTAGTTGAGCCACCCCCTGTTTTTGAGCTACCCCCTGTTGTTTTGCCACCCCCCATCTCTCCTGCCCCATCAGTCATGGGAGGCGAAGAGGACATCGTCATTGACGTTGTCAACCTAGTCTCTCCGGGGCTTCCAGGTGCAGGTCGACGGCCAGAGGCCAGCGCAGCAGCCGGGGAACGGCCCTCAGCCCTTGAGGGACGCCTGGATGCTGTGCTGGCTCTCCTGGTACGGTTGATCCACAGCCTGGATGTCCAGGAGGGACTGGAAGTGCAGGCGGTGACCATCCTCTATGACCTACGTCATGGCCAGCGGGAGATCATAGAGCTCCTGCGCACAATGGCAGGAGACAATCCCTGCTCATCATGGCGTGGGATCTTGCAGGACGGGCACTGTCTGATCAACGTCAATGACGATCCTCCTCTTCCCCCATGGCATGGACCCTTCCCTTTTCTTCCCCCTCCCATTATACAAAATTTTTCTTTTCATAAATAATGCATGTAAATAGTTTAAAAATATATATTTTTTTTGAATGTTAAAATTGTACTAGTTTCATTTAAACAATTTATTTTGAATACTTATTGAATGGAACTATTGTGTGTTGTGAGGAGTGGCATGCCACATAAAAAAGAAACATCAGTTTATGGACAAAAAAAAATTTTATTTAAAAATTATTGGTTTATGGAATGAATAGCTGAGGCGACATCTCTAACGGCACCGATCAATTCTGTCATCATTTCCTTCATCAAAATCGCGTGAGAAGCCAGCGCACCATTGATGTCGGCTCGGATCAACCTCATTTCCTGGAGCATCAAGTCATTGTGTTCATCCTGTTGAGAGGTGATTCCATTCATAAACTGCTCACTTAGGCCGTCAATTCCGAATAATGCCTGTTCCAAATCCTGTGATACTGAGGCCATTTCCTGTGCTGGTGGAGCAGCAGCCTGTAGCGGAGATGGTTCTAGCGCTAGAAATGGTTACATGGGGACAGATGCCTCTGGTTGTGTTACAAATGGTTCCTGGGGTGCAGATGCCTCAGGTTGTTGGCTCTCAGGAGACACATCGAACAGATTAAGTGTGACCACTTCCTCTCTGGAGATGTGTTGGCTGGGGGAGTCCGCATTCGACATAGGGAATACAAATTCGTCAGGCGTGGGAATGGATTCGTCGCTAGTTACGTCACCATCGTTCACGCGATCTGTGGAGAAAGATGGAGAAAAGGTTGCAGTTAAAGCTTTCAGTTTACCCCTCATTAACCCAAAAGTCAACATGCAATGCAAACAAGATATATGTTTATACATACCTCGACTTGCTCCTGTGTCAGTGCCGAACTGTGTGGGCACGCCGACGACGACCTCTGGCCTCACAGTACTGAGAACCAGCTCCTCCCACAGGTGTCAACACTATATGACAAGGTGGCCCTCCACCCGTCCTCTTTGCTGCCACATCAATTTTGGCAGCCTTTTCTTTCACCTCCTTTCTAGTGTCGCGCCACCGTTGCTGTACCTGTTTTACGTCCTTAGGCATGAAAGAAAGGGAGCTCACATCCTGTGCGATCTTCTCCCAAATCCGTTTCTTCGTGGAGCCTGAAACCTTGGACTGGAAGAGAACTTTATATTTGTCACAGACAGCACGGCACAGTAACTCTTTTTCTTCATCTGTGAAGCGAGAGTTACGGGTTCGCTTTTTGGACGGCTGGCTAGAACTTGTGCCTTTCAGCTGTTGATGTTCACTGTACTCTGCCTCTGCCTCGACATGCGCAATAGAACGTTTTCCAGCCATAATGTTATGAATCAGAAGCCTGAGATCCTCCCGATGCTTCGGGTGAGTTTGTTTGGTGCCGTGGCCATCGGCCCAACCCTGGTCGCGGCCTGCCGCAGTCGGCGGCCATGACACCCGGCCATAGGCCGCCGCGACCAGCGTTCCTAACAGTACCCTCTCCTTTAGGCATCCCCCGAGAAGGCTTGGATTTTCCAGGGTGTTCAGCGTGCAAGTTCGTGAGAAGAGACTTATCCAGTATATTCTTAGCAGGCTCCCAAGAATTCTCCTCAGGTCCGAATCCTTCCCACTCTAGAAGATATTTCCATGTTTTGCCTCTTTTCCGGACGTCCAGAACCTCCTATACTTGGTATATGGTCTCATCTTCAGCCCTATGTTGTGGTACTTCAGGAGCTTTCCGGGAAGGCCAAGTGAGGACCAATGGATTCAGAAGGGACACATGGAAGGAGTTATGAATCTTCAAGGTGGCCGGCAAATGGAGTTGATAAGTCACAGGACCAAGCTGTCGCAGTACAGAAAAGGGACCAATATAACGTGGGGCCAATCGCATGGAAGTAACTCGCAACCAGATATGCCGGGTGCTAAGCCACACTTTCTCTCCTGGATGAAACCGTGGAGCTGATTGCTGATGCTTGTCAGCGAATGTCTTGGCGGTGTGGGCAGCTTTTTGGAGCATGTGTTGGGTGTGAATCCAGAGCCACCGCAACTATACTGCGGTAAGCTGAGCTGCCGGTGATGGTACCGGTAAGGGCAAAGGTAGAGGCGGCCTGGAATGTCGTCCAAATATAATCTGGAACGGAGAAGTCCCTGTTGAGGAGCAGACATGCGAGTTATGAGAGAACTCAGCCCATGAGCGAAGCGATGCCCAATCGTCCTGGCGAGAGTTGACGTACCTCAGAAGAAATTGCTTTAACGTACGATTTCTACGATCCGCCTGTCCGTTTGCCTGCGGATGGAACGCAGTGGTGTAATTCAGAGAAATGTTAAACTTCTTGAAAAGACTGAGCCAGTAACGGGCTGTGAACTGAGGGCCTCGATCAGATATGAAATGCTGTGGGAGACCATGGAGGCGGAAAATATGGAGCATAAACAGTTGGGCCAAGCGAGGAGCAGATGGGAGTGAGGGAAGCGGGATAAAGTGGGCCATTTTGGAGAATCGATCCACAGCCACCCATATTACTATATTGCCCTCAGATGGCGGAAGATCCACAATAAAATCCGTGGAAATATGTGTCCAGGGTTTCTGGGGAATAGGTAGTGGCTGTAAAAGTCCCCAAGTCTTCCCAGTTGGAATCTTGTGTTGTGCACAAGTTGGACAAGAATCTACATATGCATGAATATCTTTGTGCATATCGGGCCACCAATAATATTGTTGCAAGAGCGTTTGAGTCCGAACTCTACAGGGATGTCCGGCTAACTGAGAATCATGTCCCCATTTTAATACTTTGGTATGAACCTCTTAGGTACCACGGTCTTGAACGTTGCGGAGAGGATAATGCGAGCTGGGTCGATAATATTTTGAATTGGCTCCTCAATGTCAACATTGGAAAAAGATCGGGACAGTGCATCAGCCTTGATGTTCATATTAGCGGGTCGATATCGTAATTTAAAATCGAAACATGTGAAGAAAAGTGCCCAGCGAGCCTGAAGTGGGTTCAGGTGTTGAACTTGTTGGAGATATACGAAGTTCTTGTGGTCCGTGAAGACAGCGATACGGTGTTGTGCCCCCTCCAACCACTGTCGCAACTCTTCGAACGCGAGCTTGATAGCTAGAAGTTCTTTGTCGCCAATGGAATAATTGCATTCCGCTGGAGAAAATTTTCTAGAGAAATAGGAGCACAGATGAAACTTTCCTGATGCATTGTTTTGGCTCAGGATAGCTCCTACTACTTCAGCGGAGGCATCAACCTCCACTGTAAACGGACGTCTGAGATCAGGATGTCGGAGGCAAGGTTGTTGTAGAAAGGATTCTTTGAGAGCCTGATAAGCTTCTACAGCCTCTAGGGGCCAGGCCTTGATGTTTGCCCCCTTACGAGTGAGTGCAGTAAGGGGCGCAGCCAGCTTGGAAAAGTTCTGTATAAAACTACGATGGTAGTTTGCAAATCTAAGGAATTGCTGGAGTGCACGTAGACCACTAGGCTGGGGCCATTCTTGGATGCATTTTAATTTAGCGGGGTCCATTTGGAAACCTTGCTTAGAAATGATATACCCCAAAAAAGATAACAATTCTCTTTCAAAAATACATTTTTCTAGTTTAGCATAGAGTCGATATTCTCTCAGACGATGTAGTCCTTGAATAATGTGTTGACGATGCGTCTGTAAATCGCAGGAGAAAACTAAAATGTCATCTAGGTAGACTACCATGCAGACATAGAGCAGGTCTTTAAATATTTCGTTAATAAAGTGCTGAAAAATGGAAGGAGCATTGGTCAGTCCGAATGGCATGACAAGATATTCATAGTGTCCATCTCTGGTGTTAAAAGCCATCTTCTACTCATCTCCCTCACGAATCCTGACTAAAGTATATGCTCCTCGGAGATCCAACTTCAAAAACACCTTGGCCCCATATAGACGGTCGAAGAGTTCAGCTATAAGTGGTAATGGCATTTGGCCCACTAAAGTCTATATATGGACGCAAGGTCCCATCTTTTTTTCCAACAAAGAAGAAGCTGAACCCAGCTGGAGATTTAGAGCGTCTAATGAATCCTTTCTATAAGTTGTCTTGAATATATTCTGACATAGCACGGGTCTCCAAGGCAGACAACGGATAGACCCTACCCCGAGGCGGGGTAGTGCCAGTAATCAGATTGATTTTGCAATCAAATTCTCAATGTGGAGGCAAAATGTCAGCAGCCTTTTTGGAAAAAACGTCCGAAAACTGATTGTACTATGGCGGTAGACCCACAAGCCGGGAAGTGCAGATGAAGCTCTTTAATGCAGGTCTCTTGGCATGCTGGACCACAGTGGATACGTTTTAAAGATGTTCAGTCGAACTGTGGGTTGTGTTGTTGTAACCACGGAATACCAAGAACTAAAGGATGGATGCAGGCCGCCGCGACTGACGTTCCTAACACATAATGACTGAATGGGAAAAAAAAGAATAGGGATTAATGAATGTAGGGATTAATGAATGTAGGGACAGCATGACAGAAATAGACAAAAGCAGAATAAATGAAAAAAATTGTGAACCAGAAACAAGAGGGGCCCATGGACAGCATCAAGCAAGAGCCTGAACTAGTGCTTTCTAGCGGTTGCCGATCTCCGACTCTGCCTCTACCCGTGCAATGGAATGTTTTCCTGGCATGATTGTCTGAATAGGAGAAAAAAACAGAGGAAAAGGATTAATGAATGGAGAGATAATTAAGAACAGAATGACCCTGAAGGAAGAGGAGCACATGCAGAGCATATAGTAAAGAGTAAAAATCAACAAAACAGAAGAGGAGCACATGTGGAGAGCAAACAGCAGAGTCAAAATCTGCAAACAAGGAAGAGGAGCACATGCAGAGCATACAGTAAAGAGTCAAAATCAACAAAACAGAAGAGGAGCACAAGTGGAGAGCAAACAGCAAAGAGTCAAAATCAGCAAAACCAAAGAATGACCCCAAAGGAAGAGGAGCACAAGGACAGCATACAACAAAGAGACAAATCAACAAAATGAAAGAAAAATGACACAATGGACGGCCCCACGACCGAAGGATGTCGGTCTGTAAGAGGCAAGAACGTCCATGTCGTAGGACCCGCTACCGATCCTTTCCAGATGCTCAAGGCAGTGGCCATGGACGTTGGTAGGTAGCGGGGCCTCTGACCATAGACATCCGGAAAGAGGCGGGAACATCCATGGCATGGGCTGAGGCAGGCCTCACTACCTTCCAATGTCCATTGCCGCTGTCTTTAGTGTCGGGAAAGGATCGGTAGCGGGGCCTCCTATCATGGACATCCAGGTTGCGAGGCCTGCTTCCGACCATGCCATGGACGTTGGTCGGAAAGAGGCGGGAACTTCCATGGTCAAAGGACCCCACTACCTTGCAACGTCCATGGCTTGAAGCACCCGGATGTGGAAGGTAGCGGGGCCTCCAATCATGGACATCCGGAAAGAGATGGGAACGTCCATGACATGGTCTGAGGCAGGCCTTGATACCTTCCAACATCCATGGCCGCCCTGAGCACCCGGACATCCATGATCGGAGGCCCTGCTCCCTTCCAATGTCCATGGCAGCTGCCTTGAGCGCCTGGACGTGGAAGGTAGCAGGGCCTCCGATCATGGACATCTGGAAAGAGGCGGGAACGTCCATGGCATGGTCTGAGGCAGGCCTCTCTACCTTCCAATGTCCATGGCCGCCCTGAGCACCCAGACGTCCATGATCGGAGGCCCCATTCCCTTCCAACATCCATGGCAGCTGCCTAGAGCGCCTGGATGTGGAAGGTAGCGGGGCCTCCGATCATGGACGTCCGGGTGCTCAAGGCAGCGGCCTCCGAGCGTACATGACTCCCGGTGTCCATGCAGTGTCCAAGCGTCCATTAGTATTGCCTCTTACCTGCTGAAAGCATTGCTGATCTTCCGAAAGATATCCAAAGGTACAGCTGTAACCGCTCTATCCTGGCCCGAACCAAATACAAAGAGACTTTCTTACTTGGCAATGTGACTGATATACACGTCCAAGGTAGGATTATGATGCGGCGATGATGTCACAAAGAGGGAACAATGGGAGAAGTTTCCAGGTCAATGAAAAGTTATATTTTCGTAACATTTTAAAAATGACATTTCCTGTTCCATTGAAATGACATGTATGGTATGGATGCAGCGCACCCTGGATACTGTATAGGAGTTCTATAACATCCTATACAGTAAAATGGATAGTGAGCGCCTACCGCGCAATAGACGCGCCTTTGGCGCTGCTTGGATTTGCAATTAATTTGAATACTGAATCGAGCGGATTGTGAACCAAAACGTGCGCGCGGCAAATGAGCGGGCGCTGGACACTGCCGCACTTTATTTTACGCGTCAGTACTGTATCGGCCTGAAAGTTAGGAGTTTAGCACCGGATTTTCAGAACTAGGCATCTAATTTAGGGCAAAAATCTACATAAATAAACAGCAGGCCTAAATTTATGTGCGGATTGTGAACCAAAAGGTGCGCACGGGCGTACATGTGCGTGCACTACCTGGCATGAAATGGCCACTATATCGGAGGCCTCTAGCCCCGCCACGCCCCTGGACCATCCCTTTAGTAAAGCCTTGGGACTTACACGCGTCCCAGGGCTTTATGCGCGTCGCTGGGCCTTTTTAAAATAGGCCCAGCGTGCGTAGGGCTTTTAAAATCCGGCCCTTAGACTTGTAAGTTCAGCTGAAAACAGGCGCTTAACTTTGGTACCTATTTTATAGCTAAATGAATGAAAATGCTATAAATATAGCAGAAATAGTGCCTGTGATAAAAGAACGGACGTGGTTAGGCTAATTTCCTGTCTACCGCATAGGCAACTTCCAGAGAGTAGAGAGCAAGAGAGAGCACACTTTAATAGGGAGAGTAGGATCTAGCAATCTCTGCAGTCTCTAGCTGACTGCATTGTACAAATCTTCAGAGATTGCAAATTTGCAGTTAATTCTTGACCGTGTATGTAACATCATTGTCCCAAATCCACCCTGAGTTGAATTTGCATATCTACAGTGCTAGATGGATACATAGAGTCCTATTCTCTCTATTAAAGTGCACTCTTTCTCTCTCTCTCTCCCCGCCCCCCCCCCCCCCCTCCTGTGCATTAATCTACTGCATTCTGTGGTAGAAGATCTAAATTTGTATTAACTCCTCCCACTTTTATCGCATGCATTAGACCCATTTAATGCTTTTTGATGAATTACCCTGTTAGGGTCCCTAAATTTAGCAACTCAGCTTCTTTTTAATAACCCCCCTCCCCTCCCTTAAATTAAAAAAAGCCACTCCTATAATTCTCAATTGCTCCTGCCTCACCAGATTTGGTTAAAACATGGCATTGGTCTCTGTAATATAGCCATAAAACAAGTTGAAGCTGACTCTCCCTGAGACCGGCAACATTTAAAAATCAGAACTGGTGATTGCTCCTACTCATTTAATTCTGAGAGATCCACAGCAGGTGTAATATGGCAGCAGGGGACCATGAGAGGGACTGCAGGGAGTGGAATGTTTTGTTGATAATGGGATTTTATTCAGATGTGGCTTCTGCTTGGCCGCTAGAATGTACTAGCGTGCGATCTATATGTTAAACGCGTGTGATCTATATGTTAAACTGGAGGGCCTTCCAGCAGAGGATAGTTCATTAATGGTTCAGAGGTGTTGAGAAATATCCTATCTGTTATGTTTAACAATTTTTATTTGCATTTAGCACACATCAACTAGAAACATATCACATGTTAAACACAGGCACTCTTCAGTGTCCAACATGTTACAAAGCAAAAACAGGATGCAATCCACTGGTATTTCAATACAGAAAGACAACATTAACTATCCCCTTCCCCCCCCTACCCCTCTCCCCCTCTCCCCCCGCCCCTTCCCAACCAGTGTGGGCTGAATACCCTGCAAGGCATGGCCAGTATCTTCGCGACCTGAAGTCTATACCCAACAGTTTAAAATGCCAAACATTTAGTCATTTAGGATCGAACTCTTCACTCTGTGTGGCAGGGCCTGGATGTAGGGCTCCCAGATCTGTAGGAATCTGCGCCGATGACATGGGGATTGTCGAGCCGTCAGCCACTCCATTTGTATCAGACGGTGCCAATGATTCCTCCAGGCCCAGAAAGAGGGCGCCACCGCCTCCTTCCACTGCAAAAGAAGCAACTTCTTCCCAATAAAACATGCCTTCATGAATAACATGCGGTTCCCAGCTGAACGTATGCATAATGGGGGGATACATTCAAATAGTATCATTAAAGGAGAGGCGGATATAGGGGATACATTCAAATAGTATCATTAAAGGAGAGGCGGATATAGGGGTCCCCAACAGCCCAGCAATTTGCCTCCAAAATGTTTGGACTATAGGACAGCCCCAAAACAGGTGAGACAGAGTACCTCTCTCCTTGTGCCATTTCCCACATCTATCATCTGGCGTTAAGTCGGAACGAAACGCCAGATGTGTAGACACATAAGCCCGCCAAAGAAATTTAAACTGCATTTCTCGATAGTAAGAATTAAAAGAGATTTTTGCAATGCGGCGAAAACTAGTACCCACTTGGACAGGTGTGACGTTAAACACTCCCTCTGTATTCCAGCGTTCTGCTATAACTGTATGGGGGGTCGGAGAAACCAAGCCCCGCAACTTATAGTAATATGAAAGAGAGGGCACCTGTGTCTTCCCCAGCAAATGTAATCTATGAGTAACCGACACCCCCCAGGTTCCCGGCTCTCAGGCGGTAGGGATTTTACATAATGTGTTATCTGCAAATAGGCAAATAAGGACAGTTGTCGTCCCCCATATAGGGTCAACATTTGTTGATAGCTTAGCAAGCGGCCTGTATCATCTAAAACATGTCCTAACAAGGTTATACCAAGGGCCGCCCATTTCCGAAAAACCGCCATGGAGGAGCCAGGTGGGAAATCTGGGTTACCCTGTATTGGCAAAAAAGCCACGCATCCCTTATAGATCTTCAACAATGAGAGCAACCGGGCCCACATCTGCCTAATCGGAGATATCAATCCCGCCAACTGTTGAGGCATATCTAATTGCGCGCTCTTGGCCTGTAGCACATATCGGGGGTCACGGTCACCCAACGTCGTGCGATCCACCTCTAAGTAAGTAAAGAACCCCTCTCCTAGGAGCCATTCCCGGATCTCCCGTAGATTACTTGTCCAGTTGTATAACCGTAAGTTGGGGACGCTAAGGCCCCCCATCCCCCACTTGCTCTGGATTTTTTCCCACGCCAAAAAAATTTCCGCATCCCCCTTTCCACCCTTTTAAGATCTTTAATCTTTAAAATAACCACCAAGTTCTGGAAAACATAAAGCCACTTGGGTAGAATGATCATCTTGAAAAGATGAATTCTCCCCCCTAACGATAGCGGAAGAGATCCCCATCTGAATAGCCGTTCCTCAGTAAGGGTGATAAGGGGCATAACATTTAATGCGTAGATTTTAGTGAGGTCCGTATGAATTTGTATGCCCAGGTATCTTAGGCTCCCCCTTGCCCAGGACAATGGAAAATGTCCTTCCCAGTCATCTCTCAGGGAGTCCGGGTAGGCCAACGCTTCGGATTTATCCATATTGAGGCGCAAACCGGAGAAGGATCCAAACTCACTGAAAAGATCTAATAGGTGAGACAGGGATGATTTAGGATTTGTTAGGAAGACCAAAAGATCGTCCGCAAAGGCGGCGTATTTAAAGGTTTGATGTTGAAAGCGAACCCCTTTTATTTGCCTAGCCCCTTGATTTGCCAACAATAATGGTTCCAGTTGTAGCAAAAACAACATTGGAGACAAAGGGCATCCCTGTCGTGTGCCCCTATAAATGGGAAATAGATCTGAGTAGGATTGATTCACCACTATCCTAGCCACCGGGTCCCGGTATAGAAGATGTATTGCCTCTTGGAACCAGCCCGAAATATTCATGGCCTCTAAGATGTGAAATAAATGACCCCACTCTACCCTTTCAAAAGCCTTCTCGGCATCGAATCCAATGGCCAAAAAAGGATCTTGGATCTGTGTACATAATGTCATCGCCATTAGTATACGGCAGATGTTTGTGAGCGCATATCGTTTTTTAACAAACCCCACTTGACTAGGCTTAATTAAAGATGGTAATATTGAGGCCAGTCTATCCGCTAAAATCTTCGCTAATAGTTTCTGGTCTACATTTAAGAGCGATATGGGGTGATATGCCGCAGGTGAGTGCAGGTCTTTTCCCGGTTTAGGGATCAACATGATCATTGCCTCATTGCAATCTTTCGGGAAATTACCCTGCTCTACCAGAGCATTGAAAGTATTAGTAAGAGGGCTGATCACAGCATCTAGTAAGGCCTTGTAGTAATCCGCTGTAAAGCCATCTGGCCCAGGTGCTTTGAAACATTTGGCCTGCCAGATAGCTCGCCTCGTCTCCCCCTCAGAAATAGGTCTATTAAGTTGGTCTCGTTGTTCAAGGGTAATTTGGGGTAAGTCTAGGTTCCCACAAAAGCGTTGACCTCTCTCGGCCTCAGGAGGGCCAGCAGTGTATAAGGAGGCATAGTATTCTCTAAAGATCTTAAGTACCGTAGGAGTATCCGTTACCAGTTGCCCCTTATCTGTCCTCAGCGCCGCCACATAGCTCGACGCTCTTCTAGCCCGGATTAAATTAGCCATCAGTTTACCTGGTTTATTCCCCATTTGGAAGAGCTTATGTTGATAGTACTCCACACTTTTCTTGGCCCGCTGGTGTAGCAAAGTGTTTAAAGCGGCTTGCATGGCAATTAGCTGAGTTCTGCGGGTTGAGGAATTATCGACCAGCAAGGCCTTTTTTGCCTGCCGAAGTTGTGCACTTAAGTGAAGGATTCGCTTATCCAACATCTTCTTCCTATGCGCGACATACGAAATGATCTCCCCCCGCATTACCGCCTTGGAAGCGTACCAGTAAAGCACCGGGTTATCTACATGTTGCTCATTAAAAGAAGCATATTCCTTCCATTTGGTCTGTATATGCTCCTTGAAATCCCTATCTGTAGCTAAGTAATATGGGAATTTCCAATGTCTTATCATCTGAGGTCCCGATGCCCAGTTCAAACTTACCCAAACTGGAGTATGGTCGGACACTATAAGATCTTCAATTCCTGCATACTGCAGCTGAGAAAACATGCCAGTGCTTAGCAAAATGTAGTCTAATCTAGAGTAAGTGGCATGGGCTTGTGAGAGATGTGTAAAGTCCCTAGCTGTGGGATTCAAAATACGCCACGCATCCAATAGTTTTAATTCTTGCTCAAACAATGTGAAAGGCCTGCCCCAATGACCCCTAGGTTGGCTCTGGTCCCCTCCTCTATCCAGATGAGGGTCATGTATAGTGTTGAAATCTCCCCCCACTATGATGTCATAATGTGAAAAAGGCATTAAGTGGTCATGAATGGATTAAAAAAAAGCTAGGCCTGGATTATTAGGGGCGTATAAATTGCACAATACCATAGTACGCTGAAAACACTCCACTATTAATATGATATATCTGCCAAAGGGGTCTTTTTTTTTTTTTTAATTCTTTATTTATCAATTTTCACTATATAATTCATTACATATTACACATTACATAGTTGTAGTAATAACAATGAGTGGTTAATGAAATACATTATACTTATTCCTTGCTGGACAAAAAAAGAAACAAGAAAAAGAGTTGAACCACTACATTTAATTATCAATCATAATGGAGGGTCATTATTCCTATAAGTGGGAGCATATCAAGAATAAAACAAATTTTTAAGACTATTGCATTCCCTATATCTTTTCTTTTCTTTATTGCCTTAGTTAACTAGAAAGTGGGGTAGAGGTCGGCACTCTAGCTTGTTCCAAGAACTTCTTTAATTGGTCCGGAACAAAGAAAATGTATGTATTATCTTGTTTCTGTATTATACATTTACACGGATAACGTAATGAATAAGAATAACCTAACGAAATCACTTCCTGCCGAAACCCCAAAAAAGCTTTGCGCCTCAATTGAGTAGAGGGAGCTAGGTCAGGGAAAAGTTTTATAAATTTATCATAGTAGGTAATTGGATACTTACTAAAGTACTTCTTCATTATAGTATTTATATCTGTGGTGGCATAAAAAGTAACTAACAAAGTTCCCCTATTTATTACATTGGGTGAGAGAAAGGAGAGCAGAGACCTACAACGACGCAGTTTTGAGCGCCTTACCATCTTCAGCTGGTCCCGAAAGAGCTCCCTTAGGCCAGCTGCTTGCTCCGTGACGTCGGCTGTGGAGGGGGCGGACCCGGAAGCGGCAATAAAATCCGACGTGCTGTGGCGTGTAGCAAAGCCGGCGCGTCGCTTAAGCCACGCGCGCTCAAGGGGCGTGCATTCAACCATGGACTTTGCCGGACTTCGCCGGAATCGCCCAAAGTAAGATCACTCTATTTTCTCCTCTCTCTCGGGGTCAACTATTCTAAAGTAAATTGCATTAAGTGAAGTTGGGTACTATCTTGATTGCAGGTTTGTTGTTTTTCTTGTAAGATATGCCTCCTAAACGAAAAGGCAGAGTAAGAGTTTGTTAGGGCTATGGCTCAGGTTTGTGGAACCACCGTTGTAGACCGCTTACCTTAGGAGGCGGGAGCCGAAACTGGAGAAGATAGCGAATCCGATAGACAGTCCAGGTCAGGGCAGGCGGCAGGCAATCAGGAACCAAGTAGATAATCCAACAGGCAGGCGGCAAGCAGGGAAATCCAGAAGACAGTCCAGGTCAGGGCAGGCGGCAGGCAATCAGGAACCAAGTAGATAATCCAACAGGCAGGCGGCAAGCAGGGAAATCCAGAAGACAGTCCAGGTCAGGGCAGGCGGCAGGCAATCAGGAACCAAGTAGATAATCCAACAGGCAGGCGGCAAGCAGGGAAATCCAGAAGACAGTCCAGGTCAGGGCAGGCGGCAGGCAATCAGGAACCAAGTAGATAATCCAACAGGCAGGCAGGCAAGCAGGGAAATCCAGAAGACAGTCCAGGTCAGGGCAGGCGGCAGGCAATCAGGAACCAAGTAGATAATCCAACAGGCAGGCGGGCAAGCAGGGAAATCCAGAGGACAGTCCAGGTCAGGGCAGGCAGAGCACAGCAGAACCAAACGCGAGTACACAAAACACACTCGAGGCCGAAGCAGGGAGCAAGGGAAAAAGGCTCTCTTTAAATAGCCCTGTTCCCGCGCAAATGCTCTATCGCCGGCGTCTGACGTCATGGGGGCGTGTCCTGGCCCCGAATCCCGCGGGACCTGCGTGCCGACGTCAAAGCGGAAGTCCTGTCGCCACCGCCGGAGGGAACGCCCCGAAGGGCACGGGACCGTGCTGCCGAACCCGCCCTGCCGCCACCACGCCCGGAAACGCCGTCTCCCCCGCAGACCCCCGCTGGTAAGCCCGCGGCCGCGGTAACAGAGTTTTTCCTACTCTTCCGATGCCGTCCTTGCTGCAACAAGACATTACCACCTTCATGGCTTCTCCTATTCCAATAGAAGGAGAGACCAGGGACTTTGGTGTGCCAGGGGGTCAGGGAGGGCCCCCTGTGCCTACAGAGGAGGCCTCTCTTAGCCCCAACATCGGGCTACCGCCAGTGCAAAGGGAAAAGGGAACTGTTCCTGGAATGACTGGGGAGAACCAAGAAGATCTTGGACTAACTGTGGGAAATGTTCATTCCCACACTATTAGTCCAAATGGGAAAATAGACAGCTTAATTACCCCCCCAATTGCAGTAGGGGGGAAAGAAAGTCTGTCGTTGGCAACCCCAGAAATGGTGGGAAAAATCACTGTGCCTAATGACCAGCCACCAGGCACATCAACCCGCCCAGCACTAGTGACACTAGAAATGTTGTGGGATCTGATGGCAAGCATGTCAAGTAACATTAAGGATTTGGAAAGGAAAATGGATTTGCTAAATGGAAAAAATGAACAAGAACATTTTGAGACCCAAAAGCAAATAAAAGATACAAGTGAAAGAGTTAAGCTGTTGGAAGATCAAGGGAAAAAGGCTTTGGAATTTAATGTTGCTGTGGTGAAAGATAGGGCTGCTATTGATAGAAGATTAGAAATGTTGGAAAATAATACAAAAAGATTTAATTTAAGATTCTTAAACTTCCCCAGAATTGTAGGGGAAGAACCAATAATATCTTTAAAGAAATTTTTCATCGATCAATTAGGATTTACCTCCGACAGGTCTCCTACTGTTAATAGCTGTTATTTTCTCCCTGTAAGAAATGGTTTGGCCAGAGATGAGAATTTCCAGGGAGACCTTGCCAAAGGGGTCTTTAATCTCATGGGTGATGGAAACGGGCAATCTTTTATGTATCAGGATCGCTACCCCATCAGATTTGGTAGTGGCAGACGCATAACGTATAAGATGGGTTTCTTGGAGAAATACTATGTCAGCCGACTTTTTCTTTAAAAGGGTTAGAATTTTCGTCCTTTTAATAGGGGAGTGGATCCCACATATGTTCCAAGAGAATAAACGGACCGCCAGCTTAGCCAGTGTCAATTACTACAAGATTCAAATTGCAAAAATATAAATTGCCTTGGAATACGGAGGTCTTCCCAGCTGAGATCTCCGCATACATCTGCGCCTGGACCCAGGTCACAGAAGATAAAACTGAGCTAGGACCAAAGCCGCCTTCGCAGAGTACCAGCCCCCCACCATCAGCACCAAACCCGTCCCCCTCCCTACGCCTCCCCCCCTTCCCCTTCCTCTTCTCCCCCCCACATGACCCAAAACACATCCCTAGATGTAATGGAGATCACTTCAATGCCCACGACCCCTCTTCCCCACCCCCACCCATTCAACACCCCATATATGAGGACCCAACCACCAATAATATTACACACATGTTATATCCTATTAACATAGACTAAGAATATACTGAGCCCTTAATCTAACCCCAGCCCCACACCCCCGCAAAAGTTCCCCAAATTGTCCCGGATCAACCATTATTGCTAAAGAGTCCTGTGTAACAGCAAAAATTCAAAAGGACCAAAACCGCAGGGAAAAGACCCTATATTGTCCCGGATCAACCAGTGTGTCTAAAGAGTCCGGTATAACAGCAAAAATTCAAAAGGAACAAATCAGCGGGAAAACAAGATAACCCCCCCCCCCCCCCCCCGCTACGTCTTGTCACCAAGGGGCCCTAGAGACCATCTTAACAGCAAAATCCCCGGGAAGAACAAACCTCTTGTTGACTACCGATGACCATTCTTGCTCTGGGTTCAAGGATGTCTGCCGTTGTACTGACCCAGTACTCCTACGTAGCAGGAGATAATAAGCCACCAGAGGAGAGCACGGAGAGAGAGGGACTCCTATTACAAAATGGCACGTGGTGTAACACCACGTGGCGCGGCCATGTTTAACTTCTTTCCTCTCCCCCCGGTGCACCGCACTACTTCCATCAGGCGGCTAATGCTGAAGATGAAAAAAAAAGGAATAAAAAAAAGACGGGCCGCCGAGCAAATAGGCTCCCTCACTCTGGGATCCCGGATTTCTCCTCACACGCCGCTCAAGGTAAGTGGCAGGTGATCACGCCGACCCGCCGGTTCCATTTCAATTTTCAGCGCCCCTCATAAATCTGCGCCGTCCAGCGCGGTGGACGTTGACTGCTCGACAGAGGCCAAATATGACCGGGCTTCCTCGGGACTGTTGAGCCACCGCACTCCGTTAGCAGTGGGTACCCGAACGCGTGCCGGATATTGTAAAGTCGCCCGAATCTTCAAAGCATATAACCGAGTGCAAAAGGGCGCCATTTCCTGGCGCTGCTGACTAAGCCCAGCCAAAAAGTCCTGGAAGACCACGACCCTTTGATTTTCATATGTTAGACCCGCTCCAGTACGCGCTGCCCTCAAGATCTCAGTCTTATGTTGAAAATTTAAAATTTTGGCAATCGCCACTCGGATTCTCTCTCCTGCAGCTCGTTTGGGGCCTAGACGATGAGCTCTCTCAATCCTAAGCGGCCCGTGCGTCTGTGAAATCTTAAACGCCCGAGGCAGCCAATCTTCCAGAAACGCTGCCAAATCCTTTTCAGCCACACTCTCCGGTAAGCCCACAAACCGTAAGTTCGATCTGCGGGACCGGTTCTCCAAGTCCTCCATGCGATCAGCTTGTTTGTCTACCTTAAGTTTCAGAGAATCCAGCTCTTTCCTTAAGTCAGTCTGACCATCTTGTGTGTCGGACACTCTCTGTTCCAACCCCGTGAAACGGGGCTCAAACCCCGCAAAGGATATGGTTAATTCTGTGAGTTGAGTGGAGATGGCTGATAATTCAGGCCCTAGGGCCTCCCATACCGCCGTTTTTATATCTGCCAGCACTACTGGTGCAGAGGCCTCCTGACTGGCTGGTTCCTCCTCCAGGGCCTGGTCGGGAGGTCGAGTCTTCTCCCTTTCTTTGTCTTTTTTTGCAGCACGTGAGCTCATAATCCCAAATTTTTGTAGCTGTGGGGTCTCTCCAAGCTAATAGTCCAAATTATCCAAAATAATTTTGTAAAGTATGCCTTGGATGGGCTGGGATGGGGAAGGGAAGGCCGAGAAGGGAAATCCCACGTCTGATTCCCTTACTGCATCACGTGATCCTCCCCTATCCTATCTGTTAAAATTGGGAATTTTAGGGCGAAGGAGGTTTAATGGAAGTTCAACATATATGTGAAATCCACTTAGTGGCAGGGAGGTTCTTCCATCAAAAGGAATGAACAAGTAGGGAATTGCAAAGGAGTGTATGTCAGATCCTCCTTAAAAGCCAGGAACCAGACATTTAGCCTGGTCCACCTTAAGCAAAGGATAGGAAGGTAGCTTTGTTCTTAGGGCAATCTCCTTAGAAGAGAATTAGGCACAGGGAGGCCCCAGGGGAGAGAAGGGAGCCTAGAGAAGGCAAATACTGCTGAATTGAATGTTATATTATAACCTTTGTTTTGTGAACTGAGAAGGAAAACATAACTGCTTCTGTTACCTTTCCTGTCATCATACCTGGGAACTCTCAGGATTTCACCCAGAGACTCATGGAATTTGCATCTGTTGCAGGGTCTCAGGGGAAGCACTAGAAATCTCAGAGTCTCGCTGTATACAGCTCAGCCACTCCCCCGCCTCATAAGCCTGCAGAGAACAGTAGAAATAGGAGAGCCTGGAGTAGGCACTGCAAGCAGCATGTGGGGAGAAACTGGAGAGGGGCTGCAATACACACAAACTCAGTCTGCAGCTGTGATTCCAGGACATGGGAATAACTCAGCTAAGGGTAGAGTGAGGTTGCATAAGTCATGGAGCTAAGACTTATAGGGAAAGGGAGCAAAGTGAGTGCTGGGGTCAGGGAGAGAGAAAGGGGAAGTGTGCTGGGTCATCTCGGGAGGGGGACAAGTGATGGTGATGGGTGGGAGAAAGAATAAAGTGCGGATTAATTGAGTGGGGTGCAGTGCAAAATAGAAAGCTGATACATTTTCATTCCATTCCTTTCCCTTCCTCCCACCCTTTGCTAATCAACAGCAATCTCAGGGTGACCACAACTCAAAAGTTCCCGTATGCTCGTCATTAATAGAGATGTTTATGAGAGACTAGCCAGAGTCTAGCCTGAGTTTGTTCTCTGGCCACCACAAGACCACTCATGGCGCCACAGGACTATGAAATTGCCTCCCACGAGGTAAGGATGGGAATCAGATCTGAGGCCCCGCTCTCAGTTTCAAGCGGATCAGTAGACTGTGGATATGTCCTCGGGGGCTGTGTTTGCAGCTGCACTTAAAGGAACAGCTCCCTCTTCTTCTCTTTCAGAAACCATTCCGCCATCTGTCTGGGCTTCAATCTCCGTGGAGCGTTTAAAGTGTCAGTATCAGGCTTTTGCTGGTGTGGTGCCTTCCCCCTTGGTTTCAAATGCAGGGAGGTGAGGATAGGAAGGATGAGGAGGATAGAGCAGGATAAGATGTGGAGGAAGGGAGAGCCTCTAATGGAATGGGTCTCTGCAGGACCTTGAAGCTCGTGTGATAGTGCCAGTGAGGGCAAATTAGAGGAAAGGAAATTTCTCCTTGAGGAGGAAGATGGTTTTGCAATGGTCTGTTTGTTTCACAAGGAGGAGCTTTATTCTTTAAACTCTTTGTCTTTGCAAGTATTAAATATTGCTGAAGAAAAAGAGAAAGAGGGTCCTTGAGTGCGACTGTTCTGAAGCAAATTTTACAGTGGGGCGGTTTCTGACGACGCTATCGTGGCACTGCTGCTATTAGATGGCGACTGGTTAACTACAGTGTATGGAGCCTGTGCTTACTAATAGGAGATATGTCTAACATTGAGAATTCTCTTTTATGTCTAACATTGAGAATTCTCTTTTATAGCAATTCCCAACCTATGGAAAACTAAGGATCCACTAAATCTTAACAGGGGTTCCATGAACTACCCGCACCAAGAAGAGGTCTGACAGGGTACCACAGATCCCATTCTGCAGCAGCCGCAAAAGAGAAGGGCCAACAGGCCACCGGTACACCCCACCTTGTTGACAGTGAAAAAATGAAGAAGGCCTTGAGGAAGGATGAAGGTAGCCTTGGGGCCATCAGCGCATAACGTTTCGCCAGCGGCCAAAGAATACAGCAGGCCGTAAGGCTGCCAGCTCACTCTACTCCACCAGCAGCCTGAGTGAGCTGCGGGATCCCTCTGCCGCCTCCAACACATACTCCAGGAAAAAGAGAGGGAGCAGCCCCAGTGAGAGGGTGTCAGTGTGTGTACATGTGAATGAGAGAGAGGGAACGTTTATGTATGTATGTGTGTGTGTGTTTGTGTGTGTGTGTGTGTGTGTGTATGAATGAGAGAGAGGGTGTATGTTTGTGTGAGTGAATGACCTTAAGTATATGAGAGAGGGAGCATGTGGATGTGTTTCGGAGGTGGCAGATATATATGAAAGAGATTATGCGTCTGTGTGCGAGATCATCTATGTGTGCGAGAGAGAAAGCATGTGTCTGTGAGAGACAGCATTAGTTTATGTGAGAATGAGCATATGTATGAGAGAGAGAGAGCATGTTTGTATGTAAGAAAGAGAGAGCATGTGTGTATAAGAGAGAGGGAGCGAGTGTGAGAGAGAGCATATGTGTGTGAGAGCAAGTGTATATGAGAGAAAGTGTGCATGTAAGTGAGAGAGCATGTATGTACGAGAAAGATGGAGCGTGGTTGTGTGTGTGTGAGAGAGATCATGTGTGTAAAAGAAAGAGGGAGCATATGTTTGTATGAGACAGGGATTGAATGTGTGAGAGCATGTGTGTATGTGAGAGAGGAAGCTGTATGTGTATTTGTGTGTGTATGAGCATGTGCAAATGAGAGAGAGGGAGCATATTTGTGTGAGCGGGTGTGAGAGACAGCATGTATATGAGAGGGAAGAGAAAGTGTATGTGCCCCCTTCCCCACCCCTATTAATCCATAGCAATCTCAGGGTGACTGGAAATCAAAACTTTCCAGGTATGGAGAATCTTAAAATCCATATTAGTTTTAATTGTTGGCTGTTAATTGATGTGTCTGATGTTTTGAAATATTTTATTTTTGTTTGTGAAATCTTTTCTCAATACTATACACCCATTCGGTCTCAATCAAGAGATCGAAAGGCTGACATATTCTTGAGTCAATTCATTTGTTAATATTTTCTTCACTTTTTATTGATTTTGTGATTTTCTGATTAGTCTTTGGATTTCACACAACCATTTGGCAGTTCCCTTTAAATTGCCTTGTCATTTATTTTGCTCTTTGCTTTTAAAAGCCATCACTCTGAAGCTTTTCGCTCTCTCCCACATAAATCTACTCTCTATATTTTCTCATTTTCATCCTATTTTTTAACATTTCTATTAATCTCTTCCTTTCTTTTTTCAGATGATATGGTTTGCATTTATTGGCAGATCTTTAATAGAAGAGACCTTAAAGAAAAATGTATAAAAGCCTTGCTATAAAAATGAATACAGTTTTGAAAAGGGGTTTCCAATCTAACCATGGTTTAGATTTCTTTTAACAGTCAATACACTTTCCATTTTAGGTGTATGGAAAAAGCAAGATGCAGCTACTATCTTCTTATAATTTTATTTTCCTTTAGAGCTAATGACAACTGAGTGGGTGTTTTCTAAAGTGCGGTTGGAGATAATGGAGAGTGCTCTAAGTTGTATAATTCTATGAATTGGAGTCCTAAAATGAGTGGCTATTCCCAACATGAAAGATAATTTAGTGATGCTACTTGGAGGCTCACAGCCCTGCAAGTGTGTTGCAGAAAAATGTCAACCGTTGTTAAGAGTTAGAGTGCTGTTCAGAAGACACAGTTGTAATGTATGTAATGTATTGTTTGCGGAAAGGCATAATGGTGTATTCAGTAGTAACACGTACTTTACCTTTGAGAGATTATTTATTGTTCCTTGCCAGAATAAGGGATTTCCTCTGTCTTAAAGCTGTCGATTACATCTTTTACTTTAGGTGGCCTGATCATGGGAGAGGGATGACTAGAATACCATAATCTAATGAATGCTTTTCTATTCTCCTCCAGGATGGAAAGGATGTTACCTTTGAATTTTTTTTCTGAAATCTTATTTATTTGTAATATATATGGATTATTGGGTTATTGTATCTTTCTTTAGGAATTGTGAGGAGGATTCCAATTCATCAGCAGTGACAGAGTTTATCCATTCCCGAGTGGTGGCAGTACACTGTACGTAGGCAAAATATTACTGCTGAGCATTTTCTGTGACACTGCACCTATGGGGCTGAGAGGTAGGAGTGACAGAATTGTTCCTCTATTCCATTTATCATTTTGTGTGGGTGGGGGTGATATAGAGAAGGTAGGTTTTAAGGGTACATGACGCCAGATGGGATGTATTGCCACTGTCATAAAGGATTGATAGGGAGATTGGTGTAGAGAAAGTTTAATAATATTCATTTGATATGAGTTTAATGGTTTCCATATCATATTTGATGTTTCCATGCATAGGATTGTATCATATTTATTTTTTAACTGATATTTTTCAAGAATTTCAGCATAATGTTGCTCAAATTTCAGACCTTAAATCTGTGTCGGACACAGAGCCCATGGCAGGATTGTAGCCTGAAGTGGCAGAACATGAATTACTACCCTCATGGTGGTTATAGATTTTTATTTTACTTTTCATATGTGAGGTAGCATCTGTATGCTATGTTGTTTTGCGGGTTATAGGTTTGTTAGGAACTGCGGAACATTCTGGGGAAGAGGGAGCCAATTCTAGCAGGATGGGCTTCACCTTAATCAGAGTGGAACCAGACTGCTGCCACTAACCTTTAAAAAGGAGATGTAGCAGCATTTAAATTAGATGACAGGGAAAGCTAACAGTCTCTCACAAGTGTATGCTTTGGAATAATGTCTCTTTGAAGGATACTAACAAAATGGTAGGGCATCACAATAGAGAGGTAACAATAAATACTAAAATAGTCTATGAGTCATTAAGTAAAGAACTCAAAGATTCAAAATTACCCCTGTCAACAGATATGCAGGTTGTTAATACAAGCAAAATTGATACTTTTAAATGTCTTTATTCAAATGTTAGAAGTCTAAAAATAAAATGTATGTCTGTTAGTCTTCGTATTCTTTGAAAGAGTAAACAACCAATTAACTTTTACTCGTTCCACTCCGCTCATTATTTTATAGACTTCTAAGATATCTCCCCTCAGCCATCTCTTCTCCAGGCTGAAGAGTCCTAACCTCTTTAGCCTTTCCTCATAGGAGAATCGTTCCATTCCTATATTAATTTTGGTCACTCTTCTCTGTACCTTTTATAATTCTGCTGTAATTTTATTTGAGATGTGGTGATCCTAAATGCACACAATACTAAAGAGAAGGTTGCACCATGGAGCGATACAGAGGCATTACAATATTCTGTTTATTCTCCATTCCTTTTCTAATAATTCCTAGCATTCTATTTGCATTCTTGGCTGATGCTGCACACTGAGCAGAAGATTTCAATGTATTATAAACGATGGCTCCTAGATCCTTTTCCTGAATGTTGACTCCTAATGTGGAACCTTGCACTATGTAGCTATAAATTGGGTTACTCTTCCCTAAGTGTTATGCTTGCCGCCTATGGGAGGCCCGCGGTGTGGCCTGCTCACTTTCTTAGTTGAACCCCAATGTTCAGTGCTCCATCGCTGGTGGCAGTCGACCGCCGGCTCCAACTTCGGGCCCCCGCCAGCATCCCTGGCCCTGCCGTGCTGCCCGGAACCTCCAGCCAGGATCCTTCTTGCTCCAGGCCTCTCCGCCTGCTCCGCAGAGAGACGCGCCATCTGTGCTGCGCCCCCTCCTTATTAGGAAAACAGAACTAGCAAGCAACTATAGATCCCCACACAGAAATAATTGTAAAACTATACTAATAAGCAGAATAAATGTTTCAAAACAGCTATGACCAGAATAACATCCAACAATTAAAAACTCATAAAAACTATTAAACATTCTCGAAACACCAATAAAATATTTCAAAAAAGCAGACTTCACTATTATTAAATAATTAAAATGGCAGTCAATCAAGAAAAATAAACTTAAAAGCCACCTTTACTTACCCCCTCCAGCAGCTCTCCTACTCCCCTTCCATGCAGGCTGTGGCACACACCAGAAGCAGCAGTAGTGGCTAAGCTCTATACTCATGGTCCTCTTCCTTAGTGCCCATGTCTCTCACACACACACACACCATACCAGTCATGCCCCCATGACCAGTTTCTGTCTCTCACACACCAATCATCTCCCAGTCTTTGACACACACAAACCAGTCACCTTCCTGAACAGTTTCTCTCATGCCATACACACACACACAGGCTTCCCACTCCCGTATTCTGCTTAAAAATATATGGGCTTCTCACTCTCATAATCACTTTCTCTGTCTCTCTCTCTCTCACACACACACACACACACACACACACACACACACACACACACACACACCAGTCTCTTACTCCCATGCTTGTTCTCTCCACATGCACAGGCTTCTCATTCCCATAATCACTTTCTTTCTCTCTCACAAACACACATACACACAAACACACACCAGTCACCTGACCTCTATCATGCATATACACACACACACACACACACACACACACAGGCTTCTCACTCCCATGCTGTGTCTCTCACGCACCCAGGTTTCCCACTCCTATGCTCACTCTTCACATGCACAGGCTTCTCATTCCCATAATCACTTTTTTTCTCTCTCACACACACATACATACACACTCACCAGTCTCTCACTCCCATGCTTGTTCTCTCCACATGCACATGCTTCCCATTCCCATAATCACTTTCTCTCTCACAAACACACACCAGTCACCTGACCTCTCTCATGCATACACACACACACACACACACACACACACACAGGCTTCCCACTCCCATGTTCTCTTTCAGATATACAGGCTTCTGTTACACAAACACCAGTCTCTCTCTCATTTCCATGCTCGCTCTCCACGTGCACAGGCGTCTCATTCCCTGAATCACATTCTTTCTCTCACATTCACACTCACCAGTCTCTTTCTCTCACACACACCGTCACCTTACCAACCAGTCTCTCTCTCTCATGCATGCACACACACACACACACACAGGCTTCCCACTCCCATTCTCTCTCTCATATAATCAGGCTTCTCACTCCCATGCTTTCTTTCACAACCCCCCCCCCCCCCCCAAACACCAGGCTTCTTACGCCCATGCTTCCTCACACACCCAGATTTCTCACTTCCATGCTTTTTCTCTCTCTCACACACACATATCAGTCACCTCCCTGACTAATGTCTCACACTCTCACATACACATCAGTCATCTCCCTAAGCAGTCACTTTCATTGTCTCTCACATATACACACATCAGCTCTGTGACCAGTTTCTCTCAATCACACACATGCTCAGTCACACACTGGCTGGCTGCTTCTCTCACTCACTTCCTCTCCCCCCCCCCTCCCCCAAGCACAAGTGGTAGCTGCAGCAGCCTCCTCCTCCAGCCCCTGCAGGCCAAGAAAGAAGAATCCCATTGGCCGCGGGAGGCTCATGCTGCTGTCTCCTTTCCTGATTACTGGCTGCTTCGATTGCTCGAGAGCCGCTGCTGCCGCCGCTGCTATTTTTCCACGCGGCAAGGCTCTTTCTCCTTCCTGCGCACCATGTATCACTTCCTCTTCCGGGTCACGGGGGGGGGGGGGGGGGGGGCGGGAAGAAGAAAAGGCCAGCCACAGGTGCCACTGCTTCTTCTACCACCACTGCAGTTCCCACCGGGCTTGAACGTACTGATAGTCCAGTGGCAATGGCAGCAGGGAAGGAAGAGCAGCGGGAGAGACCGGCAGCACGCGACACACCTGCCGGTGCTTGGTGACACACCAGTGTGTCACGACACACCGGTTGAGAAGCGCTGGTCTAGAGTTCGACATTGCTCGCTACAGCTTCCAATAGTCACCAGCTTCCATCCGAGCTCAACAGCAACGCCTTCATCTCTATCCTCTGGACTTTACTTTCCAGGCTTCGACCTCTCTTTGCTCGAGCACTGTCAGCCATACCCAGTTCCTTGGTGCTTGGGTTCTAGTTCTGCAACCCTTCATGAATTGAACTATGCTACCTGCTGGTTGTTGTCTCTGAGCTGAACTGTTTACATTCACCCTCCAACCTCGAGGCCCGCCTAAGTCCTGCCGGCCCCAGCATCCAAAATCTCAACCCAAGGGGAACGTGGGCTGGTATAGGCAAAGCTCCAGTGGCCTCTAGCTTCAGCCCACTCCGCCTGCTGACGGTGGTGATCCATAGGCCCTTGCCTACAGGTTGCATCAACACCACCTCAGCCCAAGAATCCATCTCCAGCACAACAGATTGCAAAGGCCATGGATTCGGTGGAGCCGTGCATCCTCCAGGCCATTCCAGGCCTGGCTTCCAAGGTACAGGAACAGCAGCAATTCCTCGAGGCACTGGCCTCATCCATGGACCGTCTTCATACCCAGGTCGAAGCCTTCCTGAGCGACCCAGCTCCATCTCCTTCACAGCCGCCATCACCATTGTCATGGGCCTTGTTGGCGTTTCCAGCGCCCCCTCGTTTCAACAGTGACTCCAAGCTCTGCAGAGGGTTTATAAACCAGTGCTATATGCAGTTCACGCTGCAACCCTCCATCTTTCAGGATGACTTAACTAAAGTCACGTTCATCCTGTCTCACCTTGAAGGGAAGGCCCTGGCCTGGGTTTCCCCACTGTGGGAACGTTCCGACTCCCTGCTGAGGGAATTGATGCAGTTTGTGGCTGTCTTCAAGCGAACCTTCGATGACCCAGGGTGGCATGCTGTGGCAAGCACAAACCTCCTGCACCTTCATCAAGGACAGCAAGGTCTTTTCGATTACACGATAGAGTTTCGGACTTTGGCTACCGAGCTCGCATGGCAAGAGGACTGCCTGCGAGCTATCTATCTTGATGGTCTCTCCTCGCAGCTAAAAGATGAGTTGGCTTTTCGGGAGCTCCCTTCCTCTCATGGGGACCTTATAGACTTGACGGGCCAAATCGCCAACCGTCTTCAAGAACGACACCGGGAAAGTCGGGCGCCCAAATGGCCCTTGCAGGCCCACTCTCGCTCACCACCTGTTACTAACTCCACATCCAGTGACACCAGAATGGTCAGGGCGAAGGAGCCCATGCAGTTGGGTCGAGGGCGACTGACACCGGAAGAAAACCTTTGGCGAAGACAGACTGGCCGATGTCTGTATTGCAGGGGCTCCAGTCCACCATCTGCAGAATTGTCCCATTCGTTCGGGAAACTCCAGAGCTCAAGTTCAGTAGGGGTCCTGAACTTGGGTGCAACTTCTCCGGCCCTTCAACTCTCTGTCCCAGTCACCTTAAGTTAGGATTCCCGGTCCTTTCCAGTCCTTGCTCTGGTGGATTCCGGAGCTAGGGAAAGTTTATCCTGAAGGACCTTATGCAACTCTTGGGTATCGAGACACTCCCATTAGTTCCTACTCTGTACATTGCCTCGATATACAGCGAACCACTTCCCGGCCGTATATCCCTGATCATGGAGCCAGTTCAGTTACGCACAGGGACTCTCCACTTTTAGTTTTAGATAACTCCATCCATCCAATAGTGCTTGGGCTTCCCTGGCTCCAAAAGCACTCTCCTCAGTTTAATTGGACTTCTCTACAGTTAGTAGAATGGGGCCAGCTTATCACCAGTCATGTCTCCAGAAGGTGACTCCATCTGCAATGATTCATTTGGTTACCACCTCTTCTGGCATTCCAGCTCCATACGCTGCTTACAAGGATATATTTTCCAAGCAGAAGGCAGACCTTCTCTGTCGCTTCGGCGATTTGACTGCCTATTGATCTCCTTCCGGGAACCACGCCACCCCGAGGACATACCTATCCTTTGTCTCTGCCTGAGACAAAAGCTATGACAGAATACATCCGAGAGAATCTGGAAAAAGGGTTTATCCTCCGTTCTACTTCACCCGCAGGAGCAGGGTTCTTTTTCGTGACCAAAAAAGACGGGTCACTCAGACCATGCATAGACTACCATGGTCTAAATGCCATAATGCGGAAGGATAAATACCCTTAATCACTAATCTTCAAGCTCTTTGATCATCTCCAAGGTGCTACTATCTTCACCAAGCTGGATTTACGCGGAGCGTATAATCTAGTACGCATCCATCCCGATGACATCTGAAGAATACCTTCAATACTGGAGATGGTCACTATCAATGATCAATGACTAACTTGAAAATCAGTTTTACTGTATAATTTTTCACCTACTCCATGGTCTTATTTCCTTCATCTAATAGATCGACATCTATGCCACCTCTGCGCCACGTTCTTATTTAATCCACTCGTTCGTTTCTCTCTGCCTTTCCCTCTTTTCCTCTTTTTCCCCGCCTTCCCATTGTGCGATACTGTGAATTGACTCTATCTAGACGTCAGGACCTTGACTTTAACATGTTAATGGATTAAGTTACTCTGATTTAAACTTTCATTAGTGATTATATTTACAGAAGCTATATCTTGGTCTCGGGAAATTGTTATTTATGTAAAACCTGATGATTTTGATTGTTTACATACTGTATTAACTGTTATATGTAAAGCCTGTTGCTACATATTGTTACTTACTGTATAACCTGTTATTTGTAAAGCCTGTTGCTAAGTTATTGTTTACTGTAAACCGAGGTGATGTAGACCTATACGTACCGCGGTATATAAAAATCTCCAAATAAATAAATAAATAAATATGAATTTTTAGTGATGCCTTTTGGCCTTTCCAATGCTCCTGCTGTATTCCAGTGTATGATGAATTAAATGTTTTGAGATCTACTGTACAATATAGTTGTGGTTTACTTGGACGACCCTCATTTTTTCTAAAGACCTCAAGTCACTTCGTGACATCGCCTTCGTGAAAACCAGCTGTATGCAAAGCTGGACAAGTGTCTATTTGAGACATCCAGCCTACTGTTTCTTGGTTACATAACCTCCCCTCAGGGGTTATCCATGGATCCGGACAAGTTAAAAGCAATCCGGGATTGGCCACAGCCCATGGGGCTTAAAGCACTCCAACGTTTCCTGGGGTTCCTTAACTATTACCATCACTTTATCCTTCACTATTCCACCCTGGCTGCCCCCTTGATGGCCCTGACCAGGAAGGGCCAGAACACACAGAATTGGCTGCTTGAAGCTACTACAGCCTTCCTTCAGTTAAAAAAAAAGCCTTCCAGAAGGGACCCGGCTTATGTCATCCAGATCCGACTCGTCCATTCCAATGTCAAGGTGGATGCCTCCGCTATTGGGGCTGGGTCTGTCCAAAGCCAGCGGACCGCCTCCGGTACCGTAGTTCCCATGTTCATTTTTTCTCTCGGAAAGTTTCATCAGCAGAACGTAATTATAGCATTGGGGACCGAGAATTACTTGCAATAAAAGTTGGCCTTAGAAAAGTGGCGTCCCTGGCTCAAAGGTGCTCAACATAAATTCACGGTGTTCACAGACCATAAAAATCTGGAGCATTTAAGGTCAAGCACAGCGTCTTAATGCCCGCCAGACCCGATGGGCCCTTTTTTTTCTCGGTTCGATTGAGCTCCATTACCGTCCTGCAGAAAAGAACCCTTCGAGCTGATGGCCTTATCCAGATCTTTCGAACCAGAAGATATTCCCAACGAGCCAGCCCAATTATCGACCCAGCCTGTGTCTCCCTGTCTGCTACCCACACCATTCCTACGGGGAAAACTGTGGTGCCTTGACGACTCCGAGAAAGAGTGCTCCGCTGGGCCCATGATTCCAAGATTGCTGGCCACCCTGGTCAAGCACATACCATGGCCCTGCTCCAGCAGTTTTTCTGGTGGCCAACCCTGGCCTCCGACGCAAAGGCGTACGTCGAGTCCTGTATTGTTAGTGCACAACAAAAACCCCCGGTCAGGCGACCATGGGGACTCCTTCAACCTCTACCAGCACCCGAGGAACCGTGGACACATTTGTCTACGGATTTCATCGTGGACCTGCCTCCTTCTAGGGCAATACCATAATATGGGTTATCAAAGATTGATTCTCGAAAATGGCTCATTTTGTGCCTCTTCCGGGCCTACCTTCTGCACCTGAACTAGCCTGGCTGTTTTTCTACCACATATTCAGGCTACATGGCTTACCAGTAGATATAGTCTCCGATATAGGTCCACAATTTGTCACCAGGTACTGGCGCTCTCTTTGCTGGAAGTTCGGTATCAGCCTCACGACCGCCTATCATCCCCAGGCCAAGCTCTTTGAAAGCGTTCCTACGGGCTTACATTAACGACCAACAGGATAACTGGTTGGACCTCTTAAAGTGGGCAGAGTTCTCGCATAACTCTCACATCGCAACAGCTACTGGAACATCTCCTTTCGCAATTGTCTATGGAAAACAGCCTCGAACACCTCTGCCCATATCTCTCTCTGTGCCATCCCCTGCACTACAGGCTACTGCAGATGCCCTTAAGACGATATGGGAAAGGACGAATCTCCGCCTATGTCAGACCACCTCCCGGGCCAAGAAGACTGCTGACAAGTGCCTCCATACAGCTCCAGAATTTTCTTCCTGCCCAGAAAGTTTGGTTAAGTACAAAATATATCAGGCTCCGAATACCTTCCCAGAGATTTGCTCCTCAATTCATTGGTCCATTTCCAGTTATTCGGCGCATAGGACCTGTGACTTATCAGCTCCGATTGCCTCCTTCTTTAGGTATACATAATACTTTTCATGTCTCCTAGCTTAAGCCGGTGGTGTTGTCCTGGCCTACCAGAAAGGTTCCTGAGCCACCCGCGCTGGTGGCAAAAACTGACACTACATATCAAGTACATGACGTCCTTTGATGTCCATCGCAGAGGCCACAAGATGGGAGTACCTCCTCAGTTGGGAAGGGTACGGTCCCGAAGAAAACTCTTGGGAACTTGCCCAGAACATCTTAGATCAAAGCCTCCTCAAAAATTTTCATCTGGGCAAAACCAAGACCTCTAGGAGGGGGGGCGAAAAGGGGGGGGGTACTGTTACGCGTGGCCTGTTCACCTTCTTCGACAGACCCCAGTGTTCAGTGCTCAGTCACTGGCGCCAGTTGGCCACCGGCTCCAATCTCTGGCCCCTGCCAGCGTCCCTGGCCCTGCCTTGCTGCCCAGAACCTTCAGCCAGGAGCAGTTCGTGGCGAGATGCTGCTGTCCGCGCCGTGCCACCTCCTAGGCGTGCAAGCACTCAACTAATTCTTTTAAAGGGCCTGTGGCGGGAACCTGGCTGTGGACCCGGATGCTGATGTCATCACTCTCAGCCTACTTAAGCTTGGGCAGCTCTCCTAAGCATTGCTTTTGCAACAGGTCTCCATGGTCTTCAGTTCTGGTTTCCGAGTACCAGTTGCCTTGCTCTGGTCTTGTTCCTGTGATTCCTGGTTCCTGTTTCCTGTGTTCATCTCGTCTGTCTATTGGATCGTCTACCTGGTTCCGACCTCTGCCTGCCAGACTACGTTGCCTTCTCCAAGCCTGACCTCTGCCTGCCTGACTATGCCTGTCTATTTCCGTGCATTGATCACTGCTATGCCTGACCACGCCTGCCTTCTTTGTGTCCTGACCACTGCTATGTCTAACCATGCTTGTCTCTCTCCGAGCCTTGACCATTGCTATGCCTGACCACGTTTGCCTTCTTCGCGCCCTGACCTTTGCTATGGATAACCTTGCTAGAGACTCTTTGTCTAGAGTTCCACGTTGCTCGCTACAGTTTCCAGTAGCTGCCAGCTTCCATCCGAGCTCAACAGCGACGCCTTCATCTCTATCCTCTGAACGTGACTTTCCAGGCTTCGACCTCTCTTTGCTCGAGCACCCTCAGCCATACCCAGTTCCTTGGTGCTTGGGGTCTAGTTCCGTAACCCATCTTGGATAGAACTACACCACCTGTTGGCTGTTGTCTCTGAGCTGAACTGTTTACATTCACCCTCCAACCTCGAGGCCCGCCTAAGTCCTGCCGGCCCCGGCATCCAACATCTCAACCCGAGGGGAATGTGGGCTGGTATAGGCGAAGCTTCAGTGGCCTCTAGCTTCAGCCCACTCCACCTGCTGATGGTGGTGACCCATAGGCCCATGCCTATGGGTTGCGTCAACACCACCTCAGACCAAGAATCCACCTCCAGTGCAACACTAAGTGCATCACTACACTTGTCCACATTAAATTTCATTTGCCATTTTCATGCCCAGTCCTCCCAGTTTTTGCAAGGGCCCTCTTGCAATTTCTCACAATCCTCATGTGATTTAACAGCTTTGACTAATTTGTGACATCGGCAAATTTGATCACCTCATTTGTTGTTTCCATTTCCAGGTCATTTATAAATATATTAAAAAGCATCAGTTCCAGAACAGATCCATGGAGGAATCCCATTATTTACATTTTTCCATTGGGAAAATTTACCATTTAGCCCTACTCTCTTGATTTCTATCTTTATATCCCATTCACAGTCCTTAATAGGACACAGCTACCATCCAATGACTTCTTTATTTTCTAGAAGTCTCTCATAAGGGACTTTGACAAATGCTTTCTGGAAATCCAGATACTCTGTATCAACTGACTCACCTTTAGCCACATGTTTATTTACACCCTCAAAAAAATGTAGCAGATTGGTGAGGCAAGAGTTCCTTTGGCTAAATCATGTTGGCTTTGTCCCATTAAACTATGCTTATCTATATTGTTGAGCAATTTTGTTCTTTATGAATCGTTTTCTACTATTTTGCCCTGGTTACAGACACTCAGGTTCATTGGTTCTGCATCACCCCCTTGATCCTTTTTTTAAAAACTTGTTGTACATTGGCAACCCTCCAATCTTCAGGTACCAGAGATGATTTAATGAAAGTTTACAAATTTCAATATCAGGTCCGCAATTTCATTTTTTCAGTTCTTTCAGCACTCTGGGTTATATACCATCTGGTCCTGGTGATTAGCTGTTCTTTAGTTTGGCAATTTGCTCTAGTACATCTTCCTGGTTCACTAAAATTTGTTTCAGTTGCTCTGAATCATCATTTTTGAATATCATTTCTGGTATGGGCATCTCTCTTACATCTTCCTTTGTCCCTTTATCATCCCTAAGTGTCTCTTTCACTCCTCAATCATCTAATGGTCCCAACTGGCTCCCTCTCAGGCTTTTAACCTCAGATGTACTTGAAAAAAGTTTTTATTGGAGATCCAAGATGTCGTCAAAAGGAGAGGTCGGAGTTTGATCAGCTCCCTGACTGAGTCCTGTTTTGCTTCGTTACCTTAATGCTGCATACCTCTGCACCAGCCCCATCTATCCCTCTCCAGCCGACTATTGAGGGGTTTTTCTCTCTCCGGCTAATGTTTCAAACTCTGGGAAGGAGCTCCGCTGAGACGCCAGGTGGAGAACACACCCTGGGTCTCCTGGACATGCATACATCTTTAAGTCCCGGGGCCCCTGAGATGCTCTCCCCTCCAACCTATTGCATTTCCCGTGTTCAGGACCAGTCGCCATGGCAGTTACTGACCAAGGAAGAACCGGTGGCAGTGACTGGAGTCGGGTCAGTTCTAGTGGGTGTCAGAGCAGGAGACGCAACAACCCCAGAAGAGCGACCAGGAAAGTTTCGAGCCAAAACAGAAGAACAGGCTATTTCGAGTATGAGCATCCCGTTTAACATCTGTGTAAGGGGAGAGGAACCGACAAACAAATCCGAGAGGATTACAGAAGTTTGCCCCGAAGGTGGGGTAAGCACTACATCCAGCTTAAAATTGCTTGAGCCTCAGGAAATAACTTTAGAAGCAGCCTGGAGTGCTCTAATGTTTTTTGGAAAATTGATTTCCTCTTTAACAGCACTTATAAACAGTTCCCAGAAAAGTATACAAGTGATTGAACTAATGATAACATCTCATGATTCGAAGATTAAAGATTTGGATTTAAAGGTTGTTTCTATACAGGAAGTTCAAACCAAATTACTGCAAGGTGAAGTTCTTGCCTCAAAAAAAAAAAGAAGAACATAGAAAAAGCTCTGAGATATTTAAATCTCAGAGTGTTAAACTTCCTCAAGTAAAATTGGTTCCAGTGAGGGATCAATTTAAAAAATATCTGATGGAAGTTTTTCAACTACCAGCTGAGGCAGTTCCTCCAAAATCAAATATTTACTTTGTTCCCTCAATAAAGAAAGATCAAGTTTCTTTGGTCGAAGTGCCTCAGAATACAGATATGGATTTGACAACATTCCTGGAAACATCGACGGCTGAACAAATAGAATACTGAGGAACTCTTTTGGTGACTCTTTTGTTTTCTCTGCGGATAGGGATTCTATCTTGAGATTCTTTCTTCGAAATAGAGAAAAATTAAATCATGGGCAAAAAATATGGGTTTACTACCGGATCTACCTCTCTGGCCTACCATCTTTGTGTGGATTCTTGGCGTACCCCGCTCTGTGGACCACTACCGGATATATCTGCAATACCAACTCGGTGAGAGCACCTCCCAGCGTCATCCGTGCTGCGGCATACTGACAGACATTATCACTGGACACAATGTCCTCTGAATAGAGGTTCTCTGCCCGCTCCTCGGGCAACATCCAGCATTTGCAGTATAATAAAGTCCTCCTTCCTCTGTGTGTGTTACTGCTGGGAGTCAGCCTATCGTGGCAAGTCCCCACAGGGCTCCTCCCTGTGGGTGGAGTCATCTCTTTCTACGACCCAGGGACCACGTTCCAAGACAAAATATAACAGATTGCTAACTCCATGGACCCGGCTTAGCTCTCAGGTCCTACAGGCCAGCCCTGGCATGGGCCCAACGGATCACCGAACAACAGAGTTCTCTGGAGAACATTGGCTACCATCCTTCAATCAAATGAATTCCAGACTGAATATTCCTCTTACTCCAGATAAAAATGCTTCATCTCAAGTGGTTGCTGTTCGAACTGCTGTACCTTTACCAGCCCTTATGCGCTTCTCAGGCAATTCCCTGATGTGCAGGGGCTTCCTTAATCAGTGTTGTATGCACTTCTCTCTACAATCATCTTACTTCCCCAATGTCATCTCTAAGACAACTTACATTCTGTCTTTACTCGATAGAAGAGCCCTGGCCTGGGCTTCACCCCCTCTGGGATTGCAGCGATCCAGTCCTGGGCGACCTACCCAGGTTCCTGATTCTCTTAAGTCAGTTTTTGAATGAACCAGCATGCCAGACTGTAGCTGGTTCTGCACTCTTGCACCTCCAGCAAGGGAGTAAACCCTTACCGGACTATGTCATCGAATTTTAAAACACTGTCTTCAGAAACTCCACTGGGACCTGGGATGCCTACATGCTATCTTCTTAGAGGGCCTCAACTCCCATATAAAGGATGAAACTAAGCAGCTCATGATTTGCCCAGACACCCTGGAATCTCTCATTGATCTGGCTGGAAGAATTGATCGCTGACTATGCGAACGAATCAGGAGGCAAAGAGTCCTAAGAAACATACCTCCAGAAGTATTCGCCCTCGACCCATGCATAAGGCTTCAGCCCAACCTTCTGTGCCCAGTGAAGAGGACAAACCTATGCAGTTAGGCTGCAGCCATCTGACCGCCAAGGAGAGGCACTATCGTAAATGGATGGGCCTCTGCATGTATTGCGGACAATCTGGACATGAGTTCAAAACCTGCCCCTATATGTCCGGGAACACTGCAGACCTAGGATCCACGGGAGGGACTCTTCCTAGGTCTGACTACACCCTCTCCTTCACTATCTCTCCCCGTTTCTCTCATCTCAGGGAGTCTTGAGTTCCAGACACTTGCACTTGTGGACTCAGGTGCTGGCGGGAATTTTATTCTGAAAAGATTGGTAGAGCACCTACGCATTCCCACCATGCCTACGGCTACTCCACTCCTGCTTTCTTCGATACATGGTGAGCCCTTACCGGGAGAAGTTTCTCTTACTACACAGCCCATATGCTTATACACTGAAGCCCTGCATACGGAGACTATCTCCTTTCTAGTTCTCAATAAGGCCATTCATCTCGTCGTGCTCGGCCTACCCTGGCTACAAGATCACACCCCCAAGTTCAACTGGGCCACACTGGAGCTATCACAATGGGAAGCTAACTGTCACCGATGCTTGAAGAGAGTTACACCTCCGCCATGCATGCCTACTATTTCTTCTCTGCCTGGCCTACCACCTCAATAAGCGTCCTTCCAGGATGTTTTCTCTAAGCTAGCAGCAGACATCTTACCTTCACACAGAACCTTTGACTGTGCAATTAATTTAAAACCTAACTCAAAACCTCATAAAGGCAAAGTGTATCCCCTCTCCTTATCAGAGACCAAGGCCATGTAAGCCTGTATTGAAGAAACCTGCAGAATGGTTTTATCAGACCTTCCAAGTCCTGGCTGGGGCTGGGTTTTTTTTTGTTGGTAAGAAGGATGGATCCCTTCGCCCTTGTATTGATTACAGAGGTCTCAACGAAATTACCGTAAAAGACCGCTATCCCCTACCGCTGATATCTGAACTATTTGTCAGACTCCAGGGGGCCAAGATCTTTACCAAGCTGGATCTGAAAGGGGCCTACAATCTGGTGCAAATCCGTCACAAGGATGAGTGGAAAACAGCCTTTAATACCTGTGATGGACACTTTGAGTACTTAGTCATGCCGTTCAGCTTGTGCAATGCACCAGCGGTATTTCAGAATATGATGAATGAAATTCTGTGAGACTTGTTGTACCAATGCGTGGTGGTATATTTAGATGACATCTTAATCTTCTCCCAGGATCTTCAGACACATCAGGCAGATGTGGTAAAAGTCCTATGAAGACTACGGAACAACCACCTCTACGCAAAACTTGAGAAGTGTGCCTTTCATCAAGAATCCGTTCCTTTCCTGCAGTACATTGTTTCCAGAGAAAGGTTTCAGATTGACCCTCAAAAGACCAAACGTATACGAGATTGGCCTCAACCTACTGGACTAAAGGTGCTACGCCGCTTTCTCAGCTTTACAAATTACTATCGCACATTCATCAAACACTACTCCACCTTAACCGCACCACTTACAGCCATGACTAGGAAGGGTGCCAACCCGTCTCAGTGGTCTCCAGAAGCTGTGGCCGCCTTTCAAACCATCAAGGGGGATTTCCAAAAAAACCCTTGTCTTCGCCACCCCGATCCTCAATGCCCATTCATCGTCGAAGTCAACACCTCCGATGTCGGCATAGGAGCTTTGCTGAGCCAAAACAGCGATACAAATACATTTCATCCTTGTTCATTTTTCTCTCGGCGCATTACTCCTGCCAAGAGGAACTATGGTATAGGAGATAAAGAGCTGTTGGCTATCAAGCTGGCCTTTGAGGAATGGCGTCCCTGGTTAGAAGGCGCTCAACATCAAATAACAGTGTATACAGATCACAAGAATCTGGAATATTTGCGTCATGTGCAGCGGCTTAATATTCGACAAGCCAGGTGGTCATTATTTTTCAACTGATTCGATTTCTTGCTCAAATATCGCCCTGCAGAGAAAAACATCCAGGCAGACACTCTCTCATGCTCCTTTCTGCCCGAGGATGTACCCGATGAACCTCGTCACATCATCAATCCAGAGAAGGTGATCTTGGCAGCCACCCATTCAGTTCCCGCTGGCAAGACTGTGGTGCCTCGTGGTATGCTAAAGAAACTCTTGAAATGGGCTCATGACTCTTGTTTGGCTGGTCACCCAGGACAAGCCCGCACGTTGGCTATGCTACAACACTTCTATTGGTGGCCCTCAATGAAGGCAGATGTACAAGCATATACAGCATCCTGCGCTACTTGCGCAAGACAGAAACCTCCTGCCGGTCGTCCCTGGGGCCTTCTCCAACCCTTGCCAATACCAAAGGAACCCTGGACACACATTGCGACTGATTTCGTGGTAGACTTACCACCTTCTAATGGAAACAACACATTATGGGTTACTGTCGACCGCTTTTCGACGATAGCACACTTCGTGGGCTACCATCTGCCCTGAACTGGCCAAACTGTTTGTAAACAATACATATATCAAAAAGAGAGAGCAAGTTTTTATTATCACAAAATCTTAACTATCCAAACAAGTGTGTCATAAAATACACTCATACACTCACACATTCACACAATTAAAATCACAAATTGAAGCCAAGTGAAGTAACTCACCAGAATACATGATGTAACATTTACAGAATGTAAAGAGATATTTAGAGTGCAACTGCAACATGTATTTATACATCCTGTGGTTATAAAAAAAACCACTTACAACTCTATAAATATTTTTTATCTTCCAATATGATTACCTAATAATTCCCTAATTGTCAAGTGTATGATCTTAATTACCACACTATTTTATAAACAAGTAAGTCCATGTGTGCACCTCTATATCAAAGTGCTAAAACACTTGAAATTGTCTTCATCTGGTGTTCTTCACTAAATGCTTCTCTTCATCAACATGTAAAGACAGTGCTTCAAACTGTTTGTAAAACATATCTTCCGTCTACATGGCATGCTGAAGCATAGTCTTTCGGACAGAGGTGTACAATTTACAGCCAAATTCTGGAGAGCAATTTGTCAAAAATTTGACATCTCATTAGATCTGACTTCAGCCTACCACCTGCAATCTAATGGGCAGACGGAGAAAATGAATCGGACGCTCAAACAATTCATCCGTTCATATGTGAACTCCAGGCAAAGTGACTGGGCAGAATTACTTTCCTGAGCTGAGTTCGCTCTGAACTCCCATCCGGCTTCTGCCACCGGGTCTACTCCTTTTCAAATCATCTATGGTCGACAACCATTACCACCGCTGCCTCTACCTGTCTGTAACTCCTTCAGCAGTCCAAACTACCGCAGCAGAACTTCAACAACTTTGGAGACAGACCAAAGACATTTTGCTCAAAGCAGGACAAAAGGCCAAGAAGACCTATGATGCTTACCACAGAGAAGCACCTTAGTTCCAGCCAGGAGATAAGGTATGGCTCAGTACTAGATTCCTCCGCCTCAAGCTGCCCTCTGCACGTTTTGCACCACATTACATCAGGCTTTTCTCCATTCTTCATCACCTAGGAGCCTTAACCTGCAGTTTGAAATTGCCTTCCTCTATGAAGATACACAATGCCTTCCATGTGTCACTCTTGAAGCCTCTCATACTCTCTGAATTTTCCACCAAGACTCCAGAACTGATACCTCTTGATGCAGAGGAAGATATTACGTACCAAATAGATGACATCCTATATGTACGTAAGAGAGGTAAACACTGGGAGTATTTGATTTCTTGGGAGGGATACGGACCGGAGGAGAACTCCTTGGAACCTGCTGTTAACATTCTCGATAAGGAGCTGATTCAACAATTCCACCAGTCACATCCTCGGAAGCCTAAACCTCCTGGGAGGGGCCCTAAGAAGGGGGGTACTGTCACGCCCGTCGGTCGCAGATGGCTGCGCCCTCTGTTGCTCACCTCTCTTCTCTCAAATCCATCGACTCTTGGTAAAATGGCTGCCTCCGCCTCTGAACGCCGACCTCCCTGGCATCCCCGGGACTGCGTGGGTGATTGCGTTTGCCATTTTGATCCAGGAGTCACGTAAGGCATGCGCACATCAGCCCTCCTCTTATGCACGTCATGGCGGGAGCCTTGGGGGCGCCCCCTCCGCATGACATCACCTGCCTAGGTGTATATAACCTCTCTTCTCACTTCTTCCCTCGAGTTAGCAAGGATTCCCTTCCTGCTGATTTCACTTCACTACAGACACTTGTAGTTCCTGAGATCTGCCTTGGACGTCTTAGGTACCTGCTCCTCAGGGGCCTTGCCACGCTCCAGACCTTCACCCTTCGGGGATACCTCTGTTCCAGCTTGAACGCCTTAGGTACCCGCTCCTCGGGGGCCTTGCCGCGTTCCAGTTTTCCGCTCCTCGGAGGAACCTCTCTTCAATTGCCTGCACTTTCTCAAAGTGAGTACCATTGCTATCCAGCTTGTTTCTCTACTTCTCTCAGCTTTTACAGTGTGGATTCTCAGCCTACCCCACTCTGCGGAACACTACCGGATCTACCCCTCTGGCCTACCATAGTTGTGTGATTACTCGGCGTACTCCGCTCTGCGGACCACTACCGGATCTATCTGCGATACCAACTCGGTGAGAGCACCTCCCAGCTTCATCTGTGCTGCAGAGTACTGACAGACATTTTCGCTGGACACAATCTCCTCTGAACAGAGGTTCTTTGCCTCCTCTTCGGGCAACATCCAGCATTTGCAGTATAATAAAGTCCTCCTTCCTCTGTGTGTGTTACTGCTGGGAGTCAGCCTATTGTGGCAAGTCCCCATAGGGCTCCTCCCTGTAGGTGGAGTCAACTCTTGCTACAACCCAGGGCCCACGTTCCAAGACAAAATATAACACCTGTTCTGTAGAGCTACAGATTCATTTATGGCCTTACCCATGTAGGACATGCATACCAGGGTAGGGTTAAATTTATATCATGTCTCCCCTGCACCTCATCTCTTCCAGGGTATACATATTCAGATCCTTCAGCTCTCCTCATAAGTCTTCTGAAACACATCCCACACCATTTTGGTCATCTTCCTCTGGACCATTTCCATCCTGACTCTATCCTTTTTGAGATATGATCTCCAGAACTGAACACAGTACTCCAGGTGAGGCCTCACAAAGGACCTGTACAAGGGGATTATCACCTCCTTTTTCTTACTGGTTATTTCTCTCTCTATGCAGCCCAGCATTATTCTGGCTTTAGTTATTGCCTTGTCACATTGCTTCACCAATTTCAGAATACCAGACACTATCACTCCAAGATCCCTCTTCCAGACTATGCTTAATAGTCTTTCACCCTCCATCACATCAAGCTCTTTTGGATTACCACACCCCAAATGCATGATTCTGCATTTCTTGGCATTGAATCCCAGCTGCCAAGTCTTAGACTACTCTTCAAAATTTCTTTAATCACTTTTTATTCTCTCTACTCCTTCAGGTGTGTTCACTCTGTTGTAGGTCTTAATATCATCCATAAATAGACAAACTTTACCTTCTATCCCTTGTGCGATGTCACTCACAAAGATATTGAATAGAACCGGTCTGAAAACAGATTCCTGTGGCACTCTACTTAACATCGTTATCTCTTCAGGGTAGGTTCCATTTACCATTACACATTGTCTGCTGTCAGTCAACCAGTTTGTAGTCTGCTCCAGCACTTTGGCACCGAGTCCCAAGCATCTGATTTTATTCACAAGCCTTTATGCAAGACTTTATTAAAAGCGTTGCTGAAATCAAATAATTCACATCAAGTGCTCTTCCTTGATCCAAATCTCTAGTCACCCAATCAAAAACGTAAATTAGATTTGTCTGACAGGACCTTCCCCTGGTGAATCCATGCTGTCTTGGGTCCAGCAACCCACCAGTTTGTAGATACTTCACTGTCCTTTCCTTCAGCAGCATCTCCATTAATTTTTTCACCACCGAGGTGAGGCTAACTGGCCTGTAGTTTCCAGCCTCCTCTTTGCTACTACTCTTGTGAAGTGGCACCACTACTGCTCTTGAATAGGTCTTTCAGTATATTTGCCAGCACATCTCTGAGCTCGCTCAGTATCCTGGGATGTACCTCATCCTGCCCCTGGGGCTCGCCCACTTTCAGGTTTCCTAGCTCTTCCCATACATTCTCTTCTCTAAATGGAGTTTTGTCTTCCACATCCCCATCTGTGATCTTCTCAACGAGCATCGGTCCTTCTCCAGGGTCTTCTTTAATGAATACTGAACTGAAGTATTTGTTTAATATTTCCACCATTTCTTTATCTCTCTCCACACACTGCTCCTCATCACTTTTTTATTTGACTATACTACTTCAGGCCTTCCTTCTTTCTGATATATTTGAAAAAGCAAATGTTGCTTACCTGTAACAGGTGTTCTCACAGGACAGCAGGATGTTAGTCCTCACATATGGGTGACATCATCAGGATGGAGCCCAATCACGGAAAACTTCTATCAAAGTTTCCAGAACATTGACAGGCCCCTACTGGGCATGCCCAGCATGGCACTAACACTACAGCCAGCAGGGGTCCTCCTTCAGTTTTATTTGATAGCTACAGGCAGTAGCTATCAAATAAGACTGAGCGGGGCAGCGAGCGGGTTTTGTGAGGACTAACATCCTGCTGTCCTGTGAGAACACCTGTTATAGGTAAGCAACATTTGCTTTCTCACAGGACAAGCAGGATGGTAGTCCTCACATATGGGTGAGTACCGAGCTGAGAATGTCCAAACATGCACCAAATGTATCTAACGGCATGCAACAAGCACAACAACTGGGGTGAAATTTGGTGGAGGGCATCCTGAACCCCACCGGGGAGGCGGAAGGGTGTAGGTATGTCATGTTGGAAATAAGTTACGCAGGACAGACTGCCGAAGATGGAATTTTGTCTTCCGGCTTTGTCCAAGCAATAATGGGCTGTGAAGGTATGGAGAGAACTCCAGGTGGCAGCCCTGCAAATGTCAGGAAGCAGCACCGATCGTAGGTGTGTGCTACTGAAATCGCCATGGCCATCACAGAGTGTGCTTTAACACGGTCTTGAAAAGGAATGCCTGCTTGCTGATAGCAAAAAGATATGCATTCCGCCAACCAGGAGGAAAGAGTTTGCTTACCCACGGGTTGCCCTAATTTGTTAGGATGGAAAGAGACGAATAACTGAGTGCTCTTCCTGTGGGCAACTGTGCGGTCTAGATAAAAAGCTAGAGTCCATTTACAGTCAAGGGTATGCAGAGCCTGTTCCCCTGTATTGGAATGGGGCCTGGGAAAGAAGATAGGTAGTATGATGGATTGATTAATGTGAAACTCCGAAGCTACCTTAGGTAAAAACTTAGGGTGAATGCGGAGTACCGCCTGGTCCTGCAGGAGTTTAGTGTAAGGCGGATAGGTAACTAGGGCCTGTAACTCACTAACCCTGTGAGCTGAAGTGATAGCCAAAAGGAAAATCACTTTCCATGTGACATAGTTTAGGTCACAGGAGTGAAGAGGCTCGAATGGTGGTTTCATGAGCCGACCGAGAACCAGGTTAAGGTCCCAAGAAGGGGCCAGAGGACGTAAAGGTGGCTTGATATGGAGCAAGCCCTTCAAAAAGCGTGTTACGAGGGGTTGTACCGAAATAGGGACATCCCCGACACCTATATGGAAGGTGGCTACCACACTGACATGCATTCTGATGGAAGATGTCTTAAGACCTGACTCTGACAAATGCCAGAGATAGTCTAAAAACTTTGGGACTAGACAGGAAAAGGGATCAAGGGACTGAGAAGTGCACTATGATGTATACATTTTCCATTTATAGGAATAAGATTTTCTCATGGAAGGCTTCCGTGAAGCAATCAGGACACGAGAAACTGAATCTGAAAGGTTAAGTGACTGAAGGATTAACCTTTCAACATCCATGCTGTCAGAGACAAGGCCTGAAGATTGGGATGGCGTAGGCGTCAGTTGTTTTGAGTGATCAGATGCAGGTCCATTCCCAAGGGAATGTGCCTGCGGATGGAGAGATCCTGAAGTATGGGAAACCACACTTGGCGTGGCCAGTAAGGTGCTATCAGGATCATGGTTCCCTTGCCCTGACATAGCTTCACGAGAGTCTTCGAGAGAAGAGGAAGTGGAGGGAATGCATAGAGCAGACCGGTTGCCCACGAGAGGGAGAATGCATCTCTGCGCTGAGAGCGCTCGCTCTGAATGAGGGAGTAGTAGTTGTCCACTTTGTGGTTCTGAGGGGACGCAAAGAGGTCTGTCTGGGGGTATCCTCATTGTCAGAAGATTGAGGTCGCTACTGAGGGTTGAGAGACCACTCGTGCGGCTGGAAGACGCGACTCAGCTTGTCTGCCAAGACATTGTCCACTTCCGGCTAGCAGGTGGCCCTGAGGTACATCGAGTGGGAGAGAGCTTCCTCCCAAATCTGCACAGCTTCCTGACACAGAAGGAAGGAACCTGTGCCTCCCTGCTTGTTGATGTACCACATGGCCACCTGGTTGTCCGTCTGAATCAGGATGACCTGATTTGATAGGCGATCCTGAAAAGCCCTGAGAGCATATCGCATTGCTCGAAGTTCCAGGAAATTTATTTGATGTTTGGCTTCCTCTGGAGACCAAGATCCTTGTGTCTGTAGATTGTCCACGTGGGCTCCCCACCCGAGGTTGGAAGCGTAGGTGGTGAGAATGAGTTGAGGATCTGGCACTTGAAATGTCAGTCCCTGGAGGAGATTGTTCTGATCTTTCCACCAGGCGAGAGACAGATGGAGTGAGTCAGTGATGTGGACAATAGTCGACAGGCTGAACAGCTTGAACCCATTGTGACCTCAGAGTCCAATACATGAGTCTCATGGTCAGGCGGGCCATTGGTGTAACATGGACTGAGGACACCATGTGTCCCTGAAGGACGAGGAATTGGTGAGCTGTAGCTGTATGCTGAGACTGCAACTGGTGCGCGAGAGACAGGAGGGTTAGCGCTTGTTGTTTAGGTAGAAAGGCTTTTGCCTGCAAGGTGTCCAAATCTGCTCCAATGAACGACAAGGTTTGAGATGGGACTAAATATGATTTTCCGTAATTTACGAGAAATTCTGGAGAAATTAGAGTGTGTAGGGTCAAATCGAGGGACGACCGAGCGGCTTGCTGAGCTGGAGCCCTGATTATCCAGTCATCCAGATAGGGGTAGATGTGAACACCTTCCTTCCTGAGGAAAGCTGCGAAAACTACGATACATTTGGTAAAGACTCGTGGTGCAGACGCTAGGCCGAACGGAAGCACTTGGTATTGATAGTGCTTGGGGCCTACTAAAAACCTGAGGTACTTGCAATGAGCTGGAGTTATCGCAATGTGTGTGTATGGATCCTTGAGGTCCAGAAAGCAGAGCCAGTCTCCTCTTTGTAGAAGAGGTAGAAGCGATCCCAAGGTTACCATCTTGAACTTTTCCTACTGGAGGTACTTGTTGAGAGCTCGTAGGTCCAGAATTGGATGAACACCCCCCGATTTTTTGGGGATCAGAAAGAACCGGGAATAGAACCCTAGGCCTTGCTGCGTTAGCGGGACAGGTTCTATTGCTCTTAACTGGAGAAGTAGAGATACCTCCTGATCCAGAAGAATGGAGTGGTCGGACATTCCCCACGTCTGCAGAGGTGGGGAGTCCGGTGGCAGGGCGAGAAAGTTTTGATGGTAACCCTGAGCAATGATTGCCAGTACCCATTGGTCGGTTGTGATTGACTGCCACATGTTGTGAAAGTGGCACAATCGACCTCCCACTGGTATGCTTGGCAGAGGAATCTGGCTGCTGCTCTCCAAGCGGAAGTCAAAAACCTGAAGCAGGCCCTGGCTGGGGAGCTGCTTGTGGTTTCTGCTTTCGGGCTTGGCGAGGCTGAGACTTTTGATAAGGTCTCGCAGTACGGGACCTTGCTGGTGGTGGATAGGCCTTCCTTGGGTGGTAGAATGACTTCTTAGAGTCCTTCCTGAAGGGCTGTCTTGAGGAGAAGTTGGAAGGTATTGAAGAGAGCTGTTTAAGGGTCTCATGATTGTCCTTCAATTCAGCCACCATCCATTGGATCTGTTTACCAAACAGATTATCCCCCCCCCACATGGTATGTTAGAGAGCCGGTCATGCACTTCTGGGTGAAGGTCAGAAGATCTGAGCCAGGCCCACCTTCTTGCCGAAATAGCAGCTGCAGACACTCTGGTAGAGGTGTCGAATATATCATAAGACGTTCGAATCTCATGTTTTCCTGCCTCAAATCCTTTGTTTACCAGGGTTTGGAGCTGGTCTTGAAATTGTTCAGGCAGGGACTCAGAAAACTCCTGTATCTGTTTGAAGATGACCCTATTATGTTGGGTCATATAAAGCTGGTAAGCAGCAATTCGGGAGATGAGCATAGCTCCTTGGAACACTCGTCGACCAATATTGTCTAGGAATTTTTGTTCCTTAGCAGGTGGGGTAGATGAGTGAGGTTTTGACCTTTTTGCCCTCTTTTGAGCCGACTCTACCACTACTGAGAGGTGGTCGAGCTGGGATTTTTGAAAACCTGGGGCTGATTATACTAAGTAAGTAGTGTCAGCCTTTCTGTGTACTGGAGCAATTGATCCAGGACTTTCCCAGTTCTTTTTGAGGAGATCAAGAAGAATTTGATGAATGGGAATAGAGGTGATCACTTTGGGGGGGCATCCAGGAATTGGAGTAACTCCATCATCTGGTGCCTGTCATCCTGTTCAGTCTGAAGTTGAAAGGAGACTAACTCAGACATTTCCTTCACAAAATTTATGAAAGAGAGGTCCTCTGGAGGAGAACGCTTCCTACTTTCAATGGGAGAAGGTGGTGAAGGTAAGTCATCGGTGTCTGTTGAAGTATCATCACCCCCAAGTGTCATAAGGATCAGCAGACTGACCTGTAGGACGAGAAGGGGGTTGGATAGCTGAAGGCCCCGGGCGAGGCTCCGAGAAAATCGAAGGAATCACTGGGGCACCGAGGATGGCATGGAAGGCATCGGTGATGGCATCGAAGGCATCGATGGTGCTGATGGACGTATCGGCACCAATGGATGAACTGGTGGTGAGGGAGGAATTGGCATCGATGGCTAAGGCAAAACCCCCGATGGAGGAATGCGGAACGGTGTTTCTCCTCCAGATGAAGCTGTCAACAGGGAGGGCATCGGAGCCATCGGAGACCCGGGATCCACCGGTGGGAGGGCGGCCATCAGCGCCTCCATCCGGGGGCCAGCACTGTCGGAATCGGGTCGATGACTGGTTCCACAATCGGTGCCAGTGTCAGTGCCGGAAGAACCTGGAGATATTGCATCGCCTTGTCGATGGCCTCCTGAACCAGCCGGTCCAGTTCTTCTCGGAGACCTGGAGCAAGCAGCCCCAGCTCCGGAACAGAAGAGAGAGGCAGAGGCACAGTCGGAGGGACCACCTTTACAGGTGGAATCGCGACTCCCAAACCCCGATCTGGTGAGGGTGGCCTCGATGACCCAGTCGCAGGAATGGTCGGTGCCTTTCCTGGACGGGGCTTCTTCGACAGAGGCTCGGACGGTGGCTCCGTCGATGATTTTGCTCCCTCGACGGTCCGAGTCTTGCGAATTTGATGGCGATGTTTCTCCTTGTAATCCCCTCGATCCTGAGGGGGAGTAGCGGGTGTCGATGGCCATGAAGACGTCGATGGTGGTCGGTCACTGCATGGTGGTCGATGCTGGCACGACGTCAATGGTGCCGGTTCCGATGACGTCGATGCAATGGACAGTGGCGGGGTCTGAGCACGGAAGAGGAGTTCCATCTTCTCCATTCTGGCTTTGCGACCTTTAGGTGTCATGAGGGCACATTTGGTGCAAGTCAGGACATCATGCTCACGCCCTAAACACATTACACAGACTCCATGGGGGTCTGTGATAGACATGGTGCGAGTACAGTCTAGGCACCGACAAAACCCCCACGCCATGGCCATAGAAAAAAATCAAGCTGCGGTAAGTTCGACAGCTAGTAGGCCGCAAGGGCCAGACTCGACGGTAATCGACGGAAAACGGTCAGAAAACTTACCGGAGTACCGCGGCCAGAGAAAAGTTAGAGGAGGGACCCCTGTGGGGCAATTTAACTTTAGATAATTCCGTGAGGAAAATTCCTGTCAGGAATCTCTTCAGAGCTCCTAAACCGCGAGGCTACTGCTGCGTGGAAAAAAGAAGACTGAAGGGGGATCCCTGCTGGCTGTAGGGTTAGTGCCATGCTGGGCATGCCCAGTAGGGGCCAGTCAAAGTTTTGGAAACTTTGATATAAGTTTTTCATGATTGGGCTCCATCCTGATGATGTCACCCATATGTGAGGACTACCATCCTGCTTGTCCTGTGAGAAAATGTTTTTATCACCTCACTTTACTTCTCTGGCAATCTTTTATTCCAGTTGACCTTTTGCTTTCCTTATTTCTTTCTTCATCTCCCTCAGTTTTAACAAATATTTTTCCCTGTCTTTCTCTTTTTGGGATCCTTTACACTTCTGGAACGTTGTTCTTTTTGCCTTTATTTTTTTATCCACCTCCCTTGAGAATCAGATTGTTTTCTTCTGTTATTTTTGTTTACTTTCCTAACATACGAGCTGATACAGTAAAATCGCGGGAGAGCAGGCGAGTGCCCGCTCTCCCGGTGCGCGCACAGGCCACTCTCCTGTGCCCGCGATACAGTATTTTAATTTATTAAAATTAGGGCCGGCGGTAAAAAGAGGCACTAGGGACACTAGTGCGTCCCTAGCACCTCTTTTTTGACAGTAACGACGGCTATCAGCGAGTTTGACAGCCGACGCTCAATTTTGCCGGCGTTGGTTCTCGTGCCCGCTGACAGCCACGGGTTCGGAAACCGGACGCCGGCAAAACTGAGCATCCGGTTTTCGAGCCGCGGGCCTATTTCAAATTTTTCTTTCTATTTTTTTTTTACTTTTTTAAACTTTCGGGACCTCCGACTTAATATCACCATGATATTAAGTCGGAGGGTGCACAGAAAATGGAAAATTGCTTACCTTGTAATAGGTGTTATCCCAGGATAGCAGGATGTAGTCCTCACATATGGGTGACATCATTGATGGAGCCCTATTGCGGAAATCTTTCTGTCAAAGTTTCTAGAAACTTTGGCTGGCACTCTGAGCCCACTGAGCATGCCCAGCATGCCATGATATTTTCAGCCACAGGGGTCTCCCTTCAGTCTCGTATGTAGCAGTAAGCTTTAGAAAAAAATAAAATAATAAAACGTATCGGACCCAACTGCGTGGGGTGGCGGGTGGGTTTCGTGAGGACTACATCCTGCTATCCTGGGATAACACCTATTACAAGGTAAGTAATTTTGCTTTATCCCAGGACAAGCAGGATGCTAGTCCTCACATATGGGTGATTAGCAAGCTAGAGGCTGAGTCATTTTGCAGTGAAGCAACACTGAAGTATTGTGTTGCGGTCTCTACCGCTTCCCCCTTGCTAGCCGTGTTCAGGGCTCACCTCCGAGGCCGGGAACGCCGCCTCTGCAGCTCTGCCGAGCGTTCAGGGCGTCCGCCATTGCTGGGCCGTCTTGCTGCCGCCCCGCGCGCACGCAGGGACGCGCGTTATGGACGTACGCTCACAGGAAGCCTGACCCCGCCTGAGCTGATCACGCCACGCCCCAAGCCCGATATAACCGGCGTCCCTCCGTCCTCTCATTGCCTTGCAACAAGGGTCGCTACAGTGTGTAGTTCTTAGTTGCACTTCCGTTGTTCTGCTTCAGCCACCGACCTCTGCTCGTTCCTGACTCTGCTTCTGCCTGCCGCCAGCCACCGACCTCTGCTCGTTCCTGACTCTGCTTCTGCCTGCCGCCAGCCACCGACCTCTGCTCGTTCCTGACTCTGCTTCTGCCTGCCGCCAGCCACCGACCTCTGCTCGTTCCTGACTCTGCTTCTGCCTGCCGCCAGCCACCGACCTCTGCTCGTTCCTGACTCTGCTTCTGCCTGCCGCCAACCACCGACCTCTGCTCGTTCCTGACTCGACCGCTGCCTGCCGTCTACCTCAGCTGCTTCACCCCTGTCCTCCGGACAGTGCCTCCTGCAGGTCTGGGCTGGAGCTACTGCCAGACTGTCTTGGGTTCCGAGACCTTCTACTTCCTGCCAGGCTCTGGCCTACTCGCTGCTGGCTCCCAGCTTGCACCCTGCAAGTTCCAGTCAAGACATTACTGACTCTGATCCTGCTTCCGCTTGCTCTGTGCTCCCTGGCCTATTGGCTCTTGCTACTGGACTCTGTGCTTACTCCTTGCCCGGGCTTTCCTAGAGAGACTACACTGTGCAGAAGTCCCAAGGGACTAGGACCCTACGGGCCCCTCCTGGGGGGTCCTGGTTTCCGGGTGAAGAGCTTAGCTGCACTCCCAAGTCCCAAGGTTCTGGGACCCTACGGGCTCCTCCTGGGGGGTTCCCAGTTCCTGGGTGAAGACCCCTTCATGTCTCTCCTAAGTCCCAAGGCTCCAGGACCCTACGGACTCCTCCTGGGGGGTTCCTGGTTCCCGGGTGAAGACCTGTGCCTGTGGCTCCGCCTCCTGAGCTACTCTACCCAGGGTGGTTCGGCTCAAGGGTCCACTCTCGAACCGCAGCTTCCCAGAGCCACAACAGTATTGTTGGTGAAAATGAGGCAGCCGAAGATCACAGCAGGTTGGATGTAGAAGGAGTTGGGGTTATACTGGAAATAAGTTCTTTAAGACAGATTGTCCATAGACTGAATCTTGTCATCTTTCTTTGTCCAAACAGTAATGAGCTGCGAAGGTGTCAAGAGAACTCCATGTTGCTGCTTTACATATGTCAAGAATTGGCACTGAACGATACTGTGCTACTGAGGTTGACATTGCTCTTACTGAATGTGCCTTTACTCGCCCTTGAAGAGAAAGGCCTGCTTTTTCATAGCAGAACTGTATGCAATCTGCTAGCCAGTTGGAGAGAGTGTGTTTGCCCACTGCTTTACCTGGTTTGTTCGGATCAAAAGATACAAAGAGTTGATTGGATTTCCTGTGGACTGCAGTGCGATCTAAGTAATATGCTAGCGCACGTTTACAGTCCAAGGTATGTAAGGCCCGTTCCCCTTGGTGAGAATGAGGCCTTGGAAAGAATGTGGGCAAAACAATGGATTGGTTCAAGTGGAATTCCATAACTACCTTGGGGAGGAATTTTGGATGTGTACGGAGAACCACTCTGTCATGTAGGAATTTGTATAGGGTGAGTACGTGACAAGTGCTTGTAACTCAGTAACCCTTCTAGCTGATGTAATGGCTATGAGGAAATTTAAGAGCACAAGAAGTCATGGGTTCGAAAGGAGAACGCATGAGCCTTGTTAATACCAGATTCAGGTCCCATTCTGTGACAGGTGGCCGAATTGGTGGTTTAAGGTGAATTAAACCCCTCATAAATCTACTGACCAGAGGATGTATGGATATTGGTGCATCTCCCATCTTGTTATAGTAAGCTGAGATTGCACTTAAATGTACTCTTACAGATGAAGTCTGGAGACCAGAATCTGAAAAATGGCATAAGTAGTCTAGTAGAGAAGTTGTGGGGCAGGAGAAAGGGTCAATACGAGCCCGCCCGTTCTTCATTGTTTGTTCAGGTACCACATGGCTACTGTATTGTCCGTTTGAATGAGAACAGTTTTGTGTGAAAGGCAGTCCTTGAACGCATGCAGAGCATAACGTTTAGCTCGAAGTTCCAAGAAGTTGATTTGAAACGTTGCTTCGAGTTTTGTCCAAGTACCTTGGGTTTGGAGATTGTCTATGTGAGCTCCCCAATCTAAGGTGGATGCATCTGTAGTTAAATTTATCTGAGGGACTGGTTGTTGGAAGGGCAGGCCCTTGCGCAAGTTGTTCTTTTGCGCCCACCAAAGTAGAAATGAACGCAGCTGGTGGGTTACTTGAATTGGAGAGGACAGTGGTTGAAATGGCTTGGATCCATTGTGATCTTAATGTCCATTGGGTTATTCTCATGGCCAATCTTGCCATAGGAGTGACGTGAACTGTGGAGGCTATGTGACCTAGTAAGTTCAGAAACTGATGAGCAGTTGCTTGTTTCTTTGAGTGTAGCGAGTTTGCCAATAGGGAAAGTGTCTCTGCCCAATCGTTGGGTAGAAAGGCTTTTGAGAGGATGGTGTTCAATTCTGCTCCGATGAATTGAAGCAGGTGAGACGGAATGAAATGGGACTTTTGATAATTGATGAGAAATCCCATGGAGTGAAGTAGAGCAATTGTTCGGTTGAGAGAAGTTATTGCTCCTTGTTGAGATTGACTCCTGATTAGCCAGTTGTCCAGATAAGGGAAGACGTGGACACTTTCCTTGTGTAAGTGTGCTGCTATTACTGCCAGGCATTCGGTGAATACTCTGGGAGCTGAAGCGAGTCCGAATGGTAGTACTCTGAACTGGAAATGTTGGTGACCCACCAGGAAGCGCAGATACTTGCGATGAGGAGGGACTATTGAAATGTGAGCGTAAGCGTCTTGGAGATCCAGAGAATAAAGCCAATCTCCTGTTTGAAGAGGTGGAAGCATGGTGCCTAGAGAAACCATCCTGAACTTTTCTTTCTTCAGAAATTTGTTGAGATTTCTGAAGTCTAGGATGGGACGTAGGCCTCCAGTTTTCTTTGGAATGAGGAAATAATGGGAGTAAAATACTCTGCCCTGCTGAGTCCGGGGCACCGGCTTTACAGATCTGATTCTCAGAAGGGTGGATAATTCTGCTTCTAGATGAATTATGTGATTTTCGTTTAGTGAAAGAGGTTTTGGAGGAGAATCTCTTGGAATTGAGACAAAATTGAGTTGGTAACCTCGAGATATTATTGAGAGCACCCATTGGTCTGTTGTTATTTGTACCCAATGGTTGTAATAGGAGGAAACTCGGCCTCCTACTGGTAGCTCCGGTTGTGGGTTGTGGAGATGGTTTTGGTCAAAGGTGATGGCCTCAAAAGCCTGCAGCCGGTCCTGTCTGCGGTGGAGGTTGAGGCCTAGTGGCTCTAGGTTGCCTGGGCTGAGATCTTTGCTGCGGACGTGAAGATCTGCCCCTTGATGCTGGAGGGTACTAACAGCTCTGCCTGTAGAAAGGCCTCCGAGATTCCTTCCTAGGAGGACGTCGAGATGAAGATGCAGCTGAGTCCTGCGGAACTGGCGACAGTTGACGCAAGGTTTCTGTGTGTTCCTTCAACTGGGCCACAGTGTCCTGTACCTTTGAGCCAAAAAGTTTGTCCCCTACGCATGGCAAGTCAACCAATTTTTCTTGGACCTCAGACCTGAGGTCCAAGGCCTTAAGCCATGCCCAGCGACGTGCATTTATGCCCAAGGCTGCTACTCTGGAAGCAGTTTCAAAATTGTCTTAAGCGGCTTGGACTTCATGCTTACCAGCTTCAAGCCCTTTGTGTATTATGGTTTGAGCTGCTTCTTGATACTGCTGTGGTAACGAATTTGAGAGATCTTGCATCTGTTTCCTCAGGTTTCTCTGGTATTGCATCATATATAACTGATATGATGCAATCCTTGTATTGAACATGGCCCCTTGATAGATTTTCCTGCCCAAGGAGTCCAGGAATCTGTGATCCTTGCCTGGAGGAGTGGAGGAATGAGGTCTTATTCATTTAAACTTCTTTTGTGCAGACTCCACAACAACTGATTGATATGGCAGTTGTGATTTCCGGTATCCGGGGACAGATTGTACCAAATAAGTGGTGTCCACTCTCTTATTTATGGATAGTACTGAACATGGATGCTCCCAGAGTCTGTGCTGTAAGTCTAGCAGAACTTCATGGACAGGGATGGCCAAGACTTCTTTTGGAGGGTCCACAAACTGAAGGACTTCCAATGTTTGTTGTCTTGTGTCCTCTTCTGATACCAAAGTAAATGGTATGGTGTCTTCCATATCCTTAACAAAATTTGTAAAGGATAACTCTTCCGGTGGAGATTTCTTCCTTTCTTCTGGAGGAGAAGGATCAGACATAAACCCTTCAGAAGAAGTATCTATATGTCTGTCTTCCCAGGAATCGTAAGGGTCCTCTTGACGTGGAGACGTGGGAGAAGACCTTGGTGGTCGAGAAAGCCCTGAAGGACCTGGCTGTGGATCATCTAGTGGTATCCTTCCAGGACATCTTCTTGTGGCTTGGCTGGAATTGATGGTAGAGCACCGACTATTGTGTCGAATCTGTTCATCAAAAGCTGGAACAATGCTAATTCTGGCTGTCCTGGGGTCCCAGGTACTGGCATCGGCATTGACGGAATTGGTTCCAGTATTGGGCCTGGTATCGGCGATGGTAGAGGCATCGGCATCGATGGCCGCCTCGGTGTCGGTGCAGACTTCGGTGTTGGTTCCGGCATCGGTGCAGGCACCGGCATTGGAGGGAGCGCTGGCATTGGTTCAGGCACCGGCATCGGCGAGGGCATCAACAGTTGCTGGTTCTTTAAAGCTTGGAGCACCACTTGATGGATAAAATCTGTCAATTCCTCCGTGATAGCTGGTGCAGGCAGAGCAGCTATATGTGGTGGTGGTGGAGGTGTTGATGGTCCTTCCACAGGGCCCTTGGAGGTTCAATGATCGGTGCATCGAGAGGAGGTGAAGGCCTCGGCGTCGAAGGCTTTGGTGTTTCTTGGAGTCGAGGCCGTTTTGCGGTCGATTTCTCTGGGGAGAGATGCGGCTCCGGTATCGATGGGTGTCTGTGCCGATGGCGATGCTTTGGTCGATTTTCCGCCGCTGACCTCGTCAATGCTATGGATGGGGTCGGCGATGAACGATACCCCGAGCCTTCTGGACGACGCTTTTTGAGTATTAAACGCTTGGAGATACCGCCAGAGACGAATGAGTAGACGTGGACGGGGAAGACAAAAGTTGTAGATGGAATAAATGTTCCATCTTTTCATGGCGGGCCTTTCGATGCTTTGCGGTCATTTCAGCACACTTGGGACAGGTTGTTATGTCATGTGTTTGACCTAAACAAAGGACACACTCGAGGTATGGATCTTAAATGGACATGGTCCGATTACAGTTGGGACATTTTTTAAATCCCGTGGCCATATTTTTGCCGACAGCCGTCGATGAAAACAAGAGAAAAAAGGAGAGAAATTATTTCTACTCCAAAGAGTAAAAAAGAGACTAAATTTACTCACCAGCCGGTGGTAACACGAGAGACCCTGATATGGTTTTTAAATCTGATTTTTAGTCAGACAATTTGTGAGAAACTCACACAGGCTCCTGCTCCGCGATGCCAATAGCAGCATGGAAAAACGAAGACTGAAGGGAGACTCCTGTGGCTGAGAATGTCATGGCATGCTGGGCATGCTCAGTGGGCTCAGAATGCCAGTCAAAAGTTTCTAGAAACTTTGCAGAAAGTTTTCTGCAATAGGGCTCCATCAATGATGTCACCCATATGTGAGGACTAGCATCCTGCTTGTCCTGGGATAAGCAGTTTTTACTAGAGATGTGAATCATGTGCCCGATCGTCTTAACGATCGGGTTCGGCTGGAGGGAGAAATAAATCTGATCGCTGGAGATGTGAATCGGTTCCGATTCACATCGTAAATTTTTTTTTAGTGAGGCCCGACCCTTTAAAATTGACCCCTTACCTTCCCCCACCCACCCGAACCCCCCAAAGCTTTTTACGAGTACCTGGTGGTCCAGTGGGGGCGTGGGGACCGATCTCCCGCTCTCGGGCCATCGGCGCCATTTTGGCTGCCACTCAAAAATGGCGCCGATGGGCTGATTAAAAAAAAACCCACCCGACCCTCTAAAGATGACCCCTTAGCTTCTCCCACCCTCCCGATCCCCCCCCCAAAACATTTTTAAATTACCTGGTGCTCTAGTGGTGGTCCCGGGAGTGATCTCCCATTCTCAGGCTGTTGGCTGCCAATCATAAAGATGGCGCCGATGGCCCTTTGCCCTTACCATGTGACAGGGTATCTGTGCCATTGGCTGGCCCCTGTCACATGGTAGGAGAACTGGCTGGCCGGTGCCATCTTTAAAGATGGCCGCCGCCATCGTAAAGATGGCCCAAGAGCAGGAGATCGGGATTTGTTCATAGTTTTTTTTATAGTCCAGCCCTCCAACGGTCTGAGGGACAGTGAACTGGCCCCCTGTGTAAAAAGTTTGGGGACCCCTGGGTTAAAGGAAGGCAAATGCTACTATAGAAACCAAACAACCATAACATGGGGTCAGATAGAATTACATAGCCACAGAGCAAGGAACACTGACTTTGAACATTCATCCAGAATGATTTGACCTTGTTGCAATCCCAGAAGCAGTGTAGATATTCACCATCCTCAACACCATATTTCAAACATAAAGGGGAATCTGCAGTTCCCAGTTTAAACGCTGTTGTGTTAGTGCAATATAACTGCCAAATGCACTTGAAGTGAAGTTCCCACAAATTGGCATTTTCTGTAACTCTATTACTTTGCAAAAGATATTGTTTGACTCTTATTGGTGTTAGAGAGATGGCCGGATATCTAGACCATCTAAGAACGATATCATCGTACGCTACCATATTCAAATGAGAATGCAACATCGTATAAAATACTGAACAGGAATACTTCATCTTTGGCCGAGAACAAAGCATAACGTTCAAGAGGGACCACTGAGAAGGTGATAATGTAGACAACCTAGATTTGGAAATATAGTGCCTGACCTGTACATATGCATAAAAATCTTCTCTAGGGATATGAAATTGGTCCTGAAGCTCTTGAAAACTATACATTATGTTAGATGTATGGGAGAATAATTGAGACACTTGTACCAAACCCCTTTGGGCCCAAGTATGGAACACTGACTGCCCTCTACCCGGAACAAACTGTGGGTTGTCACATAGTTCTATTAGGCAGGTTGGTCCCTATTAAATTCCCTATTTGGGGCATAGGTAGGACCAGGCTTATCTGCTAGAGTGGAGAATCAGAAAACCTTTACATACTGGTGGGATTTGACATTGTTTGAGTTGTAAAAGGGTCGATAGAGAGTAATTGTTTAGCCAACTACGAATTAATTTATAAGGAGAAAAGAAATCAGTGCCCAATATCCAGTCCCGAATATGTCTCATCATACAAACTAGATTATAATCCCAAAAGTTTGGGCATGCTAACCCACCATTTGCTGGCCAGAGTTGGAGGAACTTTAGAGCCAGTCTTGACTTTTTCCCTCGCCACAAAAATTGTCGCATCATTTTTATGTATGGCACATAAATCCCACCTTCTTAGCCAAATTGGAAGCATCTGGAACAGATATAACCATTTAGGTAGCTCTACCATTTTAAATAAGTGAATTCTTCCTGTTCGAGAAAGAGGTAATGATTGCCAATTCGCTACTCGCTTTTCCATTTTCTGTAACAAGGGTTGAACATTGACATCATAAACTGAAATAATAGAACTAGGAATATGAATTCCCAGGTATTTAATATGTTTATCAGCCCATTTAAGAGGGAAATCAGAGCCCCAGGTCTCATGCAATGCTCCACATATTTCCAACACTTCAGATTTTTCTGTATTAATCTTTAGACCAGAAAATGTTCCATACCATTTCTGAAATTCTAAGACTTTGGGTAGAGCTTGTTGCGAGTAAGTTAAATAAATGAGAATGTCATCAGCAAAAGCTGCTATTTTAAACGTGGAACCTAAATGTGTGAGGCCTGTAATAGAGGTGTCATTATAGATAATACGAAGCAAGGGCTGCTACTTTAAACGTGGAACCTAAATGTGCGAGGCCTGTAATAGAGGTGTCATTATAGATAATACAAAGCAAGGGAACATCCCCATTTTAACAAAGTCTGTATTTTTGAAATTCAAAACTCTGGTCTTCGTGTGACATCTCTGTATCCTATTTGTGATATCAAACATACCGTCTGATGATCACTGTTGGACATTCGAGACATTGCTCCCATTAGTGAGCACTAGATCGAGGATCACACCATCTCTTATGGGTTCTAGTACCATTTGTTTGAGCAGAGCCCCTAGAAGGGCATCTACTGTTTCTCTAATTTTTGTAAAATCCACGGAAGCGATACTCTAATCTACATCCGGCAGATTAAAATCTCCAACATGCAACACTTCTCCCTGCTTTCCCACCTTATGGATGTCTTTGATCAGATCTCTCTGTCCAGCTCTTCTATGTGAACTGGAGGCCTGTAGACCACACCGATGTAAATGGAAGCACCATCTTTTTTTAGGACGGCTCATAATGCTTCTTCCCTAACCCATGTCCCTTGCATTTCAGTTGCTTGGATATTGTTTTTAAAGTAGAGAGCTACTCCTTCCCCTTTTCTGTCCTCTCTGGCCTTCTGTAATAAGTTATAGCCCGGTATGGCCAAATCCCAATCATGAGACTCAGAGAACCATGTCTTTGTAACAGCAACAATATCCAAGTTCACTTCCACCATTAGGGTCTCCAGGTCTAGAATTTTATTGTCTAGACCAGAGCTTTCCAAACTTTTCATGTTGGTGACACACTTTTTAGACAAACATAATTTCGTGACACAGTAATTCAGTCTACCAGCAAACCAGAAGTTAAAGGTTAAACGAACAAAATGTATTTCAACAATTTATGTATGTTTCCTTAAATATATACATAAATAAAATGTTTCACAACACAACCTATCTCATAATAAATATTTGCAGGCTTCCACTTCCTCCATGCTGATCTCATACATTGTGAGCTCGGCATAGAGAAAGTGCTACTCTTGCACATTCCCAAAGATTACATGTGCCAATCACTAAAAGTAATTTTTTTTTTACCTTTGCTGTCTGATCTTAGTTTTCTAATCGGTTGGTCACAGGCTTTTTTTTCCACCTTTCCTTTCTTGTTTTTTTGCCAATTCCTTTTACAGGGTCTTTTTTTCTATTTCTTTTCTCTCCATCTGTCTTCCCTCAAACACACAATCAGGTTCTCATTCTCACACGCTATCTCACACATTCTCACACACACAGGCTCTCACTCACATGCAATCTCACACATCCACAGCTCTCACTCACATGCCTCTCTCTCATACATATATACATACTGTCTCTCTCATGCACATGCTGTCTCACTCTCACACACACAGGCTCTCTCACTCCTATATGCTCTCTTGCTTAAGCACAGGCTCTCACTGGCACATGCTGTCCCTCTGCACGGGTTGCCGAAGGATGGGCTCTTCAGAGGCCCTGATCTTCCCTGGCCGTGACATGGGATCTGCAGCGGCCCTGCTATCGGGTTTCCTCCTCTTCTCGGGCTGCCGCGACATGGGATCCGCAGCAGCCCTGCTATCGGGTTTCCTCCTCTTCTCGGGCCGTCGCGACGTGGGATCCGCAACGGCCCATTAATGCTGCTCTTCTTCTGTACGCAGCAGATGCTCCTCCTCCTTCCTGCCCACGCGGCTCCAGCAACGTTTTTCTTCCAGGGCTGCACAGGCAGGAAGGAGGAGGAGTGAACGTGACCCTTTTCTTCGGGCCGTGGTGATGTAAGCTCCACCACTGCCCGCCGATCTTCCTGCTATAGTTCCCTGCTTCCGCCGGCCCTGTGGACCGGGCGACACACCTCCACACTACAGGCGACACACTAATGTGTCCCGACACACACTTTGGAAAGCTCTGGTCTAGACTATGAACATTTGTGGTCATAACTTTCCAACTTTTTCTCCCTTGGTTTGCCTCTCTTTCAAGTCACCTTTTCTGCTTTTTTTAACTAATTTATTTTATTTTCTCCTCCCACTTCCTGTATTGCTTGGGGGAGACATGCCATTTTCATTGGCCACCTCCTACCACCCCTTCCTTCTAGTTTAAATGCCTGGTAATGTAAGATCTGAATTTCTCACTTAGCATCCTTTTTCTTGCCATGGATAAATGTATCACAAAATTGGTAGTCCAATGTTGCCACAAATGAAATAATCACTGATACACACACACGTATTGCAAGGCAAAAATAAGTAAGATGTTCACAGCATAAATAAATGGTTTAAAGGATCCTCACACCACCCAAGGTTTCTTGACAAAGTTTGCTCTTAGAAACCAACTGGGTCTTGTATAATCATTGGTCCTAAGTAGAAATGTTTTCAATTTTTTGAGACCTTTTTGGAAGTGATAATGGTAAGTACGTGGCATGCCTGAGAAGTCCTTGGCATATTAAGAAGTCTGGAATAGATATCCTATTGAGGATCCTCTTGCGTTTTATGGAAATTGAAAAGGAATTTCAAATAGTTATACTCCATATTCACAATAGTAATCCCTGAAGCAGTGATTGCGAAACATGATATCATGTCGGGCTTGACTACGCTGGATACATCAAAGGGGAAGTACAAGATTCACTTTATTATCACTTCTAAAAAGGTTTTTATACTTACTGCTCCTCCGGAGCAGTAAGTAAACTCTGCGCACCGGCCAACTGCCGGTGCGTGCTTCCCCAAGACAGCATCTAGTTCAAACAATTGTTATTGCTTTAAATGATACAATCGAATAAGGCTGAGGATGCAGATTTTCTTATGATTCTATACATAGATAAAAAACAGAATATAACATTGTAGATGAAAACACCATAGACAACCCCTCCCCTTACCCCTTCTCCTCCCCCCCAATACAAAAAGTCAAAACTCAGCACTGTGCTATCAAATATATAGAACCAATAACAATGCCAGAGAACATCAGTTGTTCAGAATCAAACTCCTGGATCTGTGAAATAATGCTTGAATATATGGTTCCCATATGTTGTGTTCCACGGTCGGGGTGGCCCACGACCGCGGTCCCCTACCTTGTCCGTGGCATTCCTTTGCCGCGGGAGCCCCGGGAGAGGGCTCTGACTCAGGCCGTCGCTCCTGCACGGCCCCCGGTGCTGTTCACTGCAGGGGGAGCCGTCCTGTTCCCTCCTTACGGCATCCAGCGGCGTCTCTCCTCCGCAGGGAAAAATCAACGATGGCCACCGCCATCCTTAGGCGCGAGGCCGCGCCTCCTTTACAGATTTAAAGGGACCTTATCCCTTTAACTAACTTCACCTGTTCTTGATCAGCCTGAGCAGGGGAAGTATAAAGGGAAGCTTCCTCTGCTCATTCAGTGACTTGGCAACGTCCTCCAGCGCTGTCTGGTCTGCTTGCTTCGGTGAGTTCCTTGAGCTTTGGATCTTGCTCCTGTTTCGTCTTGGTGTTCCCGGTTCCTGACTTCGGATTGGCTTACGGTGATTCTCTGGTGTGCGACTTCGGATTGGCAAGCGGTGATTCTCTGGTGTGTGACTTCGGACTGGCAAGTGGTGACCCCTCGGTGTGTGACCTCGGACTGGTGAGCGACGACCCTCTGGCACTCGACCTAGGACTCCTTCTAAACTACCGTCTCCAAGGGCCCGCCTAAGTCCCAGCGGTCGGGTCCCTACGGGCTCCTCCCGGGGGGACCGCAGGCTTCCAGGGCGAAGCTCCAGTCAGCCCTTGCACCGATTCCTTGACCTCTCAAAGGTCCACCTATGTCCCAGCGGTCTGGGTTCCTACGGGCTCCTCCTGGGGGGACCACAGACTTCCAGTGGTGAAGATCTAGCTCCTCTTCTCATCTCTTCATGCGCCTCCACAGTCGTCTCAGTCTCCAGTGCCGAGGGTCAGCTGGCCCCGTCTTCCGCTCTGCCTCACCACCCGACGAGAGAACCTACGGATCTTCCGAAAGGTATACCATCCTCCCGATGGCCAAGGGTTCATAAGCCTGAGCATAACACCATATCTACAAGAATTTCCATTGATGATGCAGAGAGAGACGTGAAGTCATACTGTCCATCTGCATCATACTGTGTAAGTGGTTTTGCCACTCCCAGAAGGATGGGATATCAGGCCCTTTCCAGTGAAGGAGAATTAGTTGTTTCCCCACTAAACTTGCTTTTTTGAGAATTAAACTAGGCCCAATACCCCACACCAGCAAAAGGGGAATACAGCCAAAGAGCAATAATTTCGGGGATAATGATAATGAAATTCCCAGCAGGTCTGCAATGTAACACACAATACAACCTCAAAAATGTTTAATAAGGGGGCACCCCCAAAACAAGTGAGACAATGTACCCACACTTTTCACAGATTACTGAGGGTAAGACTTTGGAATGAAATGCCACTGAAGTAGAGACATATGCCCTCCAAAGAAACTTGTATTGCATTTGCCTATAATACATATTGGGGGATATAGCAGACACATGTTTAAAGCAAGACTGGAGCAGAGGTGCTGAGACCATAAATGTCCCATCTGTATTCCATCTTTCCACTAATATGAAACATGTATCTGTGCGAGTAAGGTTTTTTAAGCTTTTGTAGTACTGGGACTAAGAAGGGTGTTGCACTTTATAAAAGTAACAGAGCGTCCAGAAAGTGAAATATCGCTGGCTATAAAGAGGCTGCCGATAAAGATTTAACATAAAGTTATATTTGTAGGTAAGGGAACACAAGGGAGTTACTAAGACCATAGAGTTCTTGTTATAATTTGGCTTAGTAGTGAAGCCTGGATCATGGCAAGAATTGACTCCACCCACAGGGAGAAGCCCTGTGGGGACTCATCACAATAGGCTGGGTCTCAGCAGTACTGGACAAAGAGAGAAAATGATATTTATTATACTTCAACGAAGAAATATGCCCGTGGAATGGGCAGTATGACACAGTCCAAAGTAGGAGATTACCCTGAGATGATATCCGGTAGCAATCCATAGGGCGGGGTGCGCTGGAACCTGCTTTCTCCAAGTGCTTGTTGTAGATTAGATCCGGTAGTGGTCCACAGGGTGGGGTATGCCGAGAATCCACACAGTAGATGACAAAGCTTGGAAGGTAGAAGCAGGCAGGGTAACCAGTAGTACTCACTCTGAAGAGGTGGAGACAGGAACAGAGAAGGCCCTCCGAGGAGCGGATGACCGGAACGCAGCAAGGCCCCCGAGGAGTGGGTACCTAAGGTTCGAGGAGGAACACTGGAACAAATGAGCATCTATGAAGTGTAGGAATTCAGCAGGAAGGAAGACCTTGATAACTCGTAGGTAGAAAAGTCCGGAGGGTTTAAATACACGGGCAGATGATGTCATGCGGAGGGGACGCCCTCGAGGATCCCGCCATGACGTGCATAAGAGAGGGACTGGCATGCGTATGCCTGCCCTAGGTTATATCCCTGATTCAAAATGGCGAACGCAATCGCCCACGCCGTCCCAGGGACGCTGGGGAGGTCGGTGCGCAGAGGCGGTAATGGCCATCTTGGCAAGAATCGCTGGAGCTGGGGAAAAGGAGGTGAGCAAAAGAGTGTGCAGCCATCTGCGACCAACGGGGGCAACAGTTCTGACAACCCTTGAAATGTAAATGGATGACCTGTATCATCTAAAATATGTCCCAATTGAGTAATTCCCCATAGAGGCCCAAGCCTTAAACCAGCAGATTGAGAGCCTGGAGTGAAATCTAAATTACCACGAATTGGCAATAAATAAGCACATACTCAGGGCATCAACATCAATATAGTTAGAATAATCCATGCTTGTCTGATAGGGGAAATTAAAATATTTGACATAGGGGAGGTCGAAGATTTGTCCCTTGGGGCCTGCAGAACATACCGCAAATCTAAAGGACCCACCAACGCTCTCTCGGCGGAGAGATTTACAAAGAAAGATTTCCCTAAGAGACACTCGCACATGATTCATAAGTTACTAGCCAGATTGTAGATTACCAAATCAGGCACACTTAGGCCTCCCATACCCCATTTGTCTTTCAGCCACCGTTGGGGAATCCTGGATTTCTTACCCCGCCATAGAAAGGAATGCAACCTTTTATCTAAACTCACCAGTTCTTTATGTTTGATAGACAGGGGCAGTTCTGAAGCACGTAAAGCCACGTAGGGAGGATAACCATTTTAAATAGGATGATACAATCCCCCAAGGAAAGAGGTAAGGAGTGCCAGGCCAACAACCGTTCTTGGGAAGATTTCAACAAATTAGAGATATTTAATAGGGATGTGAATCGTTTTTTGACGATTTAAAAAATCGTCCGATATATTTTAAATCGTCAAAAATCGTTAGAGGCGCGATACAATAGGAATTCCTCCGATTTATCGTCAAAAATCGTAAATCGGGGGAAGGGGGAGGGCGGGAAAACCGGCACACTAAAACAACCCTAAAACCCACCCCGACCCTTTAAAATAAATCCCCCACCCTCCCGAACCCCCCAAAATGTTTTAAATTACCTGGGGTCCAGTGGGGGGGTCCCGGTGTGATCTTCCACTCTTGGGCCATGGCTGCGTTTATAGAAATGGCGCCGGCGCTACCTTTGCCCGGACCCCCGCTGGACCCCCAGGGACTTTTGGCCAGCTTGGGGGGGCCTCCTGACCCCCACAAGACTTTCCAAAAGTCCAGCGGGGGTCCGGGAGCGACCTCCTGCCGTATTGCCGTATTGCAAAATGGCGCCGGGCGTATGGCCGTATGGCCGGCGCCATTTTGCAATACGGCAATACGGCAGAAGGTCGCTCCCGGACCCCCGCTGGACTTTTGGCAAGTCTTGTGGGGGTCAGGAGGCCCCCCCAAGCTAGCCAAAAGTCCCTGGGGGTCCAGCGGGGGTCCGGGAGCGATCTCCTGCGCTCGTGACGTCAGGGGACAGGAACCAAAATGGCGCCGGCGCTACCTTTGCCCTGTCATATGACAGGATATCCAAACTGGCAATTTATTAATATATCACAAACCAATTAACGACTAATATATATATTGTGACATCAATCCAATTTTATCAAACTTTATTGGTGAAAATTCTTTTATAAAAGACAATCACAAATTATCCCAAATACCCCACACAATAGATATAACAATAAAACATAATCATAACCAACCATCCATCACATATCATCCACACTCATTTATTCAACCACTCATAAAATCACATTTCCAAATCCCTAAACATTCAAATGCTTCAACGTGAAATATAAATCATCTCATACCACATTATCAAATGTAGATACAATATATTTTATAAGCAGAAAGAGTCTAATTGCACATAAATTTATGCGTTAACGAACGCCGATCTTCTTTATCTCCTTGTATTCTCTCTACATGTTTCGCCTTCCCTCAGGCTTCTTCAGGAGAGCTTTTCCAAACAATCTCCCACTTCTTATGTATCCAACATCTATCCACAGGGCTTTCTAAAAACATTTTAACACAATTTACAATTTTTGAATAATTTAAATTAACACATTTCTCAAATCAATGTTTTATAAAATTGTTTAAATATTATCCTACCTGTACGTCCCAAAGAACTTGCCCAGACGCACAGTTTGACACTTCCCCCGACTCCAAATTCACATCATCTCAACCATTCAAAAACGTGGAACACTTATCTCAGATTTACTTAAATCAAAAAGTAAAACCAATTAGAAACAGTCAAAGTAAATGAACTTTTCTCAAGAGGCCACCAGCATGACAAACAACAGTTCTTACCTTTCTCATCTTTGGCGAAAGAACGCCATCACCACATCTCAAAGAAACGCTCCCATCGAGTGGATCAACGGAAGTAAACCTATCCCCTCCTACTTCCTTTTAAACCAAGCTCTACCAATCAAATAACCTTAACTACACACTATCTCCACCCCTAAAGAACATTACCTCCAAACCAATCAATGGTGTTACCATTCCAAACAGTTTAAACCCCTTCAAGCCCGCCAAATTCAAACCTATCAGCAAAAAGCATTCAATTAGACTCTACGGCTCTAATCGGGAGAGCTTTAAAAACATGTAGCCCAATCGATTTTATCATTCAATCCTTTTGGCCATAAAGTCTGTAAATTAAAAATCCATCGCTGTTCCTTCTGCAATAGCATTTTATTTATATTGCCACCCCGTCTAGCAGAAACCTTTTGTAATACAAAAAAACGGAGATCTTCCACCGCATGATTATACTCCCGCCAATGTTTCACTAGGGGAGCTGTTTCCACAATATTTCTAATTCTGCTGCAATGCTCCAGTATACGAAGTCTCACCATCCTTGATGTTTTTCCTACATACAACAGCCCACATGGGCATTTCACAACATACACTACCGAACTAGTTTGACATGTAGTGAAATTCCTTAAGAAAAACTGTTTCCCAGACATAGGATGTGAAAAATCCTGTATTGTTAGACAAAGTTTGCATACACTACATTTAGTGCAAGGGGAATGTCCACCTACTTTCTCATGCATTTGCTCACTATCACCCAAATCCGAATGAACTAAAATGTCCCTTAGATTCCTAGATCTCAACATCAGTGGGTATCATTCCTGGATATGAAGGTGGGAAAGAGGGATGGCAAATTTGTAACTGAGCTTTATCGGAAACCGATTGACAGGAATGGATTGTTACATTTTAACAGTTATCATCCCAAGCATGTCAGAGAAAACATCCCTGTAGGGCAATTTTTTAGGATACGAAGAATCTGTTCTGATTTACCATCGTTTAAGATCCATGCCAAAGATTTGCAGGAAAGATTTAGTGCAAGGGGCTATCCTACAAGTATAGTGAGGAAAGCTTACAAAAGATCTTGCTATATCAATAGAGAATTATTACTTCATCCGAAGCCACCACGAAATACACCGTCTTTAGTGTGTGTCTTACCCTATTCTAATCGGGTAGGGGACCTTATACAGGTTGTTAAAAATCATTGGCACCTTGTAAGTGGCTTTGTGGGAATGCAGGATCCCCCTATGTTTTCTTTTAGGAGATCTAGGAATCTAAGGGACATTTTAGTTCATTCGGATTTGGGTGATAGTGAGCAAATGCATGAGAAAGTAGGTGGACATTCCCCTTGCACTAAATGTAGTGTATGCAAACTTTGTCTAACAATACAGGATTTTTCACATCCTGTGTCTGGGAAACAGTTTTTCTTAAGGAATTTCACTACATGTCAAACTAGTTCGGTAGTGTATGTTGTGAAATGCCCATGTGGGCTGTTGTATGTAGGAAAAACATCAAGGATGGTGAGACTTCGTATACTGGAGCATTGCAGCAGAATTAGAAATATTGTAGAAACAGCTCCCCTAGTGAAACATTGGCGGGAGTATAATCATGCGGTGGAAGATCTCCGTTTTTTTGTATTACAAAAGGTTTCTGCTAGACGGGGTGGCAATATAAATAAAATGCTATTGCAAAAGGAACAGCGATGGATTTTTAATTTACAGACGTTATGGCCAAAAGGATTGAATGATAAAATCGATTGGCCTACATGTTTTTAAAGCTCTCCCGATTAGAGCCGTAGAGTCTAATTGAATGCTTTTTGCTGATAGGTTTGAATTTGGCGGGCTTGAAGGGGTTTAAACTGTTTGGAATGGTAACACCATTGATTGGTTTGGAGGTAATGTTCTTTAGGGGTGGAGATAGTGTGTAGTTAAGGTTATTTGATTGGTAGAGCTTGGTTTAAAAGGAAGTAGGAGGGGATAGGTTTACTTCCGTTGATCCACTCGATGGGAGCGTTTCTTTGAGATGTGGTGATGGCGTTCTTTCGCCAAAGATGAGAAAGGTAAGAACTGTTGTTTGTCATGCTGGTGGCCTCTTGAGAAAAGTTCATTTACTTTGACTGTTTCTAATTGGTTTTACTTTTTGATTTAAGTAAATCTGAGATAAGTGTTCCACGTTTTTGAATGGTTGAGATGATGTGAATTTGGAGTCGGGGAAGTGTCAAACTGTGCGTCTGGGCAAGTTCTTTGGGACGTACAGGTAGGATAATATTTAAACAATTTTATAAAACATTGATTTGAGAAATGTGTTAATTTAAATTATTCAAAAATTGTAAATTGTGTTAAAATGTTTTTAGAAAGCCCTGTGGATAGATGTTGGATACATAAGCAGTGGGAGATTGTTTGGAAAAGCTCTCCTGAAGAAGCCTGAGGGAAGGCGAAACATGTAGAGAGAATACAAGGAGATAAAGAAGATCGGCGTTCGTTAACGCATAAATTTATGTGCAATTAGACTCTTTCTGCTTATAAAATATATTGTATCTACATTTGATAATGTGGTATGAGATGATTTATATTTCACGTTGAAGCATTTGAATGTTTAGGGATTTGGAAATGTGATTTTATGAGTGGTTGAATAAATGAGTGTGGATGATATATGATGGATGGTTGGTTATGATTATGTTTTATTGTTATATCTATTGTGTGGGGTATTTGGGATAATTTGTGATTGTCTTTTATAAAAGAATTTTCACCAATAAAGTTTGATAAAATTGGATTGATGTCACAATATATATATTAGTCTGTCATATGACAGGGCAAAGGTAGCACCGGCGCCATTTCTATTAACACAGCCGTGGCCCGAGAGTGGAAGATCACACCGGGACCCCCCCACTGGACCCCAGGTAATTTAAAACATTTTGGGGGGGTTCGTGAGGGTGGGGGATTTATTTTAAAGGGTCGGGGTGGGTTTTAGGGTTGTTTTAGTGTGCCGGTTTTCCCGCCCTCCCCCGATTTACGATTTAAACAATTTAAAAAAAAACAAAACCGCGATGATCAGATTCCCTCCCCCCTCCAGCCAAAATCGATCGTTAAGATGATCGATCACACGATTCACATCTCTAATATTTAAGTCATACAATTTAGATATCTGAGTTTAGGGGGAATGGCTCCTCCCATCTCTCCCGTAGTGACTCAGGAAAAGCCGAGGCCTCAGATTTATCTGGGTTGAGTTTAAGGCCAGAAAAGGAACCAAATTCCCAAAATATTTGTAAAAGTGAGTGCAGCGATCACTTGGGATCTGTTAAAAATACCAAGATGACATCAGCAAAGGCTGCATATTTGAATGTTTCTGTATGAAAACGCACCCCCTTCACCGTCCGAGCTGATTGAACAAACAAAAGAAGGGGCTCAAGCTGTAAAAGAAAAAGAAGAGAGGAGAGAGGGCAACCCTGCCTCATACCTCTACGGACAGGGAACATATCTGATTGCGATCAGTTGGCCACAATAAATGCTGTCGGTTCTTGGTACAAGAGTTGTACTGCATCATAGAAAAAACCCTCAATTCCCACGCCTTTTCAGCGTCAAAGCTGACTCCAAATAGGGTTCTGCCACCTGACTGCATTAGGCCATAGCTGACAGTACGAGCCTAATGTTGGTGAGCGCATATCATTTCCTCAGAAAGCCCACTTGACCTAGACAGATAAGAGAGGGTAATAGAACTATTAAATGGTCGGCCAATATTTTGGCTAACAGTTTCTGATCCAGGTTTAGCAGGGAAATGGGGCAATAAGATGCTGGGGATAGAGGGCGTTTCCTCGGCTTAGGTATGAGAGTGATGTATGCTGCATTATTGTGATTAATTAATGCACTAAAAATAAGTGGGTGTGTATGGGGGGATAGGGCCAAGGAACCAATTAAACATTTATAGAATTCTGCCGTGAACCCTTCAGAGCCAGGAGCTTTGAAATGTTTCACCTATCAAATAGTCAGCTTGACCTCTTCCTCCATTATGGGCCAGTTCAGCCAGGTTTCACTCAACGCCGGTTCAGCCAGGTTTCACTCAACGCCGGTTCAGCCAGGTTTCACTCAACGCACAATAAAGCTCTGGAATTTCTTGCCAGAGGATGTGGCTAGTGCAGTTAGTGTAGCTGGGTTCAAAAAAGGTTTGGATAAGTTCTTGGAGGAGAAGTCCATTAATGGCTATTAATCAATTATACTTAGGGAATAGCCACTGCTATTAATTGCATCAGTAGCATGGGATCTTCTTAGTGTTTGGGTATTTGTCAGGTTCTTGTGGCCTGGTTTTGGCCTCTGTTGGAAACAGGATGCTGGGCTTGATGGACCCTTGGTCTGACCCAGCATGGCAATTTCTTCTTATGTTGTTCCCGAGTTAAATGTGGGAGGTTAACTTGGGCACAAAATCGAAAATACGCTTCCCGGTCCCAGCTTTCAGATGTATAAAGATCAGAGTAAAATTTTCGGAAAGTGTTTAATACAGTGGGTGTGTCATTTACCACTCGGCCCGAAATGGAACGTAGGGCTGTTATACTTCGGGGGCCACGGTGCACTTTAATCAAGTTAGCCATCAATTTCCCAGAATTATTACCGAATTGAAATAATTTGTACTGGTAGTACACTAAGCTCTTTTTTTTTTTTAATTGAAAGTTTTATTAAACTTTTAACACAGGAATGCATGAACAATGTATTTATGTATACATAACGAACCTATGTCCCCCCACCCCCCCAGGCATGGCGGAGCTTCGATGAAACAAAAAAGGACTGTATGCCTTAATAGACATCATAACAAATTCCACAATAATGGTGTACATGGCAAACAATCTCTGAAATGAAGGTAAAAGAAAAGAAAAGATAGAGTGATACATCCTCATTCACAGGAATAAGAAGCGCAGCTTTCCCCATTGTGCTTTATGAGAAAAGAGAATATGCATGGCAACAATAACATGTTACAGGTTAGCAAGATAATCAGTAAATGGTTTCCAAGTCCTCATAAAGGTAGGCATTCTACCATGTTTGGCAGCAGTTAAGGAGGCCAGTCTATAATAAGAATGTAGCTTGGAAGTGTCATCCACCAGTGTGGGCGCCTGGTCTGTTTTCCTCCTAATAGATATCAGGTTGCGTGCAGCAATGAAGATTTGTGTACAAATTCGCTGCTGGGCCTTGCCTAAGACATCAGGATAGACATGCAGCAGTGCAGCAATAGCTGAGGGTGATAGAGCAACCTGTAAGAGTTCGCTTATCCAAGTAAAAACAACCTCCCAGAAGGGTTGCAATTTAGAACAAACCCACCAAACATGAAAATAAGTTCCACGATTTCCGCAATTATGCCAACAGAAGTCCTGTACTGCAGGGTAAATTCTATGTAATTTGTCAGGAGTAAGGCACCATCTGTAAATCATTTTATAACAGTTCTCACGCAATCCTGCAGATATCGAACATCTCCTAGCAAAATACATTATAGCGTCCCACGTCTGAGTGCTCAACTGCTCCCCCAGGTCGGCTGCCCAATGCATGGCGAATTTACTTGGCTCCTGCTCCTCTGGGAAGAAGGGTTGATATATCTTGGATATGGGTCCCGTTATCCTATCACTGTGCAAAGCTAAGGTTTCAAACAGAGAGCGGCTGGGAAGTAGCAGATTGGAGCGTTGCAAGGATTGTAGAAAATGAGCCACCTGTGCATAAGCCAAGAAGTCTCTCTGACTGAAGGGAAAGATATGTCATCCCTGCCAGAGAAAGGACTTCCTCCTGCGACATCATGTGACCTATAGTAGTGACACCCCTCTCCCTCTAGGAGCTCATCTGAGAGGTCTGATAACCCGCCGGCATTTCAATATTATGAAGGAGGGAGGTTTGATAGAAATATTTATAGTCCCCCACCAACTGCTGTCTGCTCTGCTTCCAAATTTGCAAGGAAACTTGTAGGGACCATGGGATACCCTGCACCGGGCGCCAGGTGTTTCGTGATTGCCAAAAAATGGCTGATAAAGCCATAGGTCCTAATATACCCTGCTCAATAGACACCCATTGTTTAATCTCCTTGTGGCGATGGATGTCTAGTATGGCTCTCAGCTGGGTTGCCCTGTAATACCACAGAATATTAGGCACTCCCAAACCCCCCTGTGACTTCGAGAGGTATAGCACTTGATGAGCTAGGCGTTGAAATTGCCTAATTCGTGATAAACAAAGCACATCTCTAGTGATAAGTGAGTAAAATCTTTATTGGTGGGATGGAGTATGCGCCATGCGTCCACCAAGTGTAATGAGTGCTCTAAGAAAGAGATACCTTTGCCAGAGGTACCATCTCTCTGACAGATACAGGATTTGTCAAATTGGGAGTCACAAATGGCATTATTGATGGTGTGTTCCATATATGGGACGATCAGCCTATAAATTTCTCGAAAAAAATCAGGATTGTAGTTATTGGGGGCATACAGGTTACACAAAACAATAATGTCCTGATTAAATTCAGCAATTAGAATAATGTACCTTCCCTGTGGATCTTTAATTTGTTTGGCAGTGAGAGGTAGCTGTTTATTAACCAAGACTGCTACCCCGGTGGACTTGTAGACACTGATGCAAAATGGACCACTCCCACCCAATTCCAGCACAACTTCCTGTGTCCAAGTCACTCAGGTTTGTTTCTTGCAGAAATACAAGGGCTGTCGATTTTTTCTTTAAAACCTTGAAAATTTCAGACCTGTTAATTGGGAAATTAATACCACACTCATTCCAGGAGAATAATCGAGCCCCTCGATTAATCATCTGTGATTGTCCAATGGGTCATGAGATGGAAGTATATCAGCATCATCACAATGTGGACCCTCCCAGCTGAGGCCCACACCTCATCATGTTTCCCCAAACAAGAACTGACCGGACAAGTAAAAGCTGATGTAGTCTATCGGCACAGTGCGCAATCAATAATACTGTAACTGTCCCATGATCGAGCCAGGATTCCAAAAACGAGAGTACGTTTTTCTCTGCTAGCGTTTCTAGTAGTCTAATAAAGTGCAGATTAGAAAGGATTTCAATGAAGAAATTTCAGTCTGGGACGTGTAGAGGTCATCTTGGATGTCAGACACTCGTTGTTCAAGGCCTGAAAAACGGGTTTCAAAGGCAGCAATTGAAGCAGAAAGTTCAGTCATTTTGGTAGAAATGATCAAGAGTTAGGACCCTAATGCTTCTTTCACTGCCATTTTTATGTCAGCTAAAGCCGTGATATGGGTGATCTCAGAGAGCCCAGCATCTTCCTCCGGTGGCTGCTCGGGAGGCCTGGATTTATCTTTATCCTTATCCTTTTTTGTCAACCTGGATGTCATCATGCAGACCAACTGAGTCCCGATGTGATGGAATGACCAAATAGAGGTTTGTAGGTCAGTTGGTTGTAATTGGTGCGCGTGGATGGGGTTGGATGAAGAAGCAGAGAGCCGAGAAGGGAAATCACATCTGCTTCCCTCACTGCATCATGTGATCTCTCTGAATCCCTGGGACAGCATCTAATGGTCCTGTATCGGGCCGCCCCGCCCCTACCAACTGACCCCGCCCCTGGCCCACCCCTTTTCAATGGCCCAGCACTTCTACTAACTACCAGGGGTTACGTGCGTGGTTGGGCCCTTTTGAAAATGCGCTCGCACACGAAGGGCCTGGCCATGCATATAACCCCCTTGTTTTACAGCGTACAGGGCTTTTAAAATTTAGCCGTAAGTGCACTTAATCTAAGTAAAACCCATTACCATTCTATGGTATATATTGTAGCAATTTCCAAAAGCCCACTTCCATGGGTAAAGTGTATTTACATTTGTAAAAGCCAGTTTTGTGTGTGTAAATGCTTTTCCAAATCAGGCCCTAAGTACACAGTGCCACTATGTGCATACTTTTACCTGCAGTAAGGAGAAGTGTTCCTGGGCAGGGCTGAGCTTGAACCATGTCCATACTTCTGGATTTTGAAGATTATGTGCGGTTCTTTATTTAGAAAAAGAGCCCACACAAACGAGAGGTGCAAATATATAAGGGCACATTTTTCTTACTGTTGTTAATGTAAACGTGCCTGTGTAATATTATTCTGAAACTGGTGTAAAGTCCACAGGAAAAAGCTACCTCTGCGCTGTCTTCAAGATTAACAGAAGCACAATATTGTAACTCAATCTTTCTCACTAAGACAGATTCCAGTCAAGAGAGAGCCTTTCCCAGGGATCTCACTGAAAATTCGCTAGGAACCTGGGCAAATATCTCATTAGTTTTAGCTTTTTCTTAGCAGTCTGAATTAATTATGAATGTAATCCGCTTTGATGTACACTGGGAAGTGCCAAAAAGCAGAATATAAAAATCTAAATAAATAAAAAATAAAATTCCTGGATTCTGCATTCATAATTGAGCTCTGTGTCACTGAACAAACCACAAGTGAGGATCATCAGCGTTTACCTGGCACTCTGAGGTCCCAAACTGCTGTACTCTCAGAACGCTGGCACCCAGCGGAGCAGACCTCTCCTCAACACCTGAGCAGCTGCCATGGAGTCTACACCTCCCTGAGGAAGTGCAGATGCAGGGACCAATATCACCGACTGCCCTGCCACACACCCCTCCCCCACCAGATCAGGTACACTGACATCTCCCGGCTTCTTTCTTCATGGAGTCTTCACGATCTTCTCTGGAGACATCACAAGAGCATAGAATATCAGGCTACAGTTGGAAACCCTCTTAAGTTGCAGTGGACTCCTGGGGATTGTTGCTGGAAAATTGCCAGTGCTTGAAAAACCTCTAGGAGGTTCAGTGGCAACGCTGTGCACTCCCAGGCGAAGATCCCCAGCTCAGTCCCAGAGTTAACTCGTATGCTAGGTGGAGCGCAGCTTATTGCATCAGCCTCTATGTGTGAGATATGGACTCCTGGGACCTTATATCCAAGACTACCATCCCGGGGATTGCATTAAATATAGGAATAAATAGATATTCTACTTACGTTGTTTGCTTGTTGCAGCTCCTTAACTTTTTCTTCCAGCGCTTTCACCTGTTTTATAAAAAAAATACAAATCATAGGTTTTAAAATATTCAGATTTTTTTTTTTAAATCTTTATTTGTCAAATTTTTCAAATTACAAAAAAGTAATATTTTGCAATTACAGACATCAAAAGGGAAGTCAAGAAAATACAACATGCTTTTAAACATGCATTGAAATTAACATCTAGTCACTTTATATAATATATTTTTAAGACTTCACTTTACATCCATAAATCAATATAATTAGATCCAGGAAGATCCAGAAATATACTAAGAGAGGTATTCACTTTTTGGAAATTAATTTACCAACAAAAGATGCACAAAAACCAGGAACTTTTTATTCTGTATTTATGGGGGAAGAAGTGGTGGGAGTTTTTGATTGAATAAAAGATTTCAGTTGATCTGCAGTAAAAAATATATATATTTCTGACCCCCTCTTTACCCGACATTTACAAGATATTCAGATTTTTTAATAGAGAAACATGTAGTCAACATAATATAAGAATATACAACAAAAATAAAATAAATGGGTTTATGCATATAAACTGCTGAGGGTTTGTGCACAAACATAGACATTAATGTGCACAAAAACAGGGGTTCTGGGGAAGGAGTTGGGGAGGATGTCGGATTGCCACACACAAGATATGCCCCGGAAGGAGCAGGTGTAATTTGGTAAGAGTGAGTGTCTGCTCTTTATTTTGGAGAATTTTTAAAGCCAATCTTGTGTGCCTGGAGCTGCCTCCTAAGTTAAGCATGATGTTACACAATTCCCCTCCCTGAGGACTCAGGTACAGGGATGCCTGACACTGCTGTGTCAATGCAGCTAAAAGTACTCAGGCGGGCTCGCCTTCACCCTCTAGAGAGGAGGGGTGCCCAGGGTGTGGTTAGCTCGGGGGAGGAGGAAAAGCACACGCATTGAAGGAATATTCAACTCTATGGATGTAATTTTCAAAACGTTAACAAGTAAATTTTAAAAGCACGCTGCAGGTAAAAAACAGGGGTTACGCGCGTGGCCGGGCCTTGCGTGCTCCGCACGCATTTTACAAAGGGCCCAGCCACGTACATAACCCCCATTGCACGCCAAAGTGCCAGGCCCTGAAAAAATGGTGGGCCAGGGGGGGGCATGGTCTGGGCGGGGAGGAGCCGGGGCGGGACAGAGGTCGGCTAGGACAGCGCACCCCCCCCTCAGGCTTGCAATCTCTCTCACATACACACATAAGATGCCACTCACACACGCAAGCTGCCTCATATGCACACACACATGCACATAAGATGCCTTTCAAACTCACAAGCACACAAGCTATCTCTCACACAAGTGCACACACACAAACACATGCAAGCAGACTCTCTCGAGGGGCCAGTGGCAAGGCCACAGGTGGGCCTGGGAGGGCAGTTGCCCACCCAATTTGGACCCAGGCCCACCCAACTGGAATCTGAAAAGGAGCGCCAGAACTGCAAGAGGAGGACCCAGACTTGGTGTGACCGGGTATGCAGTCCGTGCATTTGCACAGAGTGGCACACCCGGGGAGGTGGCGGGCTGGTGGCCCGCGGCCTCTTCTTCTGCCATAAGGCCTAGCGGTCTTCCTGTTTGGGAGGGGGAGGGAGCAGAAGCTTTGTGTGGGCTTTTTAACCGCATCCCCAAAAGGCAATGGCAGAAGTAGTCTGCACAAGACTGTTCATGTTTCTTGATATTCCTGTTGATTCTTGGCCACCAAAGCTGCAGTTTGCCAGATCTTTTGCTTTCCAAATACCAAAGTGACCTGGAGGACTTCTAATCTCAGGTGTCCTTCTGGAACATGCAGCCTCCCCCCCCTCCTCGTATTGTAGTTCTCCCTTGGGTTTTTGCAGCTTAAATACATATATCTGTATTTTTTAGCATTAAATCCTAGCTGCCAGACCCAATACCATTCCTCAAGCTTCACTAGATCCCTCCTCAGGTTTTCTACACCTTCCTTTTTGGTACCATTGGTGAAAAGACAAACCTTTCCTGACAATTCTTCCGCAATGCCGTTCAAGAAAATGTTTAGAAGAGCCGATGCAAGGACCAATCCTTGCGTCATCTCACTAGTAATGCTCCCCTCCCTCCTTAGAATGAACTGCATTTACCACTGTCACCTACCACTCAACTAGTTTCTCACCCAGTCAGTCAGTCAGTTTAGGGCCCATAGCAAAGGCACTCTGTTTATTTATAAGTTGCCTATGCAGAACCATTTCAAAGGCCCTACTGAAATCCAAACACACTGGGGCAGATTTTCAAAGGGTTACGCGCGTAACATATGCACGTAACCCCGAAAACCTGCCCCTGCGCGCGTATGTCCCGGGGCTTGTAAAAAGGGGTAGGGCATGGGCAGTCCCCCGGGGGCGGGGGCGTGGCGCAACTTCTCCAACAAAGGGAAGGGGGGGTTTTAGGTAGCGCTGGAGGCGGGTTAGGTAAGGGAAGGGAGGGAAGGTGGGGGGAGGCGGAGGGAACGGAAGAAGGCTGTGCGGCTCGGCGCACACAAGTTGCACAATTGTGCACCCCCTTGCACGCGCTGACCCTGGATTTTATAACATGCATGTTATAAAATCGGGCATAGATTTCTTTGCGCCGGGTTGCGCGAACAAATCTAGGCCCGCGCGCAAGTGTTAAGATCTGCCCCACTATGTCTAGCACTCTCCCTTCATCCAACTCTCTGGTCACCCAGTCAAAGAAACTGATTGGATTCATCTGACAAGTCTTACCTCTGTTTTCGCAGTGATTCTATTAATTTGCTCACTACTCAGGTCAGACTAACCAGTTCCCAACCTCCTCCTTACTTCCACTTGTTTGAAAAGGAACATAATTTCCATCTCCAGTCCTCTGGGACTACTCCCTACTCTAAAGAAGCATTGAAAAGGTCAGCCAGCAAAGCTGCCAAGACTTCTCTAAATTTCCTTACTATCCTCGGATATATCCTATCCGGCCCCAATGCAATATCTATTTTAAGTTTAGTGAGTTCTTTACTTTTCTAAAAATTGATTGCAGTTTACCTGACTTTGTGTTTGTTTTATTTGATCCTGCTTTGACAGTAAATACCAAACAGAAATATTTGTTAAGCAATTTCACTTTTCCTCGTCAGCCTCTACATATTCCTCCCCCTAACCTCTGAGTCTCACAATGCCACTTGCACTTCCTCTTATCACTGTTTGCTACTTTTTTGTGCCCCAGGAGTTTAAAAATAAAGCATGCTAAGGCAAAATATGCAGTCAAATCCAAATTAAAAGGCATAATGTGTGGTAAACCCTAATAAAAAGGCATGCTAAGAATAGCACACATTCTACTTTGATCAATAGTAAAGTTATAAAGTGTACACATTTTACTTATTTATTTATTTATTTATTTTGTATACCGACATTCGATCGAGATATCACATCGGTTTCCAGATAACAGGTTGAATAGGGCGAGAACTGCCCTATTTTTACATTGTAACAAGATAACAATTAAATTAATTTAAACAATAAAATAAAATACCATAAGAAACATTGCAACAGTTGTATATATAAATGTGAGTATAGAGTTGTGGCATATAGCCTATTTACAAAATGTACAATATGTCTTGGGTACGGGTAGAGAGGGGACAAGGATATGGGAGGAAAGGGAGGGAGGGAGGGAAAGGTGGGGGGGGGGGGTGGTGAAGGGGGAATGGGGTGTTAAGCGTTAGTGCAGTGTGGTAGTCAAGTGGGTAGGCTTTTAAGAACATGTATTTTTTTTATCTTCTGTTTTTTTTTACTTCTGTTTTTTTTACTTCTGTTTTTATCTTTAAATAAATTGGAGACACTTTTGTATACACCGGGTCTCCCCTGCCCTGGGGTCAAAGGGGCTCTGACCTTAGGTCCTGAGGCAAAGACATGTGCCTGGAGTTCAGTGAGCAAGTTTCCTTCAGATTAATAGCAGTTTATGGACTTCTGCTCCAGGAACTTATCCAAACCTTTTTTAAACACATTTACACTAACTGCCATAACCACATCCTCTGGCAATGAATTCCAAAGCTACCTGCTAACTTCATGGAGTGCCCCTAGTCCTTGTATTAACTGGAAGAGTAAATAACCGATTCACATGTACCCGCTCAAGTTCTTTCATGATTTTGTAGACCTCTATCATATCCGCCCCTCAGCCATCTCTTCTCCAAGCTGAACAGCCCTAACCTTGTTAGCCTTTCCTCATAGGGGAGCCGTTCCATCCTCTTTATCATTTTGGTCGTCCTTCTCTGTACTTTCTCCAGTGGAACTGTATCTTTTTTGAAATGCGATGACCACAACTGTACAGTATTCAAGGTGCACACTCACCATGGAGCGATACAGAGGCATTATGACATGTACCATTTTATTTTTCATTCCCTTCCTAATAATTCCTAATATTCTGTTTGCTTTTCTGACCACCACAGCACACTGAGCCAACGATTTCAATGTATTATTCAATACAATGCTTGGATCTGTTTCCTGGGTGGTAACTCCTAATGTGAAACCCAACATCGTGTAACCATATCAAGGGTTATTTATCACCTTGCACTTGTCCACATTAAATTTCAGCTGCCATTTGGATGCCCCGTCTTCCAGTCTCACAAGGTCTTCCTGCAATTTATCACAATCCTCTTCAGATTTAACTACTCTGCATAATTTTATGTCATCCACAAATTTAAGCACCTCACTCGTTGTACCCCTTTCCAGATCATTTATAATATATTAAAAAGTACCCATCCTAGTACAGATCCCTGAGGCACTCCACTGTTTATCTTTTTCCACTGGCTGTGTCCCATTAAACGATAACTTTCTAAATGTTCTGTGATTTTATTCTTTATAACAGTTTCCATGAATTTTCCTGGCACTGAAGTCAGGATCATCCGAAAAGCTTGTGCAGAGTCCCCATTCAAATCACATCGCATGCACATTCCCCAGATTCCCTTCTCCCATATACATCCAGCAGAGCTCTCCCCGTTCCCTCAATCTCCTTCTGCCATACACTTCCCCCAGAGTTGGGTTTTCTCCAATACATATTCCCCAGAGCTACAGCCACCCAACTTCCCTTCACCCCCCCCCCCCCCCGAGATTGCCTCCAATATGCATTCCCTCAGAGACCCCCTCTCATCTATACACATCATCCTGAGGCACCCCTGCGCACATTCCCCAGAACAGCCACATTAACATCCACAGAGCCACAACCTTTCTCCAACATGCATCTGTCAGAGACCACAGACAAATCTAGATCTGCCCTCTCTTTCATATATACATTCTGAACCCCCAATCACATACATCCCTGAGAGCTGGCTTCTTCATACACATCCCTGACACCCACCTCTAAACACATTGCCAAGAGACCCCACCCCATTCACATCTCCCAAATTATGGGCTGTCAGAATGGGCAGGCAATATGGGTGTCTACTCAGGGCACCATGCCAGAAGGGAGATGCCAAGGTAGATATAAGCTGCCTCCTACCATATACAACCCCCAGAGCCAGCCCCCTCTGACCCTATAAGACCCTACCAAACTCCCCTCATCCTCCAGATCAACCTCCTTGGTCCTCTGATCTTTTCTATGGGCCAAAGCAGTAGAAATTAATACCTGCCCTCCAGATTTTCTAAAACATGCCTACCTCATTGGCAGATGCCATCGTTAATCCTATTCAGTCAGTCTTCTAGCGATTTCCAAGACAAAGTTGTAAAATCAGCTGGCACCGAACAATATCTCAGCTCTGTTCACAAGATCTCTCCTGCGGTGATGATTCAAATGCACACACAGTTATGACAGGTCAGCGGTGATGTCACAATGTATTGTGACATCATCACTGCTTGCTCCCTCTGGGCTCTGCCATTCAGTGATGCTAGAGATTCTGTCGTAGCTATGGCAACTCAGCAGTGATCTCAAAACATGTTGTGAAAACACCAATGAAAATGAACTGGCAGCACTCTCCAGCAGCTGTAAATTCAAATAAAAATATTTATTCTGTATTATTGTGGTTCTTCCTGAAACTTCCTCTGTTATAAAAGTATGGGATTTATTGTGATTTCATGGTGTCTTGAGCTGTACCAACACCACAGCCTTTGCTAGCCTGGCCCATAGGTGCCACTGCCAGAAAGGTGACCTGCTTCTGTAGCCCAGATGGGAAAAACAGCAGGAAGGGAGGGGGCTAAATTAGGGAGCAGAGTAGCTCTTCTTTGGTCTGTTCCTCTAAGTTCACTTCACAATCTCCCCTTCCCACCCTGTCTCTGGATTAGGGAGAAGAATAGCTATTTTCTTTTGTATATCTGCTCCAGCCTCTGCCTCACCCATCCCTTCCTTCCTGCAGGCTGCCTGGAGGGGAGGGGCTGGAGCAGGAGGACTGAAGAAGGGTAAGTTTCCTTGTGCAGTCCTTGTGTGCCTATGGTTGGGAAGGGGAGCGTGGTGGAGTATGGCATGGGGACAGAGGGGTGAGTGCTGGGGTCATCTCTGGAGGGGGGCAGATAGCATGTATGTTTGTAAGAGTATGGGAGAACGGAAGAGAGAAAGTTTATGGGTGCCCCCTCACCCAATGTACACTGAATCTCAGGGTGTCTACAAAAGTGGAATTCTCCAACGTGTGGTAAGTTCTGATCTCATTCATAAAAGGGAAAAAAGAGATTGAGTTGAAAACTAAGCAGCTGAGAAGGAGAAGCGTACGGATGACAAGACATGTTAGATGTGTGGCAAACAGAGAAATCTAGTGAGAGCCTGAGCGCGTGGGTCAGCCAGCTGTGTGGGGAGAAGAGCCTGATGGGCAAAGGGTTTTGCTAATTGGAGCCACAGGCTCTGCAGTGGCATTGTTGCTGTGTAGGTCTTGGGTGTTGGTGCTGGTTTGCTATTAAAAGTTCTGAATGTGTTTTGGGCAGAATTTTGTGGTACACCCTAATATGCCTGATAGAGGAGTGAGTTTGCTTGGTTGTCAATAAGATCTCAAACTTATTTAGTTTAATATAATCAAAAATCATTTACTTGCCCTTCTTTGTATTTTCTCCAGTGCAACTATATCTTTTTTGAGATGCGGCGACCATAATTTCAAACAGTATTCAAGGTGCAGTCTCACCATGGAGCGATGCAGAGGCATTAAGACATCCATGGCTTTATTTGCCATTCCCTTCCTAATAATTCTAACATTCTGTTTGCTTTTTTGACTGCCACAGCACACTCGGCCGACAATTTCTATGTATTATTCACTATGATGCCTAGATCTTTTTCCTGGGTGGAAACTCATAAAATGGAAACTAACATCATGTAACTAACTACAGCATGGGTTATTTTTCCCTATATGCATCACTTTGCACTTCTCCATGTTAAATTTCATCTGTTATTTGGATGCCCAGTCTTCCAGTCTTGCAAGGTCCTCCTGCAATTTATCACAATCTGCTTGTAATTTAACTACTCTGAATAATTTTGTGTCATCTACAGATATGATCACCTTTCCAGATCATTTATAAATATATTAAAAAGCACCTATCCAAATAAAGATCCCTGATCCACTCTGCTTACCTTTTTCCACTGTCAAAACAAACCATTTAATTCTACTCTATTTTCTGTCTGTAATCAGTTTGCAATTCATAAAAGGACATTGCTTCCTAGCCCATGACTTTGTAGTTTTCTTAGAAGCCTCTCATGAGGGACTTTGTCAACGCCGTCTGAAAATCCAAATACACCACATATACTGGCTCTTAGGGATGTGAATCGGGCTTCAGACGATTGAAAATATCTGACGATATTTTCAAAATCGTCAGAAATCGGGGGCGCCCCTAAAACGATAGGAAAACCCCACGATATTGTTCGTGGGGTTTCTCTTATCGTTTTGGGGGAGGGCGGGAAAAACGGCACACAAAAATAACCCCTAAACCCACCCTGACCCTTTAAAACTAATCCCTTAGCTTCCCCCACCCGCCCGACCCCCCAAAAAACTTTTTACAAGTACCTGGTAGTCCAGTGGTGGTCCTGGGAGCGATCTCCCACTCCCGGGCTGTCTGCTGCCACTAATCAAAATGACGCCGATGGCCCTTTGCCCTTACCATATGGCAGGGTATCCGTGCCATTGGCTGGCCCCTGTCACATGGTAGGAGCACTGGATGGCCCGTGCCATTTTTAAAGATGGCGCCGGCCATCCAGTGCTCCCTCCATATTATGATCACTATTGCCAAGCTGCCCCACCACTGTTACCTCTCTCACCAAATCCACTGAGAATTAGATCTAAAATTGCTCCCTTTCTCGTCAGTTCCTGAACCAATTGCTCCATACAACTGTCATTTATTCCATCCAGGAACTTTATCTCTCTAGCATGTCCCGATGTTACATGTGAATGTTACATTCACCCAGTTAATATTGGGGTAATTGAAATCTCACAAAAAGATAGATAGTTAATTCTTAACACAACGAGTACTAAATCTATTGACAATTGACATGGACAAAAGATGGCATAAATAACGAATGAAGTTTTACATGTTGCCTGCGGTAGCAAGACTGTTCGTCCTGATGAAGTGCTGATTGTGGTCTGGGTAGACTTTAGGCTACACAGGGAACAGTTGGTGCATTCACTACTATTTGTTGACGCAATCTCAAACTGGCGATTGCTGGAATGTACAATCTGATCTTTAATGTTTCTGCCACGCGAGTAGGCAATGCGAATGGGTTCTTGGAACAATGGATGTAATTCTTATAGTATTGCCCAGTGTTTTCTAATGGCTCTACTGATAAACGGAGTAGCCAATGTATGCTTGGTAACCAAGGTCTGTGGGTTTGAATCCCCCACAATTTTCTGAAGAATAAATAGTCTCTATTAGAGAACAGTGCTCTTCAATAAGCTTTTTTAACTCATGAAACTGGATATCCGTGTTGCAAGAAGCGTTTAACCAGTTGTTCTGCTTCCGAATCAAATTGTCCTCGAGAGTGCGGTTGCACAGAGTGAAAACCGAAGAAATTTCATAAAAGGAAGGTATCATTCCACTTTATTTTAAAGAAAATTTCGTTTGAAAAAATAAGATAAAAAGAAGAGAACAGTGTTTAGTAATAAAGGACATGGACCCATGATTAAGTATGACCCGAGGAGGCAATACATGATTGCAAATGAGTCAGTATGCCCACGGGTGTTATGATGATACTCTAAAAGAAAAAATTACATTGCGCATTGAGAGAAAAAATTGAATTGCATAACGTTTTCGTGTTAGGTAATTGAAATCTCTCATTGTTACTGCATTACCAATATTGACTGGGTAAATGTATTATCGGTACATGCTAGAGAGATAAAGTTCCTGGATGGAATAAATGACATTTTTATGGAGCAATTGGTTCAGGAACCAACAAGAGAGGGAGCAATTGTAGATCTAATTCTCAGTGGAGCATAGGATTTGGTGAAAGAGGTAATGGTGGTGAGACTGCTGGGCAAGAGTGATCATAATATGATCAAATTTGAATTAATGACTGGAAGGGGTCAGTCGGCAAACCCACGGCTCTCGTGCTAAACATTCAAAAGGGAAACATTGATAAAATGAGAAAAATTGTTAGAAAAAAACTGAAAGGAGCAGCTACAAAGGTAAAACGTTTGCAAGAGGCGTGGTCATTGTTAAAAAAATACCATCCTAGAAGCACAGTCCAGATGTATTCCACACATTTAAAAAGATGGAAAGAAGGCAAAATGATTACCGGCATGCTTAAAAGGGGATGTGAAAGAAGCTATTTTAGCAAAAAGATCTTCATTCAAAAATTGGAAGAAGGATCCAACAGAAGAAAATAGGATAATGCATAAGCGTTGGCAAGTTAAATTTAAGACACTGATAAGACAGGCTAAGAGAGAATTTGAAAGGTTGGCCGTAGATGCAAAATCTCACAGTAAAAACTTTTAATAATATATCTGAAGCAGAAAGCCTGTGAGGGAGTTAGTTGGACTGTTAGATGATCGAGGGGTTAAAGGGGCACTTAGAGAAGATAAGGCCATCACGGAAAGATTAAATGATTTCTTTGCTTTGGTGTTTACTGAAGAGGATGTTGGGGAGGTAACCATGCTGGAGAAGGTTTTCATGGGTAATGATTCAGATGGACTGAACCAAATCACGGTGAACCTAGAAGATGTGATAGACCTGATTGACAAACTGAAGAGAAGTAAATCACCTGGACCGTATGGTATACACCCCAGAGTTCTGAAGGAACTAGAAAATGAAATTTCAGATCTATTAGTAAAAATTTGTAACCTATCATTAAAATCATCCATTGTACCTGAAGACTAGAAGATAGCTAATGTAACCCCAATATTTAAAAAGGCTCCAGGGGCAATCCAGTTAGCCTGACTTCACTGCCAGGAAAAATAGTGGAAAGTGTTCTAAACATCTAAATCACAGAACATATAGAAAGACATGGTTTAATGGAACAAAGTCAGCATGGGTTTAACCAAGGCAAGTCTTGCCTCACAAATATGTTTCACTTTTTTGAAGGCGTTAATAAACATGTGGATAAAGGTGAACCGGTAAATGTAGTGTACTTGGATTTTCAGAAGGCATTTGACAAAGTTCCTCATGAGAGGCTTCTAGGAAAAGTAAAACGTCATGGGACAGGTGGCGATGTTCTTTTGTCGATTACAAACTGGCTAAAAGACAGGAAACAGAGAGTAGGATTAAATGAACAACTTTCTCAGTGGAAGGGAGTGGGCAGTGGAGTGCCTCAGGGATCTGTATTGGGACCCTTAATTTTCAATATATTTATAAATGATCTGGAAAGAAATATGACGAGTGAGATAATCAAATTTGCAGATGACACAAAATTGTTCAGAGTAGTTAAATCACAAGCAGATTGTGATAAATTTATTTATTTATTTTAAGTTTTTCTATACTGGCATTCGCGAAAAAATCGCATCATGTCGGTTTACAATTAACAAGTGGATAGGGAACAAAAAGGCAATAAATAACATTGATCCTAATAATAATAGTAATAATAGTAGTAAACATTAAACAGGTGAAGGCTAAGGATTGCAGTTACAATAAAACAAGGGAGTAATACAACTTGGAACAGAGAAAAGAAGCTGGGGTTTTAATAGAGAGAACATATATGCCAGTCAATGTAGTTGAAGCATTAATGAATTGCCCTTATGAGGTAGAGATATTAATTACCATGATTAAGGGAAAGTCTGAGCGACTAGTTAATAATGGAATAGGTTCAGATTACTTCTGGAAAGGCTTTCATGAATAGCCACGTTTTGAGTCTTTTCCTAAATGTGGGAAGGCAGGGTTCCTGTCGCAAATCTGGTGGGATGGAGTTCCACAGTGTTGGTCCTGCAGTGGAGAAAGCCCTGTCTCTGGCGGTTATGTGCCGCATGGATTTGGCATGTGGTACTTGTAGGGATTCTCTGTAAGACTCTCTGATTGGTCTGTTGGAAGTAAATTTTCTGAGAGGAATTTGAAGGTTGAGCTGAGAGTGTTGATGTATAGCTTTGTAAATAGTGGTAATGGACTTATATATGATTCTGTAGAGAATTGGCAGCCAGTGTAGATCTTTGAGGATTGGTGATATGTGGTCTCTTCTCCGTGTGTTTGTTAATATTCTCGCAGCCGTGTTTTGAACCATCTGAAGGGGTTTGGTGTGAGATGAAGGAAGACCTAATAGCAAGGAGTTGCAGTAATCTAGTTTAGCAAATATTATTGATTGCAGAATAGTTCTGTAGTCCTGGAAGTGGAAGAGTGGTCTTATTCTTTTTAAGACTTGGAGTTTATAGAAGCAGTCCTTAGTAGTTTGATTTATGAATGCTTTTAGGTTTAACCTGTTATCAATGATAGCTCCCAGGTTTTTTACTTGTGGAGTTTGTAAATTGGGTGGAGGATTTGTGTCGATGTTACTGTTTTCCGATGAAATTAGGAGGAGTTCGCTTTTTGAAGAGTTTAGTATTAGATTAAGGTTGGAGAGGAGTCCGTCAATTTTTTGAAGACAAGTTTCCCAGAATTCTAGAGTTTTGGTGTAGGATTCTTTGACGGGGGTGACTATCTGGACGTCATCTGCATAAAGAAAGTGTTTGAGGTTTAAATTGGTTAGCAGTTGGCAAAGAGGGAGCAGGTAGATATTAAAGAGCGTTGGTGAAAGGGAGGAGCCCTGCGGAACTCCCGTAGATGACGAGTAGTGTTGAGATTCTTTGTTGTGTATTTTGACTTTGTATTTTCTGTTCCCTAAGAACGATTTGAACCACGATAGTGCTGTTCCTGTTATTCCGATGTTTGCTAATTGAATTAGTAGGGTGGAATGGTTAACCGTATCAAAGGCAGCTGAGAGGTCCAGAAGGATCAGTAAATAAGTGTGACCTTTGTCCAGGCCCATGATGAGGTAGTCAGTCAGGGAAATTAATAGTGATTCCGTACTTAAAGCTTTTCTGAAGCCATATTGGGTCGGGAACAGAATTTTATGTTCCTCGAGGTAGTCTGAGAGTCTGGAGTTAACTAATTTTTCCATTACCTTGGCTATGAAAGGGAGATTGGATATAGGACGGAAATTGGTAGGATCATTAGGATTTAAGTTAGGTTTTTTTAAGAGCGGTTTGATGGATGCAACTTTCAGGTCGTCGGGGTAGATTCCTTGTGCTAGGGAACAGTTAATAATGTTTGTCAGAGCATTGGAGATTGTGTCTGGTATTAGCAGGAGAAGTTTGGAAGGGATGTGGTCTGATGGGTGTGATGAAGGACCTTGTGAGACTGGAAAATTGGGCATCGAAATGGCAGATGAAATTTAATGTGGATAAGTGCAAGGTGATGCATATAGGGAAAAATAACCCATGCTATAGTTACACAATGTTAGGTTCCATATTAGGTGCTACCACCCAAGAAAGAGATCTAGGTGTCATAGTGGATAACACATTGAAATCATCGGTTCAGTGTGCTGCGGCTGTCAAAAAAGCAAACAGAATGTTGGCAATTATTAGAAAAGGAATGGTGAATAAAACGGAAAATGTCATAATGCCTCTGTATCGCTCCAATGTGAGACCGCACCTTGAATACTCTATACGATTCTGGTCGCCGCATCTCAAAAAAGATATAGTTGCGATAGAGAAGGTACAGAAGAAGGGTGACCAAAATGATAAGGGGAATGGAACAGCTCCCCTATGAGGAAAGACTAAAGAGGTTAGGACTTTTCAGCTTGGAGAAGAGGCAGCTAAGGGGGGATATGATAAAGATGTTTAAAATCATGAGAGGTCTAGAACGGGTAGATGTGAATCGGTTATTTACTCTTTCAGATAATAGAAAGACTAGGGAGCACTCCATGAAGTTAGCATGTGGTACATTTTAACATTAACATAGTATTAACATAGAAATGATGGCAGAAGAAGACCAAACGGCCCATCCAGTCTGCCCAGCAAGCTTTCAGACTTATTTTTTTCATATTTATCTGTTACTCTTGGCCCTTATAAGTAACTTTTTGGTTCTTTTTCCCTTCCACCCCCGCTATCGATGTAGATAGCAGTGCTGGAGCAGGATCTAAGTGAAGTATCTAGCTAATTGTTTAGGGGTAGTAACTGCCGTAATAAGCAAGCTACACCCATGCTTATTTGATGAAGCAGGGGGAAATGAATATTTTGTGGTAACAAAATTTGTACTTTTACATATTTTTAGATGGTAGATTACTACAGTCTTTGTGGGGAAAGTGTTGGGAATCCCAGCCACGGCAACCTGCAGCCGGTCACCCCTACCTGTGCTGGATATGTATACCAAGTGAAGTATCAGGCTTAATTGATTCGGGGTAGTAACCGTCGTAACAAGTAATCTACAGCCATGCTTATTCGTTTACCCTAGCTATGTAATTCAGTCCTTGTTTGTTGTTATCGGAATATAAATCATTTTTTCTTCATTCCCCCTGCCGTTGAAGCAGAGAGCTATACTGGATATGCATTGAAAGTGAAGTATCAGGCTTATTTGGTTTGGGGTAGTAACCGCCATAATAAGCAAGCTACTCCCCTGCTTTTTTGTGGATGCAAATCCTTTTTTCCACATTTCCTCTTGCCATTGAAGCATAGAGCAATGTTGGAGTTGCATTAACCGTGTGTATGTTTATTGAATAGGTTTTGTTCCATGGGCATGAATTTGTGGGAAAAATAGGAGCATGCAAAAGGGCTCCATGGCTGGAATACTGGCTAAGGACTGCTCCTACCAAGATGTCCGAGGCATCAATCCACTATGAACGGTCGTGAAGGGTCGGGGAGATGGAGGCAGGGTTCGTGCAGAAAGGCCTGTTTTAATTCCTCGAAGGCTTGGATGGCTTCAGAAGGACAATGTCTGGTGTCTGATCCTTTCTTCGTGAATGCGATAAGAGGTGCCACAATGTGTGAATACCGTGGGATGAAATGTCTATAAAAATTAGTGAAGCCTAAAAAACGTTGCAGGGAGTGGAGTCCCACGGGACGAGGCCAATCCCGAATGCTGGCAAGCTTTTCAGAGTCCATATGAAACCTCGAGGTGGAGATGGTGAATCCCAGGAAGGGAAGGGACTCCCGCTCAAAGAAGCACTTCTCTATTTTGGCATAAAGGTGATGATCCCGTAAACGCTGAAGAACTCGGCGAACCTCCAAGCAATGGGAAGCCAGGTTTCTGGAGTATATCAACACATCATCCAGATAGACAATTACATTGGTGTGAAGAATGTCCCGGAAGACCTCATTCATAAGGTTTTGGAAGACCGCCAGCGCATTACATAGGCCAAATGACATTACGAGGTATTCATAATGGCCATTGCGTGTATTAAAGGCAGTCTTCCATTTGTCCCCAGGCATAATGCGGACCAAATTGTAGGCCCCATGGAGATCCAACCATGAAGATTTTAGCCCCTTGGAGATGGTCCAGTAGTTCCGGAATGAGTGGGAGCAGATACCTATCCTGGCGAGTGATCGCGTTAAGCCCACGGTAGTCGATACAAGGTCTTAAGGAGCTGTCCTTCTTGGCTACAAAAAAAACCCCCGCCACTGCCGGGGAAGTAGAGGGACGGATGAACCCTCTTTTCAAGTTTTTGCGGATGTATTGTGACATCGCTTGGGTCTTTGGAAGAGACAGCAGGTACACCCAGCCCCACGGAGGAACAGTATTGAGCAAGAGGTCAATCACGCAATGAAAGGGTGGGGCTCCAGGAGGGTTTCTGTCTTTTCCTTTGAAAATACATCGGCAAAGTCTGCGTATTGGGCTGGCAAAGATGAAGAGTTGGTGGCTAGCAGAGGTTGAGGTCGGGATAAGCACCGAAAGCAGGAGGAGAAGCAATTGGAACCCCAGGAGGCAATCTGCAGGGTCTCCCAGTTGATACAAGGAGTATGCTTCTGGAGTCATGGAAGTCCCAGTACCACTGGGTGGATAGCCTTTTCAAGTATAAAAAAAGGTGATCTCCTCCTCGTGGCTGGACAATATTAACTGATTATTGTAAAATATTCTGAGACCCAGGTCAAAGACTCTGATCTGAACATTCTTCTACACAAAATCTATATTTTGGGAATAGTAGGATTTTGTTCTCTGATTTTACTTTTTCTGGTGCATCAGTATTTCTTTTTTATATACAGGACATACCCTACAGTCCTGAGGTTTATATACTGGGTTTGAATATTTTGTGGTAACAAAATTTGTACTTTTACATATTTTAGAGGGTAGATTACTACAGCCTTTGTGGGGAAAGTGTTGGGAATCCCAGCTGCGGCAATCTGCAGCCGGTCCCCCCTACCTGCCTCAACGCTCGGCGAGGCTTCCAGTGCTCAGCGCGGCGTGTCCCAGCTCTGAGCCAGCCGATGGCATTTCCATCACGTGGCTCTGGATGCCGCCGATCTCTTCGCGTGCGCCTCCCTAGGCGTGCGAATGCAGGACTGCCCGACTCTTAAAGGGGCTGTGGTGGGAAACGACGGCGGGGCCCCTGAAGATGACGTCAAGGCTTAGGGGTATTTAAACCCTGGCTCAGTCCTCAGATCCTTACCTTGGCAACAGGTCCTGCTCCTTTGGTGTGCATGGTTGCTGTTCCTGATCCTGAGTTCCTGCTGTCCCTGATCCTGAGTTCCTGCTGTCCCTGATCCTGGGTCCTGCTGTTCCTGACTCCATGCCCTTCCTTGTTCCTAGTTCCTGCATCCTTCTTCTTGGCTTGTCCTCCTGGTTCTGACTTCAGCTTGATTCCTCGTCTCTGCTCGTCTGCTGCCCGTCCTGACCTTTGGCTTGATTCCTCATCTCTGCTCGTCTGCTGCCTGCCCTTGACCTCCTGTTTGGCTCTCCATATTGCACCATCGCCGCCAGCCTCGACCCAGATTCCTGACACTGCTTCAGCCTGCTCCTGAACTCCGCTTCACCGAGGAGACCTGCATCTAAGTCTTGCCGACCCCGGTACCCAAGGGCTCAACCTGAGGGGAACAAGGGCTGGTATAGATGAAGCTCCAGCTTGGTCTTCCTCACCAGCACTACCTTCTGTCAATGAGGACCACTGGGGGCCATCCCTCAGTGGTGGTGCCAACTGTCATCCCGGCCCAAGGATCCACAGCGCTAATAGTTTGCCAAGGCCATGGACCCAGCAGACCTGTCCAGCCTCCAGGCCATTCCAGGCCTGGCTCAACATCTCTAGCTGCAGCAGCAGTGCCTTGACGTCTTGGAGGCCACAGTCAAGCACTTGGCCAACCATCTGGGCTCCACCTCCATGCTAGGGACTCCTCCTCCGCCTTCTGCAGCAACACTACAACCTTCTGTGCCGCTGCACCTCCCGACACCTCCCCGCTACTCTGGGGACCCGAAGCAGTGTCGCAGGTTCTTGAACCACTGTTTCATGAGGTTCTCTCTTCAACCTACTCAGTTCCCCAGCGATCAGGTAAAGACAACATTTATCCTATCGTTGTTGGATGGCAAGGCCCTGGCCTGGGCCTCTCTGCTGTGGGAGTGTGGGGACTCCTTACTTGGGGACCTTCCACGTTTCATCCAGAATTGTTTTATGAACCAGGGCAACAATCAACTGCGGCTTCGGAGCTACTTCACCTCCACCAGGGGTCCCTTTCTCTAGTAGAATACACAGTTGAGCTTCGCACTTTAGCCTCAGAGTTGGGCTGGAGGAAGGACAGCTTGCGGAGCATCTTTCTCAAGGGCCTGGCTTCCAGAATAAAAGATGAATTAGCTGCCCGAGAATTGCCGGAGGATCTGGAGGCGCTTATTAATCTGACGGGCCAAATCGATCAGCATCTACAACAACGTGTGAGGGAGCTGAAGCCGGGGTGCCGGACAGTTCTTTTGGTGCCCTCCTTCTCTTGACCCTTGGTCTCCTCTGCAACCTCTGAGCCAGTTCCTGCTCGCAGCGAAGAACCCATGCAACTCAGCCGAAGTCATCTCACATCCAAGGAGAGGCAGCAATGCTGGACTCTCGGTCTCTGCCTCTACTGTGCTGGCAAGGGACACCTGCTGGCCCAATGCCCTAACCAGCCAGGAAACTCTCGAACCTAGGCATCACGGGGGAGCTGACCGTAGGCTGTGGAAACCCTGCTCCCCAATGTACTGTCCCTGTAACACTCCAGTTCTCCAGTGGGTCTTTACCAATCTTAGCTTTCATCGACTCTGGGGCTGGAGGAAACTATATTAGTAGAGCTAGTGAAACAACTACAGCTACCTGTGGTCACCTGTACTCCTCCACTGTTAATTTCGTCCCTTCAAGGAGATCCACTACCAGGCCGAGTCATCTCCTGTACTGCAACTATGGTTCTTCGCACCGGGGCTCCAGGATACTCAGACTTTACAAACTGGCTCAGCTGTGTGCCCCAGGCCCATGCAGATGCACAGTTTGTACAAGTGGGCTGTGCAGGTTCCTCAAGGACCCCTCCCCCGACCCAGGAAAAGGCAGCACAGTAATTATTGTAATGGGCTCTAGAACATGAATACATTTCCTATTGGAAAAAAAGAACAAGTCAGGCTGCTATAGATCCCTACACAGACCCTGTAAGCTATCAGAATCCATCATCTCAGTAACACACACAGAAAACTGACAGATCTTCACCAAATACAAACCAGAACCAGAAATATATAGACAAACACTAAACTGGAAACACCAATAAGCTAGACTCTGAGAATTGCAACCCTGGAGACCTGGTGATATAGAAACAGGAATGCTCATGTACTGAGAAAATTATAAAGCTCTCAGAGATGCATATTCATAACATTGACGTATTCCAAGCACTAAATAAAAAATAAAATGCTTTTTTCTATGTTTCACTGGGCATTTTATTTTTATAATCATGTTGGTCCCGATCATGACCTACTTCTCCCATTGAATCTGCTCCCCCAGCTCCAATGTCATCCCAGTTCCTGATTCCCAATCTCCCTCTCATTCTAGAGTCTACACTCTTCCCCCACCCCAAACCTCACCCAATATAGGTCCCAGTTCTCCTACCAATCCCCAATTTCCTATTCTCCAATGGCTTCCCCCACCAAACCCAAGTCCCCGTTGTGCCCTGGAGACCCAACTCCCCCCCAGTCCCTGAGTCCTCACTTCTCCTTCAGTCCTTGTGCCACCATTGTCAATAATGATGCTGTCTAAATTTAGGTTCGGCTGATTAAATGTTACGTGTCTACATTTAAACTTAACGTTATATATAAGTTTGATGACAATACAATTTTAGTTAACATATTTGTAATGTTTTGAATCTATTGAAAAAACACATTTCTGTTTATAATTAAATTATATGTATTGAGATTTTAGGTGGAATGTGGATGGTGGTGTGAATATGGAGCATTTAAGGGAATGCTGGATTATGGGGCAAGAGTTAATAAAAGTTCATTATTGAAGCTTCAGTATAAGTTAGATTACTAAATGTATGGGGGAATTGTGTTTTTTGATTTATAGATATGAAATTGGAAGATTGTCATCAAATTGCTTAAATTTTTCAATAATTGAATTTCATTGTTAGCTGTATTTGGATGTCTTCATATGCTCTGGGACAACACCACACATCGTTACCCAAGTTTGTTGATCTGTGTTTGTATTGAGGCATTTTGAGAAAGCTGTTGTTACAGTGAAACAAGGGTCCTGTGCAGAGACAAGATCATTGTAATTGGGACGAGATTATTGTAATTGGATTTTAAGAATATGTATCTGGGATTAGTATAGTAACAACAATTTGCTGATCAGGGTTCAAGAAGGGTGTAATATATGGTGATCTTTCTGTATGTTTGTGATTCTATATGAATAATTAAAAAATATTTTAGAAAATGTTGTAATATGTTGGTTGGGTCTATGTTATATATTTAGTTATTCTAATAAAAAACATTTGCAAAAAAAAAAAACCCCAAAAAAAACCATCCCTCTTCCCTCCTCCCAGTCTCACTCTTGAACTCTCAGGTCAGCGTGCATGCTAACCTGCCTTTACTTGCTATGCTAGGAGAATATTTTTCAGCTCTTTAAATGGCTAGGAGGGTTGTTTTTTTTTCCCAGTGAAGTTACTTCTGGGATGGGAATGTTTTCCTAGAACAATGAGCTGTGCCAGCCCAAGCTTTGCTGGGGGTGAAGGGGGAGGAGGGCTGCAGCTGCTCCTGTCTGCTTTCTCTGGCTGTCAAAGCCCTTTAATAACTCCTAAGTCTTTAAGTTCAGCAGAGGACTGCCTCTTCGAGTGAAAGCTCTCAGTTACAAGGCAGGGCAACAATCTGAAATGTACTTCTTAGTGCGCCTCTCCTCCCTCCTCCTAGCTCTACAGCAGAGCACGGTGGTCACCGCTGACTGTGGTGCTTGTAAGTTGCAGAGCTGCGAGCCGGTCATCTGTAGAGCTCCCGAGCTCCTAGTCAGAGACGACTGCGGATGCTGTGAGCAGTGCCTGAGCACGGAGGGCGAGCCGTGCGGTGGGAAAACGGAGCGGAGGGCGCGCTGTGGCCCAGGACTGGTTTGCGTGAGCCAATCCCAGGGGCGAGATGAGGGGAGCCAGCCGGAGGGGACAGGAATCTGTGTCTGTAAGGAGGACGGGCTGGTGTGCGGCTCCGACGGGAGATCTTACCGTAGCGGCTGTGCCCTGCACCTGCAGAGCTGGGTCGCCCTGCACGCGGGGAAGGACAAGCTTCACAAAGTGCATGACGGAGCGTGCACGTTTGGTAAGTGTCCTTGCCCCAGTTTAGTAGATAGAGAGATGGCTGAGAGTTGACAGGCCCTGATAAATGATGCAGGAGGTGATGTGACTTTACATAGATATAAGAAGCTGAATTATTTTTGATAAGCGCATCCACACAACCTGATTTGCTGAAAAGAGTTCATCAAACTAATTTAACAAAATAGGTTTGATTTCCCACAAGTTGAAATTAGTGGAGTTTCAATGCACTACTTACATTCTTAATCAATTTATGGGCAGATTGGATGGGCCAATTTAGTCTTTTTCTGCTGTCATTTACTGTTATTAAGCATATATTGCAAAACTGTATTGTTAATTTCATGGACATTATTCAAACTTCATGATAAATGTTTTAAAATACTATAGAAAGAACTATTAATATTACTTGTCATAAAATATGACATGAAATGTGCTTTTATGCTGAAGGTACAGTAACAGATATGGGTTTCCCTTTACTTTGAGCATGATCAAATGCACACTAATGCTCCCTATTAACGTGTTCACTACTCAAAGTATAAATGAAACAGTTGGGGAAGTATTCCTCTGCCACAGTATAGATCTGAGCTGGCTAGCAGAGCCCCGGATGCTACAAAAGACTACGGCAAGACCCAAAACAATTTGTGTTTGTCAAGAAAAAAGGGGTGGAAACAGTCACTCTCACTCAGTTTATACCAAGTAGTGTGGCTGCCATGCTAACACACTTGCTCAATAAAGACTTGCATTTTTTAACGCATTATGAGCCATAAAATTATACTACCTGTCACCTTCTGATCACCCATCAACCCTTTCCCACCCCAACTCCCCTTCCTGTTCACCCTATCATTGGAATGCCTTTTATGATTCACTTATATTTTCTGGTAATGTCATCTTTAGCTCATTCTATTCTGTCCGGAAGAAAGGAAGATTAGCTCCCCAAAACTAGTCAAGAAATGTATTAAATTAGTTCAATAAAATGGTATTGCCTTGTTTTTTTCTTTTTTGTTGTTAACCTTTATTTCAGTTTACATCATTTGTTTTAGTCTGCAATCATTAGATTTCTCTTTTGCTTCAGTGCCTGCCAAAATTTATCATTGAAAAACGTGGAGTGACTGTACAGCACCAGCTCCAGCCTCTGTGCCAGAAGGGACTAGCTTAGCCAATCCTGTACTTACTCCCACTGCATTCCTGCCCTTAAGAAATTCTCAGCCTGTCCCTTTTGACACGGAGATATATTATAATCACACTACTTAATAAGAATTTTGGAATGACTCACTGGCCAATCACATCTGATAAAGCAGAGTTGCTTATCTGTAACAGGTGTTCTCCAAGGACAGCAGGATGTTAGTCCTCACACATAGGTGACATCATGGGATGGAACCCCGATGCAGAAAACTTATGTCAAAGTTTCTAGAACTTTGACAAGGTAGATGGAGCATGCCCAGCATGCCCTATACCATGCATCCACACAGGATCCCTCTTCAGTCTCGTAACATAGAATTACGATTAAAACAAAAAATTGGAGAAACCCAAATCCGCGGGGTGGCAGGCAGGTTTTGTGAGAACTAACATCCTGCTGTCCTCGAACACCTGTTACAGATAAGCAAATCTGCTTTCTCTGAGCACAAAGTGGATGGCAGTCCTCACATATGGGTGAATCCCTGGTTACAGGCTCTTCTCCAACAAAAAAAGGGTACCAACAGACATCTAACCAGGTGCCAATAGGCACAGCAACACTGGTGCTGTTGGTAACAGAGAGGAAGACAGCCTGAACCCAAACAATGGACCCTAGGCAGAAAAGTTGGGTTCTACACCTCAACAGGTTCCAAAATACAGACTGGCCAATCCTACTGTTGCATCAGCCATCCTATCCAGACAGTAATGAGAAGTGAATATGTGGAGAGAACTTCATGTCACAGTCTTACAGATCTCCTCCACACGAGGGCCACTGACACTGCCATGGCTTTGACAGAATGAGCCTTGACATGATCCCCAAGGTGCAGTCATGTCTGGGATAGGACAATTCACATTAAAACTAACATGAAAAAAAATTCAAATTCTGGTGTCACCTCAGCAAAAAATATCCCTCCACTGCTATTTTATGAAATAATACAAACTCCTGCAAAGAAAGAGACATCTAGAACCTTGCCATACCTAGTCACAGCGCTGACTCTCAAGATTCAAATAACAGCAACCTTATGAAAAAGCAGCAATGTAAACACTACACCAGGCCCTAGAACAATAATACATCACTTACTGGAATAACAGAACAAGCTGGACTACTACAGAGAAACTACATGCGAGCAGAAATATTGCACTTCAGTCACACACACAGGCAAAACAGATTGACCTTTACCTAATATAGAAATAAGAGACTACAAATTAGAAACAGAAACATGCAAACAAAACCAAAATGGAAAGCCAGAGAAAATAGACTCTCAATAGTGGAATACTGAAGAAAGAGCAAAATACAAAAATATAAGAAAGGCACATTCCCAAAGATGGCATATTCAAATTCTAAAATCTCATTATATATATAACATTATATATATATATATATATATATATATATATATATATATATATATATATATATATAAAATCTTTTTTGTCTGATCTTTGTATTTTTCTAATCAGTTGGTCCTGGTTTCTTTTTCCCATTTTTCCCTTGTTGCTCATTTCCTAAATCCTTTTCAGTGTCTCTCTTCTCCTACTGTCCTCTTCCCTTCCTCCCTTTCCCCCTCACAAACACACACACACACACATGCTTTCTCTCACAGTCTCCCTCACACACACAAGCTCTCACTCTTATATCTCTCCCCCCCACCCAAGCTCACATTCTCTCTACACACACACTCTACATGCTCTATCATACACACACACACACACACACACAGAAGCTCTCACTTTCTTACCGCCCTCCAGGCTCCCATTCTTATACGCACACAGATGCACCCCCAGGCACCTATTCTCACCCACATGCACACATTCAAGCTCCCATTCTCACCTACACATTCACAAATTCAAGCTTCCAACTCACCTGCACACACCCAGGGCCTTTTCATTAGGCATATCCAAAGTCCTACTTCTGCTGCTGCAGGGATGGGATCCTGTGACGGCATTACAGCTGAAGCCCTCCTCTTCGCCATTGTGGGGATGGGATCCCACGGCAGCCTTGCTTCTTCTGAGACCCTCCTCCTTGCCGCCACAGGGATGGGAATCCCGTGATGGCCTTGCAGCTCCAGCCCTCTTCTTTGCCATCGTGGGGATGGGATCCCTCAACAGCCTTGCAGTTCTGGCCCTCCTTTTTGCCGTTGCGGGGATTGGATCCCACAACAGCATTGCTCCAATAGGCCTCTTCCGGTTGGGTGGGCCTGGGCCCAAATTGGATGGGCCACTGCCCACCCGTGGCTATGTCACTGTTTAAAAGTAGCCAAATCTGTAGCACATATAGGCAATAACAGCAGAAGATACTTGCCTGACACTGAGTGACTTTAGCTGACATTTACAAGGCAAACTGCAATATTAGAGGCTCAGTGGATTTCTGCTGTGGTAAGCAGAGCTCTACTACAGGAACCACCATGCTGTAGTGGATGTTTCATTGCATAGTGTTTCTGTGGAGCAAGGCTCTTGTTAGAAAACTGATGAACACTACAAGTTATTGTGTTGTTTTGTGCCTATTTTCTCCTTTTCCATCTCTCCAGGATGGCTGTCTTCAGCTATTTAAGTTCTCTTGTTGGCTGTGGATTGAAAGGAAAAGCTACATCACTTCTTTGGCTGAACCCTACTAAGTCAGCAAGAGTTATCTCCCCATCAGCAATTCACCATCAGTGACATCCACCTCTCCTAGGCGCTCGATGCAATAGGCAAATGAACTGCCACTCTAAAAGGGACGCACAATGGGTAATATGAGCGACCCTAGCGCTCTGCATCGTGCGCTCAGGAGAAGTGGCTGTGTGTTTAGAACAGCCTGGCCAGAGCTCCCTCCCCACCACTGGCAGGGCTGTTCCTTATTGTTCCTTTCCACCAAAACTTGTCAGAGACAGGACCAATCCCCTTTCAGGACAGCCTTCTGAAACAAGATTGGTCCTTTCACTGACATGTGACAGTGAATGGACCAATCAGCAGGAAGTGAATAAATTAGTATCAAGTGCCCGACTCTTAATGTTAATGTATTCACTCCTTCACTCACTGCTGGCAGGGGTTACGAATGGGCCAGACCTTGGGGTTGCTGCTTTCTGTGGTTCCCCTTATGAGGAACCCTAGCATTTTTTTTTGTTAAGCCCCTTGAGTGGAACATAATTCTGCTTTCTGTGGTTCCTCCTATTTAGTATCGCTAGGATACTAATAGAAGGAATCTCAGAAAGAAGGATTGTTTGTTGTTTTTGTCAGCCCTTGAGCGCCGCATGCTTTAACATCTGCTCCCTGGCAGGCATTACATTTGCAGCATTAAAATGGATGTAGTGGGCACGTGGCAATTTTTAGCGATTTAGTTTCATCAACATGAATTTACATGTGATGAGTGCTATTAACTAAACTTTACTGAAGCTGATGGCAGGAACAAAACTTCCAAGAATAGTTCACTACCAGACAGTGCTCAACTACAACCCAAAGTCCAAACATCACAGCAGTCAAAATCCAGTCTCCTTATACCTTCTCACACCTTTTCCCCACAAGTAAGCTCTTATTATTGCGCTGGAGGTGGACCCTTGGACCGAGGTGGAGGTTGGCACTACCCGTAGGAAGGGTCATATGGGTCCCCACCGTCGGTAGGCAGAGTGGGCTGAAGGACAGAGGCCGGCTGGTGCTTCACAAATACCAGCCCTTGTTCCCCGTAGGTTGAGCCTTTGGGTGCCGGGGCCAGCTGGACTTAGGTGGCCTCTGTCTGTTGTTGTCGATGGGAGGATCGAGGTCAGCCCAGAGGCAGCAACAGGGAGAAGTTACAGTCTGTACTGGATGAGGCGGAGTCCTGGAGACTTGGGCACCAATAGGAACAAAGTCAGACAGGGTGTGCAAGAGCAGGCCGAAGCCTGAGTTGGCCAAGTTCAGGACGTAGACTGTAGGAGCATCGTAGAGCAAGCTGGGTTCAGGGCTGGCGGCAAACTGGAAGAAGTGGCAAGCGTAGCTGAGGTCTGGACGAGGAGAGAGTCAAAAGCATAGTCAAGCAATGCAGAGGTGCGGAGCTGGAGAGAGGAAATGGAGTAGTCAGGCAATGCAGAGGTCCGGGGCTGGAGAGAGGCAATGGAGTAGTCAGGCAATGCAGAGGTCCAGGGCTGGAGAGAGGCAATGGAGTAGTCAGGCAATGCAGAGTCAAACTGTGAAGTCAATCTGAAGGAGAATTGAAGATCAGGAACACAGGAACGAGGAAACAGGAACGGAGTCAAGGAGAGTCAGGAACCAGGAACATGAGGAGGCAACGAGTGCTCGACTAGCGAGGGGACCTATTGCAAAGGCAAAGCTAGGGAGCGGAGCCCGGGCTTAAGTACCGGTGCTCCACTGATGTCTTCATCCGTGGCCGGGGCTCTATTCCCGCCACGGGCCCTACTTAAGTCACAGTATTTTCGCGCACGTGTGCCTAGGGAGGGGTGCGGCGCCGAGTAGTGGCATCTCTCTGCGGGCCACGCGGAGAGGCCCAACATGGAACAGTAGGAGCTATAGCAGAACCAGAGGTACCAGGATCTGTAGCTGAGCCAGAGGCACCAGGGGTGGCCCGAGGACAGGAGCCAGCAACCTACCGCCACCAGGGACGTGGGACCAGGACCTGGATTAGCTTGAAAGAGGTGAGGGGCTGGGCTGCAGGTCTGCTGCGGCCGGTGCACGTAACACTTATGGCGGGTACACCTTTGACCCTGGGCCCTCCCAGTACCTGGTGGATAGATGAATTTGTTTCCTTAAGGGGTTCTTGTTTCATTCTCTCACCCTTTGGTATCTCAGGCTGATTGTAGCTGAATCTGTCTTTGACTCTGGTGAACTTTCCCAGGCAGGATGTCTTTCCTCTGACACTCCCAGTACCCTTGTCCCCAGCTTCCAGAGAATCTCCTTCCTAGATTCCTTCTCCTCAATTTCTTTGAACCTTTTTTGTGGAGAGAAAGGCGCTAAGGGGCTACTCTGCCGTTTTTGGATACTTCGGATCTAAAAATTCTAACTCGTACCTTTGTTATTTCTAGGCTTGACTACTGTAATGCGTTATTACATGGTCTTTCTACAACTTAAATTCAATTGGCACAAAACACAGCTAGCTACTAACATCATTTTTCACAAATCTAAATAGCCCTCTGCTGATTAATTTACATTGGCTTCCAGAATCATTTTGTATCTTATTTAAAATTGGATGCCTTACTTTTAACGCTTTGAGGTGGGGCACTCCTTTTATCTTGCCTCTGCGATTTCTCCCTATCTTCATTCTCTTCACTTTCGGTCTTCACAACAAGAACTTTTAGTGCTATCTTCTATTCATAATATTCGTTTTGAGGGTATAAAAGCCCCTTTACCCACTGGCGCAAGGGGGAGAGAATATATGAAATTTGCTTTTCTTACCTATTTCCTCATCTTTGGAATTCTTTACCTCTTAATATTCACCTTGAGAAAGATTTTTTTTTAATTTAGGAAGGCACTAAAATCTTATTTGTTCATACAGGCTTTTTCACAATGGATTGTTTACTAAATCTGCCAGTATGCTTATTTGACATTTTCTTATTTGAATTTTATCTGTATTTAGTTATTTTTTATTGTATTTTTTTTTAGATTTGATTTGTAGTTTTTATAACTCATTTTCATTATTTTATCTATATATTGCTTTGTTAGATTTACCTATTTTATTTGTACATCACTTTGTTAGCTTTGCCTATTTTATTTGTACATTATTTAGTTTTACATTTATAATTAATTGTGATTAATCAAGTATTAATAAGCAAACAAACATCTGTGAAGGGATGGCTCCAAACACCAGCAGGACTCCAGTTTTTAGAATCCCTGCTTCTATTCTCTCCCCCTTGCGCCAGTGGGTACAGGGGCTTTTATACCCTCACAATGTCTCTTCCAGTGGGGAGTGGTGCTTCTTCTTGACACACTGGCATCACACAAAGGGCAAGGTCTAGTGAGACCACTGGGAGGGCACTCAGACCAGCTGAAGCCTCCACATGCATGTTTGTAAGGGACAAGGATGCCTTTCTAGGGGCAGAAATAAGCACCCCTCCATACATTCATCTAGATGCATTTTTATTTAAAAAAAAAAAAAAAAAAAAGTGTTATCTGCACATATTTCAGTGGATCTTGAATTCTGAATATTGCCTGAGGTGAGGGTGTGGAACTTATATTCACTGCTACTTTACCTATCTGTGGTTTGAAATAGTTTGAGAGGAGAATGGATCATGGAGTAGTTTCAGATGAATATCATTGACTGAAACTGATGATTCATTCTAGATCTGATGTTACAGAAGCGTCAGGTATTATACTTAAGCAGGGAGGGCACATTTCAGGATGTTTATAAATGTGGATATATTCTTGGATATAAAAGCAGATTTAACACAAGTTTTATTCCTTCCAATTCCCAAAGGACAGCATTCTTTTAGCTCAATGTTAAGTGCAAAATAAACCCTGCTTGTAGTGTTTATTTTGCAATAACAATATAATAACAAATATGTAAACTCAACTTTGAGTTTAAAACTGCTCAGTTTAATATAAAAATATGGGAACATTTTTATATTTATCACTTTTTTTAGCTACTTTGCTTTACTGTGTGATTCATCCCTTTATAGGTCAGGACAAAGGAGTAGCTAGAGTGGGACTGGTCAAAACACTAGCAACTCGGTATATAACAGTACATGGGATGAAATCAATGGGGCTACATTTTAACTGCTCCCTTTGGGAGAAGGGTTGTGTGGAGATGGCATGAGCTGGGGTGACAGCTGCTCTTCTTGTAGTAGTTGTAATGACATTGAGTGCCTCCCTCCTGCGTTCTACCATTTTAATGAGCTTCTCCAGCCCCTGAGGACAAAGGAGTCTAGCATTGTATTTGGCTTTCATTCTTATTGCTTTTATATTAGAATGAGGCACTGCTTCTCCTGTTCAGTATTCCCCTGCTTTAAATGCTTTTACTGAGCAGATACAGCGAGAACACAACCAAAAAAGTGAGTAAGTGTGCATTTGCATAGGAGGCAAAGTCTGCAGGTAAAATCCCTTAAGTTGCTGATTCAAGGCAGCATGGATTCACCAGGGGGAAAGTCCTGTCAGACAAATCTAATTGATTGTTTGACTGGATGACTAAAGAATTGGATTCAGGAACAGTGTTCAAACTCGACGTGATTTACTTGGATTTCAGAAATGTTTTTGATAAGGTCCCATATAGGAGGCTTGTGAATAAAATAATAATAATAATAATAATAAAATAATAATAAAATAAAATAATTATGTCTGTTATAATGTTATATAAATTTCCATGTATAATGGTTTTATGGTTACTATGCAATAATAATAAGATCCCTGAGTTACACGAATACAACATATTAAGATCTTTGAGTTATATGGTTACAATGCTACGTGGTTACATGATTACATGATTATATGGTTATATGGTTCAATGATTCAATGTTATATGTTTATATGGTTACAATGTAAAAAATAATAAGATCCCATAATCTTATTAATCTCCTTATTGGCATGTAAACCAATGTGATATATCCCAATGAATGTCGGTATAAAAAAGCAAATAAATAAATAAAATGAGAAGTTTGGGAGTCAGCGCCAAGGTGGTAGAGTGGATTACAAACTGGTTGACTGATAGGAGACAGCAAGTAATGATAAATGGAACCTGCTCTGAAGAGAAAACATTGTTAAGTGAAGTGCCTCAAAGATTGCTTTTGGGACCCGTTCTGTTCCATATCTTTGTGAGTGATATTGTGGAAGGGATAGAAGGTAAAGTCTATGTATTTGTGGATAATACTAAGGTCTGCAATAGCGTGGACACATGAAGAAGTAAAGAAAATGAAAAGTGATTTAAGAAAGCCTGAAGAGTGATCAAAGATTTGGCAGCTTGGATTCAATGCCATGAAGTGCAGAGTCTTGCATCTGAGGTGTGGTAATCCAAAAGAGCTGTGTGTGATGGGAGGTGAAAGACTGATGTGCACAGACCAAGAGAGGGATCTTGGGGTAATAGCATCTGGCAATCTGAAGGCGGCAAAGCAATATGACAAGGCAATAGCTAAAGCCAGAAGAATGATGGGCTTCATAGAGAGAATAATAACCAGTAAAAAGGGGGTAATAAATGTCCTTGTATAGTTCCTTGGTGAGGCCTCACCTGGATTACTGTGTTCAGTTCTAGAGTGCTTATCTCAAAAAGAATAGAGACAGAATGGAGGAGGTCCACAGAAGGGCTACAAAAATGTTTCAGGGTCAGTACTGGAAGACTTATGAGGAGAGGCTGAAGGATCTAAATATGTATACTCTGGCAGAGAAGAGGTGCAGAAGAGATATGAAACAGATCATCAGATACCTGAAAGGTTTTAATGATGCACAAACTTCAAACCATTTCCGTTGGAAAGAAATCAGTAGAACTAGGGGTCACAAAATGAATCTCCAGGAGAGGCGATTCAGAACCAACACCAGACAATATTTCTTCATGGAGACCCTTGGAATGCCCTTCCAGAGGATGTGGATGCTTGGAATGCCCTTCCAGAGGAGGTGAAGACAAAAACAGTCAAAAGAATTCAAAGTGTCATGGGATAAACACTGAGGAATCCTAAAGGCTAGAGGATGGGAATGAAGAACAGGGTGCATGGGGGTAACTTGCTTGTGTGGCAGTTACTACCCTTAACCAATAATCCTTGATACATTTGATGTAACTGCAACATTGCTTTCCGCTTCAACAGCAAGGGGAAATAAGGAGTTGGAAAAGGGTAAACAGTGGAGTGCCTCAGGGATCTGTACTTGGACCGGTGCTTTTCAATATATATATAAATGATCTGGAAAGGAATACGACGAGTGAGGTTATCAAATCTGCAGATGATAAAAAATTATTCAGAGTAGTTAAATCACAAGCAGACTGTGATACATTACAGGAGGACCTTGCAAGACTGGAAGATTGGGCATCCAAATGGCAGATGAAATTTAATGTGGACAAGTGCAAGGTGTTGCATATAGGGAAAAATAACCCTTGCTGTAGTTACACAATGTTAGGTTCCATATTAGGAGCTACCAACCAGGAAAAAGATCTAGGCATCATAGTGGATAATACTTTAAAATCGTCGGCTCAGTGTGCTGCAGCAGTCAAAAAAGCAAATAGAATGTTAAGAATTATTAGGAAGGGAATGGTTAATAGAACGGAAAATATCATAATGCCTCTATATTGCTCCATGGTGAGACCGCACCTTGAATACTGTGTACAATTCTGGTCGCCGCATCTCAAAAAAGATATAGTTGCGATGGAGAAGGTACAGAGAAGGGCTACCAAAATGATAAAGGGGATGGAACAGCTCCCCTATGAGGAAAGGCTGAAGAGGTTAGGGCTGTTCAGCTTGGAGAAGAGACGGCTGAGGGGGGATATGATAGAGGTCTTTAAGATCATGAGAGGTCTTGAACGAGTAGATGTGACTCGGTTATTTACACTTTCGAATAATAGAAGGACTAGGGGGCATTCCATGAAGTTAGCAAGTAGCACATTTAAGACTAATTGGAGAAAATTCTTTTTCACTCAACGCACAATAAAGCTCTGGAATTTGTTGCCAGAGGATGTGGTTGGTGCAGTTAGTGTAGCTGGGTTCAAAAAAGGTTTGGATAAGTTCTTGGAGGAGAAGTCCATTAATGGCTATTAATCAATTTACTTAGGGAATAGCCACTGCTATTAATTGCATCAGTAACATGGGATCTTCTTAGTGTTTGGGTAATTGCCAGGTTTTGTGGCCTGGTTTTGGTCTCTGTTGGAAACAGAATGCTGGTCTTGATGGACCCTTGGTCTGACCCAGCATGGCAATTTCTTATGTTCTTATGTTAAGCAATGAGGGCCTCTATTTTTATAGACACTGATAAGCGCTGGGGGTAACTTGCACAGAGCAGCAATTACTACCCTTAACAGAAGCAAGGGATTACTACCCTTAACCAATAAGCCTTGATGCTTTTAATGCAACTACAACATCACTCTCTGCTTTAATGGTGGGGGTGGGTAGAAAAGAATTGGATTCAGACGACAACCAACACGAGCCCTGACTTTTATGGTCTAGAGTTCTGATACGCAGATATAAGTGAAAAAGCACAGTACTGCTTCTAAGGTCAATGCCATAAGCTAAACACTTCAGCACTGTCTGAATTTTCAAGAAGACTCATCAAATATCTGCAAAGATCGGCAGTTGCTACCCTTAAAAGAAACCTGGTTAACCTGCATGGCATGGCAGATACTACCATATGAAGCTTGCTGGGCATACTGATGGACCATTTGGTCCTTTCGTGACGTTACTTTTAGGTGCAGGCTGTGCACCAGTTTTAAAAGGGAAAGCAGGAGCATGCATTCCCTATGAAAACTTCCCTGAAAAAAGGACCTGTAGAGATTTGCACCTGCTGTCTCTGAGAGTACTTTTCCCCTTGGAAGTAATGCAATTGGATATGAAAATACATGCATGCTTTATTCCCCTCACCCTGTACATCCCACCTATATCTTATCTTCCTAAGGGGCCGATGCAATACAGTGCGCTCACACGAGCGCACTGTTTAACCCGCTGTCGGGCGCAGGTTAAATAGGCGCTAATCCATCCCCTAATGCGATAAACTCGGCAGACGGCTGGTTATGAAAACCGTTGCCGAGTTTACTGGCGTCGGTCTTCATAACCGGCAGCCGCCGCGGGGTCACGTTAGCTAGCGCGACCCCCTAATTTGCATATTGCATGGCGCATCCTAAGGCCCCTAAAAGCGCATGCCCTGTTCATCCCAATGCATTCCTTTAGCTGGGTAAGGGCTGGGCAATTCTCAGACTGCCAGAATATCCACATAAAAGGCTTCAGAAATTGCCCATGGGAGCAGGTGGAAAGCAGTAGTCCTACCTCTTATCTGCAATGGAGTGCTTTCTCCTCTGCCGGCTTTAGTAGGAAGTCTGACCACGCAGGCCTGGTCCTGTGAGACTACAGAGTCCTGCTTGGCTCGATCGGCAGATGAGAAGCACTGCTTTACTCCTACATGCAGGAGGAAGGTGAGGCAGGATGTAGCAGCAGTTCTGCATCTGCCCCCTGGATGTTTTGGCGGATGGTGCCTCACTTTCCTCCTGTTGTCCAGTGCTAGGCCTGTTCATGCAAGCTCTTCTCTTGTGATTCCTGCCCCAGAGTACAGAATGCATCCAAAGTGTACAGAGACCCGGCAGAGCAGCTCAGTGTAGAACTGAAGTCGGAAGGTAAGGCACACAGGCTCACTCTCTAGCTCCATTCCAGAGGCTGGAGCAGCTGAAATACAAGCAGGTGCAGTGCAGCAATGTGTGAAGGTGGCAGCTGCGATTCAGGGCTCAGGCCCCATGTGCCCATAACTAATGACGCCACTGAATATTTATAATCATAAAACGTATAGTCTCAGATGCATGCCTGCTGGGGTAAAGGGCACCAGTGTAGGAGGAGAAACTTAATTTTCTGTGTATAAGGTGAATGTGATTTTATATTTGTTATATTCTTATAAATAAACTGAAGTATTAATAACTGAGTAGCTGTTTGTTTTCCTTTTATTTGTAGCTTTAATTTATACAGTGTGCCTAGTGGCTTGTTTTTTTGCCAATTTATGAATGGAAAGTATACTAAAATGAAAATGAATGATATGTATTCCCTAGTACCTTCTGTGGTTGGATGAATTTAAATGTGTTTAATTTGCTGTTCCCTCTCAGCAGTGCTGCAGCTGAGGTCTAGTTGATTTCCTTGTAATAGTGAACAGCAGTCTGCAGGGAGGAGGCCTCTCATCTCCATATCTGTTCACTAAGGGTTTTAGAGCCCCCCTAACCACATTAATTCTAATTCAAATCACTTGTAATTGCTGAATGGACCATAGCCAGGGTTAGAGCAAAATGTTTGCAGCATCGTAATTACAGGCTCATTTAATCAACCTCCTTTTATGTAAAGCTAAAAGGGGAAGCTCACTTTCCAAAAGTTCTATGCATATGTTAAGTTACGAAAGCTAGGAAATGCAATGAATTCACATTTGTAGACTACAGTAGAGTGTTTCAGTGATCCTGTGCAGGTTATATAACGTCAGGATTTGAATCTGTAAAAAGTTTAGCTCTCTTTTATTTTATTTTCAAGAGTCCATTGGTTGCCAAGTGCACTAGGGTTGCTGACTGGCTCCATTTTTTTAGGGCAGTCTATCCAGCCCTGCCTTTACCACAGTGTATGCAGGGATTTGTAGTTCTCATTTCTCTTAAAGAAATCAGAGCTATAAGTCCCTGCATGCAATAGGTAAAACCAGAACTGGTTCAACCTGTCCTTATAAAAAAATAAAACACAAAAAAACCCCATAGCCAGCTCAAGTGACCCAAGTCCAAATTACTTGCTGGACATAGTCCAAGATAGGAAACAATCTTTTCAGAAGTTCATTTCCAAGCAATAAATCTTCCCCTGAACTCTGGGTGATTGTTACTGGATGTTTCAGTATCATTTTTCCTATTTGAATGGTGAGCCACACTTCCTCAAGATTTTAATGGATTGTCCCCCATAACTTGCTAGGGACTGGTCACAGGGAGATCCCTGCTAGTAGCCTTCATCTCTACAGAAGCTTCAGTCTCTGAAAAAGGCTGTGGGCAGGGGCAGATTGGCCTATCGGGGGATCGGGACCGGTCGCTCTAGTCACGAGGTCTGCCGGAGCCGCGCTCGGCAGGCCACTGGTATCGCCAGGGCCGGCCGGGGCGGCAAATCCCCGGGCCGGTCATCAGCGGGAATCCGCCCCTGTGGGTAATCAGTGTGATTTCCGAAGCTGAGTCCACAAGGGCCTCACAGGGAAACACACCCCGCAGTTTAATGGCAGTAGTGTATCTCTGTCCCATAGATGTAAGTTTATCAAAAAAATATTTGTGCTTCAGCACAGAGTCAGAAGTTGGGGAAGTGATTTCACTCAGGTGTTTCAATTAGGGCTGCTGATGCAGTCAGTTCAGGTTTACCACACATGAGAGAATCCTGTACACTGGAAGTGGATACCTGTGAACAAGATAAAAAGTCAGTTACTCTTTCTTCATCTTCAAGAGGTGAAGGGGATCTGGACCTTCCTCCCTAAGAAGTGCTGAGCTGCTTATGGTCTTAGTCAGTTTGGTGCACCTTAGTGAGGCAGATCAAGCAGCAATCTTTGCTTTTAAAATATGGATGGCAGCTTGAATTTCTCCGAGCTCATCCTCTAGCTTTTATTTTTCTGTTTAAACCACTGGATTTCTGGCTTGGCATCTGAATAATTCAATGCTTCTGCTGGTTCATTAATACTCGGCTTATTCTATAATCAGAGGAGTTAAAATTTGTCTCTGAATGCAAGTAAGAACTATACACAGCATTGACAATTTGTTTTTGCACTGAACATAAGAAATTGCCATGCTGGGTCAGACCAAGAGTCCATCAAGCCCAGCATCCTGTTTCCAACAGAGGCCAAAACCAGGCCACAAGAACCTGGCAAGTACCCAAACACCAAGAAGATCTCATGCTACTGATGCAATTAATAGCAGTGGCTATTCCCTAAGTAAACTTGATGAATAGCAGTTAGTGGGCTTCTCCTCCAAGAACTTATCTAAACCTTTTTTGAATCCAGCTACACTAACTGCACTAATCACATCCTCTGGCAACAAATTCCAGAGCTTAATTGTGCTCCTTGTTCCACGCGAAGGTCACCAGAGGCAGGCAGAGCTCCGGAATCTCAATGCGTGGATGAGACAATGGTGCAAGGAAGAGGGTTTCAGTTTTGTAAGGAACTGGGGAAACTTTTGGGGAAGGGGGAAATTTTTCCAAAGGGATGGGCTCCACCTTAACCAGGGTGGAACCAGGCTGCTGGCACTAACCTTTAAAAAAGGAGATAGAGCAGCTTTTAAACTAGAACAAAGGGGAAAGCCAACAGGCGCTCAGCAGTGCATGGCTTGGAGGGAGGTAACTTCAAAAGATACTAATGATGCATTAGAATTAGGGCATCCAGACAGTGAGGTTCCAATAATTAGAAAAGTAGTCCAAGTGTCTGTAATTAAAAACTCACCTGAGCTAAAAGATTCCAATTTATCCCTATCATTTAAAAAGCAGAATGAAAATACAAACAAAAAACACACTTTGAAATGTTTGTATGCTAATGCCAGAAGTCTAAGAAGTAAGATGGGAGAATTAGAATATATAGCAGTGATTGATTACATAGACTAAGGGCCAGATTTTCAAAGCCCTACGGATTTACAGATTTTCAAAGCCCTACGGATTTACAGATTTTCAAAGCCCTATGGATTTACGTGCATAGGTGGGGTTACGTGTGCTGGGCCTATTTTACAAAGGCCCAGCAACGCACGTAAAGCCCCAGGACGCGTCTAAGTCCCGGGGTTTCGAAAAAGGGGCAAGGAGGGGGCGGGGCGGGGCCAGAGGCCTCTGGCACAGTAGCCATTTGCCGCTGTGTCGAAGGATCACGTGCCAGCAGGATGCCGTAGGCGCAAGAAGTAAGATAAAGGTCAAGGTGGGGGTTAGGATAGGGCTAGGGGGTGGGAGGGCTAGGGGAAGGGGAAGGGAGGATAGGTTAGGGGGTTAGGAAGTTCCCTCCCAGGCCGCTCCGAAATTGGAGCAGTCTGGGAGGGAATGGGTGAAGGCAGCGAGCTTCGACACGCACAGGGTGCACCCCTTGCGTGTGCTGACCCCCAATTTTATAACATGCGCACCAGGTAGCGTGCACACATGGACGCCCGCGTGTAGCTTTTAAAATTTACCCCTAATTGGCATCTCAGAGATATGGTGGAAGGAGGATAACCAATGGGAGGTTGCTATACCGGGGTACAAATTATATCGCAATGACAGAGAGAAGCATCTGGGAGGTGGTGTGGTGCTTTATGTCCGGGATGGCATAGAGTCCAACAGGATAAACCTACCACATGAGACTAAATGCACAATCGTATCTTTATGAGTGCAAATCCCTTGTGTGTTGGGGAAGAGTATAGTGATAGGAGTATATTACCATCCACCTGGCCAAGATGTTGAGATCGACAGCGAAATTCTAAGAGAAATTAGGGAAGCTAACCAAATTGGTAGTGCAGTAATAATGGGAGTTTTCAATTATTTATTTATTTTATTTGTTTTTGTATAACGACATTTGATCGAGATATCACATCGGTTCACATAACAACTGAACAGTAAATAAGACAGGAGCTGCTTATTTTTACAGTATAACTTAGAACATTTAACAGGACACTAACTATATTACAAGCGCTAATGTGAGGATGGTGGTAAACATATAGAAAACATGGCTTAGGAATGGTTTTGTTTCCAATACAGCTTAGAACTGTTTTACATTATATAATTACCCCAATATTGACTGGGTAAATGCAATATCAGGACATGCTAGAGAGATGAAGTTCTGCTATCACTGCTAGAACCTCTTCCTCCCAAACCATAGCACTCAGATGCGCCCTGGCCTCCTCAGGCAAACAGGGAAGAGATAAGTCATTAAGGTAGGCTATTATGTCTTCCTCTCTAATAGTGGTATCTGCTGAATCAGCTCAGCATAAAATTGGGCAAACCTATTAGAGATTTGTGTACTGTAATAGATAAAATTAAGAACAGGGAGGAGTCTTTTTAAGAATCTGATTAAGCAATTGTTGCTCCTTTAGACATCTAGCCAATAATCGGCTAGCCTTGTTGCCAAATTCAAAACATTTCTGCTTCGTTCGTCCAAATTATAGGCTACTTCAGCAACATCTAAAGCTTTTAATTCTTGATGAATGGCTTCAAGTAAAGAGAGGTCAGTATTGTCTCCACATCTCTTACACTTAATCTCCAGTTTCCCAAGCTGGGCCAAGAGCTGCACTCTGATTTTACCCTTCTCCTTCTGTAAAAACATAGCCCTATATATCAGCTTGCCCCTAATCATTACCTTTAGCCCTTCCCAGAGTACTACAGGATTAACATCCTCCATCTCATTAATCTTTAGATAATCAGCTATGGCTTCAAGAAGTTCGGTAGTAAAGGATTTATTTGCAAACAAATCTTTGTTGAGCCACCTAAACGTCCTTCTAGGCAATTCTCTATCCACCCTCAGTCCTAGGGACACCGGAGCACGATCAGACCAAGTTATATTGCCAATAGATGACTGTTTAATCCTCCCCAATAGCCCCTTATCCAATAAAAAAAAAGTCTATTCTGGAGTATGACTTGTGAGATCTTCTCTAAGTGCCCCTTTAACCCCTAGATCATCTAACGGTCCAACTGACTCCCTCACAGGTTTTCTGCTTCGGATATATTTAAAAAAGTTTTTACTGTGAGTTTTTGCCTCTACAGCCAACTTCTTTTCAAATTCTCTCTTAGCCTGTCTTATCAATGTCTGTTCTCTTCTGTTCTCTTCTGTTCTCTTCTTTGGAGTATGCTCCATCTGCAAACTGTGTTCGCTATAGACCTCATGTGCTTGTTGTACTGAGGTCTTTACCTCAGTACAACAAGCTGATGTGCTGTGTGTCGATTTTTGTGTTAGAGCCGGCCTTTGCATCAGAAAAGTGCTCTGCTTCAACTTCTGCGCCGTAGGTGTATCATAGGTCGACTTCTGTGCTTTAGGTGCGCCGTGCGATGACCTGTGTATCTTAGGTGCTCTGTGCGACGACTGTTGCTCCGTAGGTGCGCCGTGCACCGACTTTTGCGCCATAGATGCGCCGTGCACCATCCTTTGCGCCATAGATGCGCCATGCACCGACCTTTGCGCCGTGGCTGCCCCGTGTGCCACCTTCTGAGCTGTGGGTACAGCTTGCGCCGGCTATACTTCATGCACCGATTCATGCTTCTTAGATGTGATCAGTTTCAACAACGCACCGTGCTGCGATACATGCATTCGAGACGTGCCGTGCGTCGCTCCGTGAGATTTTTTAATCGGCAGTTGAGCTGTCGATATATCCCCGGCTTCTATAGATAGTACCCTTGCCAGAGCCCTGGCTTCTTTGAAGGGCTATAAGGGTGTGCAAGACCCTGGCCCGGTACTAATCGGAAGTCGATTTTCTGATGGGCCCAAAGACGAAACCCGTTTTGAATGGGCCTTACCCTTCTTCGCCGGTCCCAGCGAAGAGTGTACGGACGATGGTGGGGCCGCATTTTCTGTCCGTAGATGATCCATTTTTGCTGCCCGGTGTCGTTGGGCCCATGGTGACATTCTTCCGCAGTCATGGCACGACGCTTGGTCGTGATCCGGGCCTAAGATAGCAATAATTATGTCCATCTGTTATGGACACAATTTTTTCACATTGACAATATTTAAACCCAGAAGGCTTCGGAGCCATCTGGGAAAAAATTTTGAAGAAAAACTGCGAAGAAATTCGGCGAAAAAATTTCCTGTCAGGAAAAAAGTGAAGAGGAAACTAACCACGCATGCGATTGGCTCGCGGAAAAAAAAGAAACTGAAGAGGTAAGGGAATCGCGTGGGAACACGACCGCGCAGCCGCACAGAGTCAAAAACCTCTGTGCTTAACTGAGGAAACTCCGCCTACTCGGGATCGCGACGCTCTCCAATACAGCATGGATAATTCAGCCCTGCTATCAATGGGAAACCTTAACATAGTGATGGTTTTCTAGGGAAGAGAATAATGGGCAAGTTTGCAAAGGCTCAGGGTATATGTAAGTGCCAAAACCAGGTGGGCCAGCAGGTTCACTTTAATAGTCAATCTCACGCTCATGTCCAGAGAAGATGAAGACAGGGCAGAGACAGATAGAAATGTCAGAGCTCGGTCCAGGAAGGAAGTCCAGAAGAAATTTTTTTAAAAGGGTGCATAGAAGGGCAACTAAAAGGATGAAGGGAACAGAACAGCTTCCTTATGAAGAAAGACTAAATAGGTTACGAATATTAAGCCTGGAGAAGAGAAGTTTGATACGATAGAGGTTTATAAAATTATATGTGGAGTGGAATAAGTTAATAGGGAATTTATGTATTTAGTACATTTCTATTCAACCTATTCAAATAAACTTTACAAGGCAGATTCCAAAATTTGATAGATAGCATCAGTGTAAACATACAACATAGGCGATATAATAAAATGATAAAATTAATATAATGGTGATTTATCTTTTCAAATAGTATGAGGACTAGGGTGCACTTCATGAAATTAACTGATATGAATCAGATTTACTTTCCTCTAACAGGTGCTCTCCGAGGATAGCAGGATGTCGGCCTCATACATGGGTGACATCATTGGAAGGAGCCCAGCATGGAAAACTTAAGTCAAAGTTTCTAGAACTTTGATTGAGATTCATTGAGCATGCTCATGCTTGATATATATCATGTGTCCACATGAAGAAAACTCATGTAGTGGAAATCCAACTCCGTGGAGAGGCAGGCGGGTTTCATGAGGACTGACATTCTGCTGTCCTTGGAGTATACCTGTTACTAGTAAACAACTCTACTTTCTCCAAGGACAAACAGTATGGCAGTCCTCATACATGGGTGAATCCCTAGCTACTGGCTGCCCTCCCAACATAAAAGGGGACTAACAAAACACCAAAATAAGTGCCAACAGGCATAACAACAACTAATTTTGTTGGTAACAGGAAGGGGTTAGCCTGAACAAAAATGGGCCCTAAGCAGGAATAGAGTTGTGTTCTAATCCTCAAACAAATTCCAAAAGACAGATTGGCCAAACCTGCTGTCATGTTGGACATCCCTATCCAAACAATAATGCAATGTGAATGTTTGGAGAGATCTCTACATCGCAGCTAAGCAGATCTCCTCCAAGGGAACTATTCACAAGTGGGCCACCAATGGCACCATGGCTTGAACAGAGTGAGCCTTGACATGGTCCCCAAGATGCAATCTCACTTGGGCATAACAGAAGCAGATGCAGTCTGCCAATCAACTGGCAACATCTGCTTGGCAACAGCGATGCTCAACTTATTCCTATTAAAATAAACAAAAAGTTGGGTGGACTGTCTATGGGCTTTTGTCTGCTCCAGATAGAAGGGTAAGGCTCTTTTGCAGTCCAAACTGTGCAGGGCCTGTTTACCTTGGTGCAAATGGGGTCTGGGAAAAAACGTTGGCAGGACGATGGACTGGTTAAGATGAAAGTCCAACACCACCTTAGGCAGGAACTTAGGGTGCGTATGTAGGACCACCATGAAAAAAATTAGTGTAAGGTGGATAAGTCACTAAGGCCTGGAGCTCTCTGACCCTGCATGCTGAAGTGACCACCATTAGGTCAGGTACTTCAGGTCATAGGAGCACAGCAGCTCAAAGGGAGCTTTCATTAGCTGAGCTAACACCACATTGAGGTCTTAAGATACAGTGGAAGCCTTAGGGGAGGCTTCAATTGAAGCAATCCCCACATGAAACATCAACTATGAGCTGTATAGAGATGGGCATACCATCTACACCATGGTGATAGAGTTCATCTAGGTGCGATTGGCACCTAACGGAGTTGGTCTTCAAACCAGCTTCCAATAGGTATAGAAGGTAATCAAGCAGTTTTTGTTGGGAGCAAAAGAAAGGATCTAGGGCCTTTCGCTCACACCACACTGAAAAATCTCCTCCACTTCAGTCCATAAGACTTTTTAGTGGAAGGCTTTCTGGAAGCCACTAGGACCTGAAACACATACTCTGAGAGATCGAGTGGTAGCCTTCACTGAGGAAGATATAAGAGATATACCCATGCCAGGCCCAGAAATGATATTCAAAGCTGATGATTCAGAGGAACTGAAACAAATCTCAGCATGCCTAGAAGATATAATAGGAAAATTAGTAAACTAGAGAGTAGCAAATCACCTGGACCAGATGGTATACATCCCAGAGTGCTGAAAGAACTGAAAAATGAAATTGGACCTGCTATTGGTAATTTGTAAACTATTATTAAAATTGTTTATGATACCTGAAGACAGGAGGGTTGCCAATGTAACGCCAATTTTTAAAAAGGGATCTAATGTGATCCAGGAAACTAGAGACCAGTGAATCTGACCAGGCAAAATGATTGAAACTATCATAAAGAATAAAATTACTGAACATATAGATAGGCATCGTTTAATGGGTCAAAGCCAACATGGATTAGGCCAAGGGAAGAATGGCTTCCCCAATCTACTACATTTTTTGAGGACATAAATAAATATGTGGATAAAGGTGAACCAGTTGATACTGTGTATCTGAATTTCCAGAAAGAATTTGACAAAGTCCCATATGAGAAACTTCTTAGGAAATTAAAAAATCATGGGATATGGGACAGCATCCTATTGTGAATTGCCAATAGATTAAAAGATAGAAAAGAGAGAGTAGGGCTAGATGGTACATTTTCTCAATGGAGAAAGGTGAACAGTGGAGTGCTCCAGGGATCTGTTCTGGGACCATTCCTTTTTAACAATTCATTTTTAAATGGGAATATCGAGTGAGGTGATCAAATTTTCCAATGATACAAAATTATTCAAAGTTGTTAAATCACAAGAGGATTGCAAGAAATTGCAAGAGGACATTGTAAAACTGTGAGACTGGGCATGCAAATGCAAATGAAATTTAATGTGGACAAGTGCAAAGTGACATACTTAGGGAAGAGTAACCCTTATAGCTACATAATGCAAGGTTCCATATTAGGAATCACCATTCAGGAAAAGAATCTAAGTGTCATCCTTGATAACGTTGAAATCTTCTGTTCAGTGTACAGCAGCAGCTAAGAAAGCAAATAGATTGCTAGGAATTATTAGTAATGCCTAGCATTGCTCCATGGTGCGACCTCATCTAAGTATTGTGTGCAGTACTATTTATTTATTTATTTATTTATAGATTTTTCTATACCGGGGTACGTAAATAACATCACCTCGGTTTACATTCAAACAGTAATTCAGCATTGCGCTTTACAATATAACAAGGTAACTAAACGAAAAACAATACAGTATATAACTTTATATTAATAGAATATCAGCAATATATGAGAGATTGTGGCAGTTAGGAAGAGTAGTTGAGGATTCAGATCATTGATAGTAGGCTTTTTTAAATAGCCAGGTTTTGAGGTTTTGTTTAAATTTTTTGTGACAGAGTTCCTGGCATAATTCAGAGGGCATGGTGTTCCATATTGTTGATCCAGCAATGATGAAAGATCGTTCTTTTGTACTAGAGAGTTTAGTCAGATTGGGTGCTGGGATATTTAGTTTGGCTAAATTCTGGAATCTCGTTGGGCGGGAAGACGTTTTGAATTGTAGTTGATCTGTAAACCAGAGCATTTCTCTGTTTTGAATGGCTTTGTGTATCAGCGACATAGATTTATAAATTATCCTGTAAGCCACAGGTAGCCAGTGCAAAGACTGAAGAGCTGGAGTGATGTGATCATGGCGGCTTGTGTCGGTGATAATGCGGGCAGCTGCATTTTGCAGCATTTGCAAAGGTTGAATGGTGGCTTTGGGTAGACCCAGTAACAGAGCATTGCAGTAATCAATCTTTGATAAAATAGTTGCTTGTAAAACTGTGCGGAAATCATATTGGTATAATAGAGATTTAATCCGTTTAAGCGTAAATAGCTTAAAGAAACCATTTTTTACCGTATCCGCGATGAATGTTTTAAACGTGAGATTGCTGTCAATGATGATACCAAGGCTGCGTACTTGTTGTGAAATAGTGGAGTTGTTTTGAGCAATATCAGAGTTGATCAGTATTGTATTTTTTGGAGGTGAAATTATGATAAGTTCAGTTTTATTGGTATTTATAGCCAATTGGTTGTCTGTGAGGATTGTTTTAATTTCTAATAAAGCTACCTTCCAGGTACTCAGTGCATTTGTGATTGTGCTGGTTATAGGTATGAGTATTTGAACATCATCTGCGTAGATGAAGTGTTGAAGACCCAATTTAGAGAGTAGCCGGCATAGCGGTGTAAGGTAAACATTGAACAATGTGGAGGAGAGAGAAGATCCTTGGGGGACTCCTTGAGAGAGGTTTCTTGGCTTGGATTCACTTCGTCCACATCTAACGCTGTATATTCTATTGCTCAGGAATGACTGAAACCATAGTAAAGCCGATCCCGAGATACCTATTTCAGATAGACGGGTAATAAGAGTGTTGTGGTTTACCGTGTCGAAAGCAACTGATATATCAAGAAGGGCGATGAGGTATGATTTGCCAGCATCTAAAGCTTTTAGTAGCACCTCAGAAAGTGATATCAAAAGTGTTTCCATGCTGTGGTACTTTCTGAACCCATATTGAGATGGAAAGAGCATTTGATGATCATCTAAATAATCAGTTAGTTGTTTGTTGATGACTCTTTCCATAATCTTTGAGAGGAAGGGAAGGTTTGATACTGGACGAAAGTTTGCTGGATCAGATGAATCTAGGTTAGATTTTTTTATCATTGGAGTAATGATAGCATGTTTAAGTATAGAAGGAACTATGCCTGTGGTGATGGATTTGTTAAGAATCTTTGCAATAGGTTTTGCTATTGTAGAACGTATTGTAAGAAGAGTCTTAGTAGGTAATATGTCAGTGGGGTGGAAAGCTGGTTTCATTTTCTTTAGAATTGACTCAACTTCAATACCAGTAGTAATCTCAAGATTAGATAGCTTTGTTTCAAATTTATCTTGAGTGGCTGATGTAGCTTGGTTGGTGTGTAAAGGAGCAGGAAATGAATTAAATCGCGTTAAAATAGAATGTATTTTGTTATAAAAGAATGTAGCTAGTTCCTCACATTTTGAATCATCATTGTTGTTTAGATTGTTGTGAGTTGGAGCAGTAACAAGGCTTTTGACATATTGGAAAAGTGCTTGAGGGTTGAATTGATATTGATGAATTCTGGAAGCATAAAATCTTTTTTGTTTTGTCGGTGGCTTGGCGATATTTGTGTAGTAATGATTTGAATTTTAATAAAGTCATGGAATTTTGGTTTCTGCGCCATTCTTTTTCTGTCTTACGTAGCTCCGTTTTCATAGCTTTAAGTTCGGGAGTATACCAAGGTTTTTTCCTTATTATTTTTTCGGAATTGATTTCCTTGGATTGAATAGGACAGAGTTTCTCTGCTATGTTACTAGTAATTTTAAACCAAGAAGAGGTAGCTGTTTCAGCGTCTGTGAGATCTAAATTTTTGAGATCTTCTGATATCATATTATAAATTTCATCTGTTTGACCTTGTTTTCGGAAGTAGATGGTTTTTTTGCTGTGAACATTAGATGGTAATTGTTTTATTGTACAGCAGGTGTCAATCCGAAAGTGGTCCGACCAAGGAATGGGAGTGCAGAGGGGAGGTTTTGTATCAATATGGGAGTTAGTAAACATGACATCAAGGGTATGACCAGCTTTATGAGTCGGGTTAGTCACAGCTTGTTGAAAGCCTAGAGCATTAAGAGAGGTCAGTAAAGTTTCACAGGCTGGGGTTAGAGGGATGCGATCAAGTGTAGGTTCAAATCCCCCAGAATAATTGTTGGGAGGTGAATATCAAGGTTTTTGATAATAAATTCAGTTAGTAGAGATGGGTTATTCTCAAGTATGCTGGGGGGGGGGGGAGTAGATCAGGCAAATTTGAAGATCCTTAGATTTGAAAAGGCCAGTCTCCATTTTGGAGGAAGGGGAAGTAGTTTGAACTGTAAGGTTAAATTTCTTTTTGGCAGCCAGGAGAATACCTCCACCTTTCTTTTTGATCCTTGGAATGGAGAAAACATTGTAAGTGTCAGTGGGAAGTTGATTTATTATGGCTGTGTCAGTGTCTTTTAGCCATGATTCAGTGATCGCACATATGTCTGGCTTTTCATCTGTGAGGATATTGTTTAGTAGGGTGATCTTTTTTAGAAGAGATTGTGTATTTAATAGAAGGATGGAGAAAGTTATTAGACCTAACATTTGAGTGATAGGTGCTACCATAATAGGTGTTAATGTTCTGGTTAATGAAGAGTGTTGGAGAAATCTAGCCGGTTTATAATTCACGTTGAAGTGTTTTATAGTGGGAATGTGGCGAGATAACATTTCTGATTGGTGCATTATTTAATGGTACTGAGTGAATAGGCGAGAAGTAGGGACAAGCTCTTTTATTGCTGTAGGTCCAGAGATTGAAAGACTTTAGACGAGCAGGAAGTCTTTGGTAGCAGCGTGGTCAGATAAGGAAAGCCACTGAAGAAAGGAGGAGAAGAAAAATAGTAGTCCTGAAGTTAGTCAGTAGGTTAGGGATTTGGGTCAAAGTGAAGCTTGCTGGAGTGTGTCTGTGGTTGAGAGAGGTCCGAGAGAAGCTTGCTGGAGTGTGTCTGTGGATGAAAGAGGTCCGAGTGAAGCTTGCTGGAGTGTGTCTGTGGTTGAGAGAGGTCAGAGAGAAGCTTGCTGGAGTGTGTCTGTGGATGAAAGAGGTCCGAGTGAAGCTTGCTGGAGTGTGTCTGTGGTTGAGAGAGGTCCGAGAGAAGCTTGCTGGAGTGTGTCTGTGGATGAAAGAGGTCCGAGTGAAGCTTGCTGGAGTGTGTCTATAGTTGAGAGGGTACCGAGTGACTGAGGAGGTGATATAACTGTGAAATTAGAGTTATGAGCCAAAAAAAAAAAGGATTTTTTTTCCTTTCCCTTTCCTCTCTTCCTTCCTTCCTTTAGTATATTTTGTTTAAATTCTTCACAAACTCAGTGGCTGCACGAAGGGGCGCACAAAGGGGCCAGCCCCTTTGTTGTGCTCCTTTGGCGCGCGACGCAGGCGCGCGGCACCAGCAGTTCAGGCAATTTAAGTAAAAATTCAGAGATTCAAATCTCCCTCTCTGCTTTTAATTGGCTACTAGTCACCACATCTAAAAAAAGATATAGCAGAATTAGAAAAGGTACAGAGAAAGGTAATCAAAATGATATAGATGCTGTGTTTAAAAAAAGGTTTAGTCAAGATACTGGAGAAAAGGTCCATAAACCATTATTAAGGTGGAGTTGCAGAAATCCACTTCTTATCCCTGGGATAAGCAGCTTAGAATCTATCTACCCTTTGGAATCCTGCCAGGAACTTGTAACCTAGATTGGCCGCTGTTGGAAACAGGATACTGGGCTTGATGAACTTTTGGTCTGACCCAGTATAGGAAATCTTATATTCTTATGTCCTTATGCAAGCTCAAGGTGGGTTATGATGACTCCTGGAGATATCCATCAAGGCAGCTGGGAGAAGTATGCATATGAACTGCAACCTCCCCTGCACCCCAGTATTCTGGTGCTAGGATTTTTTTTTTTTTTAGATTTTTTTATATTCTGCTTTTCAGCACTTCAAAGTGGATTACATTCAGGTATTGTGGGGAGCTTACAATCTAACCCCTAGGTTCATCAAAATGTGTTATTAACGCATTAATAACAAGGGGCATGTTAGGAACATTTTAGACTTACTGCAACATCTAGAGAAAGAGACTGAAACTATCTACAAGGCCCTCATAGTAATGAAGTATTTATATCTCTATAGGAGGGCCATCTAATAGGTTGAGGTGAGGTGTTGGTGGTGGTTTAGGGGCCAGTTTCGCATGTAGAGTGAGATACGCGAACAGCACAGTTCACCTTGGTAAAGATTTGACATCATTTGGTGAGAGGAAAGTCTTCGAAAGATTAAATTTCTACTATGTTCTCTCACCCTAGCTTGAGTTGTATTGTGCTGTTCGCACATCTCACTCTACATGCGAAACTGGCCCCTAAACCCTAAACCACCACCAACACCTCACCTTGACCTATTAGATGACCCTCCTATAGGGATATAAATAGGTGCACACTGTGAGACCCTCCCTAGAGGTTCTCTCTCTCTCTCTCCCCCCAGCCCAGAAATGGCCAAAATGCAATTCTAAAAATTTATCACAAATTGCATTATGGCCATTTCAGGCATATCACTCAGCCTAACGACAGGAAAAAAAGGTGTAGTTATTTCCGGCATTAAAGCTGTGCAATATTGTCCTGCCCATACTCCTCCCTGATCCCGCCCCTCCAAAAAATTTGCATTCACGCCATGCATTATTGTTCTTAACGCATGCATTATGTTGTGATCACCATAATGCGTTTTGATGAAATACCCTATAAGTTTGTACCTGAGGCAATGGAGGGTAAAATGACTTGCCCAAGGTCACAAGAAGCAACATTGGGACTTGAGCGCTGGTCTCCTCAGATCATAACCCACTGCTCTAAACCACTTGGCTATTCCTCTACTACTTACAGTAGGATCTATTGTAGGAACAGATGAATGCCCAGAGACAGTAAAATCATTTTTCCTGCTAATGAGGTTAATTGGTAGTAGGTAAGAAGAAAAATATGTATATCAGGAGAGTAATTTTCCAAGAGCTTTCCGCAGATGAAGTAGTTCCTTAATCAACAGAAATGTCAATTTAGAAAATTATGCAACTGATATGCATATAAGGTTATGTGCATACACACTATATGTGCATACTTTCACATGCATGGGGGACACTCCAGGGTATGGAGTCTAAACAGGGTTGGGACTTTTATACATACTTTTTAGTTTTAAAATTATGCACATACATTATTTCTGCAAAATGACATGCACCAACTAGCAGATGTATTTGTGTGTGTCTGTAGTTTTGCCAGGATAATTTTAAAGCAGATTTATGTTCATATATCCGCTTTGAAAATTTGTATAACTTATGTACATATTTGCCAGCTAACTTATGCACAGTCTTACAAAATTACCTCCATAAAAATCAAATTGTGCTTAAATATTATTATGATCTGTGCCTTCCTCAGACATTGAGTAGCTATTTAAGTCAGGAATTTTGAACTGTGCAAAGTAGGATTGAATATTACATGTATGCCCTTATGTGGTTAACTTGCAATTGCATTCCTGGGTCCATGATTGATCTGGCAGGAGCCCCCTCAGGTGAGTTCCATCAGTTGTTGGATACTTGGCACCTGGTACTTCTACCCGGGGAAGAAGGTGTTAGTGGGTAGGTATTTCCTTCCTTTCATATCTGGAAAACACAAAAAACAAATGAGTACATACAAGCTTTATTAAAATACATGACTATAAAAGATATCAAACTGCACATTTAACTACTTAGGAGTATTAGTTTCCACAATATATCACCATATAGAAAAGAAAGAACCTCTTGTGTTCCCTTTGATCCAATACAATTACCCTCCCCATTATTCCCTTCTCACCATAACTCAAAGCTCACCCATGTGAAGAACTTGGCTGGTGAGTACTGCCATTATGGAGGGGGGATCCTATTGCATTCACTGCTGTTGACATCACCTCAGCTCCATCTCTGCTCTGATGTTGGGTCCATGCCATCTTGGAGGACCAACTCCGCCTCCCACTCTGCTGCAGGGTCCATACCCTCTTGAAAACCCAACTCAACCTCCTGATAAGTCACTGGGATCCACACCCTCCTGGGTGACTCAACTCTACTTTCCAATCAGCCACTGGGGTCTGCCTCCTTCTGGAACCTAACACCTCCTCCCCATTAACCTCTGAGATCAACATCCTTGTGGACACTCATCACCCCCTCTGCAAAGCCCACATCCTGAGGCTTCTTTCTTCCTCATTGGGAAGAGCTTCTGTGTTTATAGCTTCTGTTGTTTATATAGATTCTGTTAGCAGGACAATATTGCACAGCTTTAACGCCGGAAATAACTACACCTTTTTCCTGTCGTTAGGCTGAGTGATATGCCTGAAATGGCCATAATGCAATTTATGATACATTTTTAGAATTGCATTTTGGCCATCTAACTTTATGTTATTTAAATGTTTAGGTCTCTTTTAAACCAAAACCACGCACTACCATAAGCATTTCCAACTCTTCTAGGTTTTTTTCTACTTTGAAAACCAGATACCCAAGTATTTTGACTCCCCTTAACAGTCAGGGTGAGGATCTGTTTATTTGCTAATTCTGTCTTTCAATACATTTCCAGCACAAATTCCTCCTCTGGCTACAGTTTATGATTTAGGACTTTGCCATTAGTTGTTTGGAAGGTGTAATTCAATAGTAAGAGTCAGGGGCTGTCATGTGCAAATCCTCTAATCTGGAACTTTGACTCATACCTATATCATAGGGGTCCCATAACCTTTTCAGCCTTGTGTGGCAGCTCGTGTTACACTCCTGCTTCCTGCTGCAGTTCATTTCAATGGGACACAGTTTCATAACACACAAGACAAGTTTTTTAAAACTTCCAATGCAATAAGCTAATGGTATGCTAATGATCAGAAGTTAGAAAATGCACAAAAAAAAAACTAACACAGAAAATGCATGCAAAGAAATGGCTTAGTACACAGAAAAACATAAGTAAAATGTCTAGCATTAAGACAGCAAGAATTAAACCGGTACACCTGCCTATATTTGGAAGTAATAGTTAATGCCTTCATTTACTTGGAATTTCCATGTGTGAGATCTAAGCAGCACATATAGCACATACAAAACACTGTGCACCATACATAAGTTAATACATAACGAACATGCAGACTGGTTAAATACAGCCCTCCGTGTACACATCCCTAACAGAAACCTAAGGTCAGCAAACAAAGCACTCCTAACTATTCCATCAGTCAAAACTGCAAGACTAACACAGGTACGAGAGAGAGTATAATCACTGTCAGGACCCATACTATGGAACTCCATGCCCCTAGATTTAAGATTACAAAGAGACAGCAAAACCTTTAGAAAAAGTTTAAAAACCTGGCTCTTTAAACAAGCTTTTCAGAAAGAGATGGGAGAATAGAAACCAGGGACAGGCAAAGCACGAGCAATATAACACCCATACACACTGCTGTATTCATTAAGTGTGTAGTTTTTAAAGGATAAGTCACAATTTTAAAGTTAATTCTGTATTCATAACCGAGATAGAGACATGGACATGATTAATTACATTTAACATTGTTGATCACTAACTATGTTACCGAACCTTATGGCACTTTTGTAAACGGACAAATTAGAGTATCATTACTTTTATGTGCCTCGATGTAAACCGTTGTGACGGTCACCTCCAAACGTCGGTATAGAAAAGATTTAAAATAAATAAATATAGCTGTACACACACAGTTTTTGTACACAAAACCCCTTGCTACATCAGGAATAAATTTTGCACTTAAATAAAACATGTATAACAACACAGGGTAAAACTGTGCACCTTACTGAGTGTGCCTTATTATATCAAGGTCAAAGTCAGCATGCTCTCTCTCTCTCTCCCTACCTTCAATTCAGGGGCAGGTAGAGAAAGAACATACTGACATTAAATTAAATTGAACTACAATAGGAAAAGGCAGTGTAACACAGCTACCAGCCCTGTAAAGCCAGAGCAAGAATGAACAGATTATCAGACCCCTGCTGTGAAGGCAATTACACCTTATTGAAGAGGTTTGAGTCAGAGTTTAGCAGGTCAATCCAGTAACGAGCGGTAGGAAGAGCTGCGTTAGAGCCCGGCGCACCCGCGGTTGCCGCACGCACAGTGCAGCTCACCTACTGCTCAATCCTGTATGTAAATAGCTTGCTAATGCAAGCTGCGTCTAAGAAGCATCCGTGAAGCGTTAGGCCCGCGCAACCCATTTTACTGTATAGAGCGCTTTACAGCGCCTATACAGTAACCTGGGTGCGTGGGCCTAACGCTTCACAGACACGCTGGTATCTGTCATTTCAAATGTCACTTCCTGGTACCTGTCATTTGAAATGACAGGTACCAGGAAGTGGTACAAATGTCACTTCCTGGTACCTGTCATTTGAAATGACAGGTACCAGGAAGTGGACAGTTCTCCGACGCTCGGGATTGTCAGCCCTTTCTCCCCTCCTCCCAAAGCAACAAAAGCGAAAAAAAAGTTGCAAGAGACAGAGGGGAGAGAGGACGGGCAATCCTACGCTCGGGATGGCCAGTCCCTCTCCCCTCCTCCTGAGGCAAGACGCGAAAAGCAGCCTTGCTCCGGGAGGAGGGGAGAGAGGACTGGCAGTGTGAAGCGACCAAGCGACTTACTTTTTTTTGCAGCCCTCCGGAGGAGACGGCCATCAGCAGAAACGGATCGCTGCTCCCGGCGAAGATGGACGCCTGCACGGGGGAAAGCGGCCCCTGTGCGTGCAATTGGCCGCTCAGGACTGGGGCTGCCCCGGAGACTGGCACCCATGGACGCGGCCAGGGCAGGAGAGCGGGGGCTGGGGGAAAGTTTGCCGCCTACCCTTACCCCTGCCTCTAATGCAGGGGTAGGGGTAGGCGGTAAGTTAGCAGGTTAAACGCGCGGCAAAACGGCAAGGTAAAAAAGGGATAGTCGGGGCGCGCGTTACTGGATGGTAGGGAATAGCTAATTCGCTCGTTTACATGCAATATACATGCCGCGTGCGGAAGGGGTTGCCCGGGGATTTTAGGACGCGGTAGGAGTAGGTTAAAGGGGATTGGGGATGACAGGAAGGGCTAACACGGCCGGAAAGTGAGTAGAACGCGGGTTAGGAGCGGGGTAAACGCGGCCGCACTTTACTGGATAGACCTGTAGGTTAGTTAGAGGATTTGGATATGACAACCCCCTGATTTACTTCTCAATTACAGTGAAATATCACATCACAAATAAATATTGACAATGTCCTAGATTGTAGAATTTTGATTAAAAGAGGATGCGTGTTAGAAATGTATTGAAAGACACTCTTATGAAACAAACAGATCCTCACTCTGGGCATTTGATTGAAAGACCAGCAGGAAAAAGTACTATGTAGTGTGGGGGAACTTGGCCTCTTTTATATAATCTTGTCTTTGCTTTGGTTTTATGGCTGAGTTTCTTCTAGGTAAAAGCACATGCTTGGCTAAAGACTGGAGATGGAAAAAAGGAGTAGCCTATACAAAACAGTAATTATGTGAAGAATAAAATAAAAAAAAGCTTGCTGGGCAGACTGGATTGACCACTTGGGTCTTTTCCTGATGAAATCTATTAAGCTATTATGGATTTTAGTTGAGTTGGAGTCTTTAACAGTTATAATCAATGAACAATGAGCCTAGTTAAGTGGAAAACCTAAGCAGTGGAGATCCTTCATACTAAGGAAAAAAGCATCAGGATACTGGCTGGACAGAGGTGGAACCCCCAAGAAACCATGGATATCATTAACTGATTGGAAGGTGCAGATGCCCCAGAAGGGTGCAGACCCAGTAATGGATTGGAAGATGAAGTCAAGTCCCCCAAAAGGATGCAGACACCAGCAGCAGATCAGAAGTTGGAGTAGGATCTCCCAGTAGGGCATGGACCCCAGCGGCAGATCGGGAGGTGGAATTTGGTCTCTCAATAGTATGGACCCAGCAGTAGAGTGGTGGAGTAGGGAAGATGGTAGCAACAGTCAGAATTCAACTGATTCCCCCCCCCCCCCCCCCCCCGACTCCCCACTTTTGACCTGCAGTACCCCCTGGCCTAGTTGCATTTCTTCACATGGTGGAAAGAGGAAAAAGGGAGGGAAACTGTATTGGGTTAAAAGAAACACTATATGGTGGCACCTTGAGCAAATCAATATCCGCAAGTAGCTAAATGTGCTGGTTAATATCTTGTAGAAATATATATACAGTCACATAATGTAATAAACCTTATAAATACTGCCAGCCCTGTTTACAGTCCCATCTGTTCTTTGGGTTTTCCTAGGCGTAAGGGAGGGAAATCCCATCCACTAGCATCTTCTTCCCCACATGTAGGCACCAGGCACCAAGCACACATGAACCAACAGAGCCCGCTCAAATGGGAGGCTCCTGTCTGATTAGTCCTGGACCAAAGAACACCACCACAAGGTAATTGGGCATGGGGACATTAGACTCATAAATGCATTCTCCATGGACACACAATATTAAAATTAAAGGCTCTTTTTAAAACAATGCAGCACACAGGATCAGATTTTGCTGTGGAATACATTAATATTTTTGTTTGTCTTTTTTTCAGCGCCTGTGTTTAATGTAATACCCAAAAAGATTCACAATGTTACTGGTACCCAAGTGTATCTGTCATGTGAGGTGAAAGCCATCCCCACCCCTGTCATCACATGGAGGAAGGTATGCTAAAGTCAGTGTGTGCATGTTCTGTAATTTATTTTTCTGCCCTTTAACACTTTTTCCCAAAGAGCTCATTTCCTGCAATGCTGGCCTGCAGGTGGTGTTTGACCTCTTCCTGTAGTTCAAGCAGAGGCTTTGTTTGCTGCTTTGACTGAGAGTGGCTTTAAGCAGTATATACATCCAAGCAGCCCTGAGTGCATGTAACACTGGCACACCCTGCAGTGCCATTGGCTAGAAAGCTGATTGCTAATACTGTGTGCTCTGACTGGCTCAGGAGACAGAGATCTCTGGAATTCTCCAGTCTCCGCTGGGAGTTCAGAGGGAGCAATTTCTGCGCTGAGGCCCTGTTCAGCTCCTGTGGACAGCCTTTTCCTGACCTCCCCAGGCACTATTTATTTTTTATTTATTTATTTTTATATACCGACATTCGATCCGAGATATCACCAGTTTACAGCAAATGACTGGAACAAAATAAGGCATAGGCGTCTTATTTTTTACAGAATAACTTAGTAGCCGTACAAACATTCTTATGTACCGTATTTTCCGGTGTATAAGACGACTGGGCATATAAGACGACCCCCAACTTTTCCAGTTAAAATATAGAGTTTGGGATATACTCGCCGTATAAGACTACCCTTCTGTGTCACTACATAACCATACTTATGTGGTACCCAGTATACAACAACCAGCCAATCACGGCAAGCGATGTACCTTACCGGCGATTAACTCGTGTCCTCCATCGAACACGCTGCTCCTCATCTGCCCTCTCCCTCCAGGCTTCATGTCGTGATGTACTGGGCCTGTCACAATCCGTCGCCTCTGCAGGGACACAAACATAATCCGCAGGAAAAACCATCTGCCCACAACCCAACCCACCCCTTTTGCTTTGAAACAGGATGTCCTCGCCCGAGAATACCCCCTGCAGTACCGGTGCATCCCCACCCAATTTTATCCCATTCCCCCAGACCCTGTGGCACAGGCAGCGCCCATGCTGCCAGCGTCCCACACTGTCCAGCCCCCAAAGCCCGTGCTCCCACCACCCCCACAGTCCCTCCTGGGTTCTCGAACAAGCCCGCAGGTCAGCCTGCTAGAGGGGTCGCTGGGCCTGCCTCGTGCAAGGGCCCTTCCTCTTCCCCCACTACCCGTGCTGTCCCCGCATAGGATAACTCCGCCGAGTACATTCTCGCCCCTGGGCCCACCGTCCTGTCGACCCCGTAACACTTTTTCACTCCCACAATCTGTCCCGTGCCCCCCCACACCACCTAACCATCCCTCCTCCCATCAGGTGCATGACGAGCAACGACCCTACCAACCCTGCAGCCCCTAGCCTGGGAAACGGATGACCCCCATCCTTGACGGCTGGGATGAGCAATCAGGACCTTACCCCTCACTGGGCCTCCACTGGACCTGAGAGCCTCACTCTGCCGGGCCGCCGAATGCACGGGCCTGTCTCTGGAGGGAGCCAGGGCTGAGCTTGGCTTGGCCCCAGGCCTGGAGGAAGCTGGCAATTCCCTGCCCGAGGCGTTAAGGGACAGGTCCAGGGGTTGGAAGGTCTCTTCGCAGTCCGGGGGAAAAGGGGAGAACCATGAAAAAGGCGCAGCTTCTGGGCCGCTCTCTCCAGAGCTGGCCCCAGTGTAGGCCCGGCCCGATTCACTTGCCTGATCATCAGCCGCTGCAGATGCCAGGACCATTGCCCCCTTCTCCAGCACTCTCCGCTGATGACTACCAGCATGGGGAACACTTGCGGCACAGCCAGGCCTGATTGCAAGCTCCCTACCTCGCCGGAGCATGTCTGACACGCTAACCTACGCCGAAGCACCAGAGACTGCTGGGGATAATGGGATGGGCTTTATCTTTTATTATTAATTTTTTTATTTTAAACAAACTGCGACCTGTCACCAAAGCTGAGAACAGTGAGCCCGCCTGCTAAAACCCACGAAAGCCCGCGCACCCTACCACCTCTGCAGCCAACCCAAGCAATGAGCCTGCAGCAGTCCCAGCGCCAGTAAGTAACTGGCTCAGCCAATCAGGCACCCCGGTTTGAATACAGGACCCCTCCGGACATTGACTCCCCCTTTTCCATACCAGGATTCCATGCAATTCTCACCCCCACACACTCCCCCCCCCCTTCTTTCCCAGTTCCTCGCGCCCTCTACCCGTGTTATGTTCTTCGGTGCAGGACATACCTGCACCGCCGATTCTATAAAATTGTTAATTATTAAAAAAAAGAAATAAATTGCTTTTGTGACTAGTGCTGGGTGGGGGAGTGGAAGGAGGAACAAAAAAGGGGGTAGGTTAATCATAACTGTAATTATGTCCTGGTGTGCATAAGAGTTAAATGTGCGCCATTGTTTGTTTGATGTGTTTTTGCTTACCACAAAATTATTTCAAATAAAAATATAATGTCCAATTATGTGCTTTTTCACGATTGTTCTGGGAGGAATGAGAGTGGGAATCATGATTGCAGAGTTTATTTATTTAACTATCTGGGGTGGGGGTGGGTGAAGAGGCACAAGGCTGAAGGTTCGCCTAGGGTGCCTAATTCCCTTGCACTAGCCCTGCAGATCCCTAACATTGTTTATTTGCAGTAATATTTAAAATTCGGTCCTGTGATTGGTGGCTGATGTGAAGCCAGGACAGCTGCTAAACTTTGATTAATCATTTAAACATTGTTATGTTCTTAATTTATGAAGGTTACTGAGTCTCCCAAAGGAAGTAAACTTCTGGAGGAGCTGCCTGGAGACAGAGTGAATGTAGCCATCCAAGTCCGTGGAGGACCTTCTAAACATGAAAGCACAGGCTGGGTTTTGGTAAGATTCCCTGTTATACTTACTGCAACCTCTTAAATATGGATTAAAGTGTTCTACTGCCACCAGCTCCATTTAGCGTGCATCCTAGATGTCCAAGAAACTTGGGAAATCTTTGGGCATCAACGCATGATTTTGACAGAGTACTCTGCATAGACAGCTCTCAGAAAATACACCTGTCTTGCAAAAGTTACACAAAACTAGGAACAAAATAAAACCACAACAGTTTAAAACAAACGAAAGCGCAATTCTGCACTTTTTTTTTTAAGCCTCAAAGTATGTCTCACATAGGTATCTCAGTATTTTGGATCCGGTACTTAATAGAATGTGAACTCAACATTCTATCCAATCATTATCAAGTCCAAACAAGTACAGATACTAATTTTTGAAACTTATATCTGCCCCATGTGTCTTTACAAAGTGCCTGGTCATGGTGGGAGCGTACCTCTGCAGGCTGGGAGTGCATGTTTTCCCCTACCTGGACGATTGGCTGGTCAAGATCTCCTCTCAGACAGGGGCAGATTGGTCTTTGCACTTGACCATCCAGGTATTGGAGTCACTAGGGTTTGTCATCAACTACCCAAAGTCCCATCTCAGCCAATCACCTCAATTGGACTTCATAGGAGCCCTGATAGACACTGCTCAGGTGCCGTGCTCCAGGGCGGTCACCTTGGCGTCCATAGTGGAGATGCTTCAAAAGAGCCAGCAGGTGTCAGCTCAGTACATGTTGAGGCTGTTGGGCCACATGGCTGCAACCGTCCATGTTACTCCTTTGGCACGTTTACACATGCGCAAAGCCCAGTGGACCTTGGGGTCACAGTGGCACCAGGCCACCCAGGACCTCCAGGCTCGCATCCGCATCACTCCATCTCTCTGGGACTCCCTGTTCTGGTGGTGGGTTCTCTCAAATTTGGAACAGGGAATATCTTTCCAAACTCCCTCTACCCAAATTGTCCTCACTACGGATGCATCAAACCTGGGGTGGGGTGTTCATGTTGACGGGCTCCACACCCAAGGTCTGTGGTCCACCTAGGAAGCACAATGTTAAATTAACTTCCTGGAGCTCCGGGCAATTAGGTATGCTGTATGGGCTTTCAGAAATCGGCTGTCCAACAAAATTATCCTAAACCAAACCAATTGTTGCACCCGTCAGTCGCAGGCGTCTGCGACCTTTGCTGCTCACCTCCTTTCTCTATTCAGTTCCGAGCCTGGGAAGGATGGCGGCCTCTGCTTCCACACGCCGACCCTCATGGCATGCCCTGGACAGCATGGGCGTTCCCGGCAGCCATCTTACATCCAGGGTTACCTAAGGCACGCACGCGAGACTGCCCTCTTCTTAAATTGTCATGGCAGGAACCTGAGGGGTAGAACCCAACTTTACTGTCTAGGGCCCATTGTGGGGTTCAGGCTATCTTTCCCTCTGTTCCAATAGCACTGTGGTTGTTGTGCCTGCTGGCACCTGGTTGGTGCATGTTGGTCCCCTTTTTTCTGTTGGGGAGCAGCCTGTAGCTAGGGATTCACCCATGTGTGAGGACTACCATCCTGCTTGTCCTAGGAGAAACCTAGGAGAAAGCAGAGTTGCTTATATGACCAGGTGTTCTTCGAGGACAGCAGGTTGTTAGTCCTCACGAAACCCACCTGCCACTCTGCGGAGTTGGGTTTCTCCTATTTTTAATTTTATTTTTTATTGTAATTCTATGTTACAAGACTGAAGAGGAACCCCGAGTGGTTGTGTGGTAAAGGGCATGCTAGGCATGCTTAGTATGCCTAGTCAAAGTTCTAGAAACTTTGACATAAGTTTTCCATGCTGGGCTCCATCTGATGAAGTCACCCATGTCCTAGGAGAATACTTGTTACAGGTAAGCAACTCTGTTGTCTTGGTTACTGATGTAGGGAATGAGGACCTGAAAGCCCTTAAACCAGAGGGTCCTATTAGTTCCCAAGCCTTTAGGTTCTAGCCGGGATAATTTTAATGTCTACAGGACAGGAACATGTTTTATTTGAGAGTGCAGGATTCAAGTAAACCTTCCATCTGTGTTTTTAATTTGTGGATATTTTCTACTGTTTATATGAAGCATATCAGTCACTTCGACATTCCTATGGATGAGGTCATACAACTACCTTCCCTTATCTAAATTGTAAATTGATGCCTCATGGCCAGAGAGGCTGAAGAGGGTTCTAACAATGATCCAGTGAAGGAAAGGTTATCTCATCCCCAGAAATGCCTGGTCAGCATTTCCATAGCAGAGATTAGCTTTCTGGTCCACTGTACTATCTGATCAACCAAGACTTAGTAAGTAAGAACCCTGACACCCGGATGGGATTTTCCATCCCTGAGAACCCGATGGGTAACTTGCACGGAGCGGCAGTTACAACCCTAAAAGAAACCATGCTAGGCAGACTGGATGGATCATGTGTCTTTTTCTGCTAAAAGAACAGCGTTTAAGAAATATAAAGGATCCCAAAGATAGGAGCACAAAGAAGAATATCTGGTAGAACTGAGGGAGACAAAGAAAGTAATCAAGACGGCAAAAAGTCAAGCAGAAGAAAGGATTGCCAAAGAGATAAAGAGAGGTGACAAAACATTTTTCAGATACATCAGAGAAAGGAGAAAAGTTCAAAGTGGTATAGTGAAATTGAAAGGCGAAAAGTATCAATGTGTGGAGAGAGATGAAGAAATGGCAGAATATTAAACAAATACTACAGTTCGGTGTTCACTAAAGAGGACCCTGGAGAAGGTCCATCGCTAGTTAATAAGAAACTGGAGGGGAGTGGAGTAGATGTAACTCCGTTTACAGTAGAGAATGTATGGGAAGAGCTGGGGAAACTGAAAGTGGAAAAAGCCATGGGGCCTGATGAGGTTCATCCCAGGATACTGAGGGAGCTCAGAGATGTGCTGGCTGGTCCGCTGTATGACCTGTTCAATAGATCCCTAGAAACAGGAGTGGTGCTGAGTGATTGGAGAAGAGCGGTGATGGTCCCACTTCACAAGAGTGGGAGCAGAGAGGAGGCTGGAAACTACAGGCCGGTTAGCCTCACCCCGGTGGTGGGAAAAGTAATGGAGTCGCTGCTGAAAGAAAGAATAGTGAACTATCTACAGTCTGGAGAATTGCTGGACCAGAGGCAGCATGGATTCACCAGAGGAAGATCCTGTCAGACAAATCTGATTGATCTTTTTGAATGGGTGACTAAAGAACTGGATCAAGGAAGAGTGCTTGATGTCATCTACTTGGATTTCAGCAAAGCTTTTGATATGGTCCCGCACAGGAGGTTGGTGAATAAAATGAGAAGCTTAGGAGTGAGTGCCGAGGTGGTGGCCTGGATTGCAAACTGGTTGATGGACAGAAGACAGTGTGTGATAGTAAATGAAACTTATTCTGAAGAGAGAGCGGTGTTAAACGGAGTACTGCAAGGATCGGTGTTGGGACCGGTCCTGTTCAATATCTATGTGAACGACATAGCAGATGAGATAGAAGGTAAGGTTTGTCTTTTTGCGGATGACACTAAGATCTGCAACAGAGTGGACACGCCGGAAGGAGTGGAGAGAATGAGACCGGATTTAAGGAAACTGGAAGAGTGGTCGAAGATATGGCAGCTGAGATTCAATGCCAAGAAGTGCAGAGTCATGCATATGGGGTGTGGAAATCCGAAAGAACTGTATTCGATGGGGGGTGAAGGGCTGATGTGCACGGAGCAGGAGAGAGACCTTGGGGTGATAGTGTCTAACGATCTGAAGTCGGGGAAACAATGTGACAAGGCGATAGCTAAAGCCAGAAGAATGCTGGGCTGCATAGAGAGAGGAATATCGAGTAAGAAAAGGGAAGTGATTATCCCCTTGTACAGGTCCTTGGTGAGGCCTCACCTGGAGTATTGTGCTCAATTCTGGAGACCGTATCTCCGAAGGGACAGAGACATGATGGAGGCGGTCCAGAGAAGGGCGACCAAAAAGGTGGATGGTCTTCATCGAATGACTTATGAGGAGAGATTGAAGAATCTAAATATATACACCCTGGAGGAAAGGAAGAGCAGAGGTGAAATGATACAGACTTTCAGATACTTGAAAGGTTTTAATGATCCAAAGACAACGACATACCTTTTCCGTTGGAAAAAAATCAGCAAAACCAGGGGTCACGATTTGGTTCTGAGTCTTCCATGGAGGAAGACTCAGAACCAATGTCAGGAAGTATTTCTTCACGGAGAGGGTGGTGGATACCTGGAATGCCCTTCCGGAGGAAGTGGTGAAGACAAAAATTGTGAAGGACTTCAAAGGGGTGTGGGATAAACACTGTGGATCCATAAAGTCTAGAGGATGTGAATGAAGAGAGGTTGGCTTACGGGAATGTCGGCTACTACCTGGAGATAATACCCTTATTCAATAAACATACACATGGTTAATACGATTCCAACATTGCTCTATGCTTCAATGGCAAGAGGAAATGTGGAAAAAAGGATTTGCATTCACAAAAAAGTGGGGAGTAGCTTGCATGTTACGGCGGTTACTACCCCAACCCAAATAAGCCGGATACTTCACTTTCAATGCATATCCAGCTTCAACGGCAGGGGGGGTGAAGAAAAGATGATTTATATTCAGACAACAACCAACAAGGACTGAATTACATAGTCTGGGTAAACAAATAAGCATGGGTGTAGCTTGCTTGTTACGACGATTATTACCCCGAATCAATTAAGCCTGATACTTCATTTTCAATGCATATCCAGCATAGCTCTCTGCTACAACGCAGGGGGAATGAAGATAAGTGTATTTATATTCAGACAGCAACCAAGGACTGAATTGCACAGGCTGGGTAAACAAATAAGAGTGGGAGTAGCTTGCTTATTGCGGCAATTACCACCCCTAACCAATTAAGCTAGATACTTCACTTAGATGCAGTTCCAGCACTGCTCTCTACATTAATGGCGGGGATGGAAGGGAAATAGAACCAAAATGTTACTAAGGGCCAAGAGTAACAGATAAGTAATGATAAAAAAAAAAACAAGTGTGAAAGCTTGCTGGGCAGACTGGATGGCCCGTTTGGTCTTCTTCTGCCATCATTTCTATGTCTCTCTATATATTTATGTTCCTATGTTACTCTGAGAAAGTGCTATTGATGGTATCTACGAATGTTTCCAAAGGACTCAGCTGCCATGCTGCCTCTTCATTTTCACTTTTTCCTTAGATTAACCCTCTAATGAAAGAAGATGAAGGTATTTACCAGTGTCATGCCACCAATATGGTTGGAGAAGCACATGCTGATGGAATGATTAAAGTGACAGAGCAGAGCAAGACCCAAAGAACTAGCGACAAAGCATTGGATGGCGAAATGTAATTAGGTAATGTGAAAACACTAAACTCTATACACATTGGCACAAAAATTAAATAACCTACATAGAATACCTACTTACTGAGATAGACTCAAGAAGGCAGGTAGAACAAGGCAGTGTAGTCTATAAAAGTAACATAAGTTGTAGCAAACCTTTGGCAGACTAGAAAAATTTGGATTCAAATGAAGGTTGTGTTGAATGCGCCTTACTTTTCTTGTATGCTGATTGATTAAAAATACAACCAGGCCAATATTAGTTTGATTTTCAAAGGTTTCAATGAATGGGGTGTGTAAAAGACAGAGTTTCTGAGGTGGTGGACATTTGTGCTGGCAGTAAACACTTCATGCCAGGCACAAAATGGCTTTGCAGTGCTTCCAGTGGTGCTGCAAGCATTAGTCCTGGATTGTTTTAGTGTTAAATAGCTCTAACACTGTCCACCTTTGCCTTGAATTTTGAATTTTTTTTTTCATTTAAAGTCTTATTGAGAAATCTCTGAGTTTACAGCAAACAAAAACCATTAGAAATATCATAACAAAAACTCTATGCTCATATTATTACTGAACAACAACCCAACCCCTCAGGATACCCATCCTCTTAATAATACCCAGTCCCTATATACTCAACCAAGTATCAAAACAAAGGAGTCAATAAACAAATATATGAATGCACACCATATGCGTAACAGACTTAAAAGGGAATTACACCACCCCCTTCCCGCATAATAATAACCAGTCTTCATAAGGCTTCCAAATTCAGTGAAAGCGCCCAAGCGATTGATTACAAATCGCCGTCAGATGCTCCATATGATATACTCCTCGAAGTCTAATCTTAACAGAAGATAAGGTAGGGATTTCAGGGAAATGACAACTGCACTCTATCTCCCCCCTTTCAGCCAACAAAATTTGCATTAAAAGTTTATATTCCATGCTGGAAAGCAATTGATTTGAAATTCCCAACAAAAACAATTTGGGCTCTATAGTTACTTTTCCGCCCTGTCAAAGAATGAAGGAAGGATGCAGTTTCCCTCCATCTCTCTTGCACCCGGGGACAACCCCACCATAGATGGAAAAAGGTACCTGGTGCCCCACAACCTCTTCATCAAATGTCAGAGAGTGCAGGGAACAGCCTGTGAAGTTTAACCAGTTTAAAATACCACCTATATAAAATATATAATGAGGAAACTGAACATTTCCTTATAGCTAGATAACACTGTTTCCACTACTCCTCTTCCAAGGGGCCACCCAAGTCACATACCCACCCCTCTAATATGAGCAAGCTTGCTCTTTAAATCTGCATTAAGTAGACGATATAATTTGGAAATAGGTCATCGAAGGGGGTCAGCTTGATCACAGAGTCCGTCAAAAAATGTCTTACCCTGCCTCAGGGCCGAGATTATACCCTTCTGGTTCACAAAATGCATCAATTAAATTAAAGCAAATTGATCCCGCCCACTTATAGAATAGGCATCCTTAATCAACTGGATGGGAAGTACCCCATGACCACCCCAAACTTGCTACAAACGAGTTAGACCCACCGCTGCCCATTAGAACACAAGGCAGGGTCTAAACTACGATCACTCTCCTCATCCACACCGTCATAGCAAGGGGCATCCTACCTGCCCAACTCTCTCTCTATTCCAACCCAAGGTGGAATCCACTTGGTTCTATGCCAATCTAAAACAGCCCGCAACTGGGATGCCACATAATACCATCTCAGATTTGGTACCTCTAACCCCCCCCCCCCCCCCTCATCTTATCTAAATAAAGGGTTCTTCTTGCCACCCTTGGTGGTCTGTGTTTCCAAATAAAACTCGTTTTTTCTGCCATAGCTGTATAATCTTATTTGTTTATTTATTTATTTATTTATTTAAAAGTATTTATATACAGTTTTTCAAAGCAAGGGTTTTTTTTTGTCAAAACGGTTTACAAAGTAAAAATAAAAGATAAAATTAAAATAAAATGGAATTAAAATAAAGTTAAAAATACAAAAACTGGTATATACCTAAAAGGTAACAAAAATCTAATTAATAATGGAGCCGGGCCATAATTCATTTTATAATCATGGGGAAGGAAAGGGTAAGGGGGGGGGGGGGTTTGAAATGGAGAAAAGAAATAAAAATAAACCTGTGGAAACAGGGGAGGGGGTGCTGGGTTGTAGAGTGTTGTTGGTTAGAGGCAGAGTGGTGTGGAGGGATGTTGAATGCTATTTGAAATAGATATGTTTTTAATGATTTCTTAAATTGTTGAGAATTGGATAGTAGATGAAGTGGATTGGGTATAGAGTTCCAGAGAGAGGGTCCTGCTACCGAAAAGGCCCTTTTTCTGGCCTTTTTTTATGTTTTTTTCTTATGTTCTTATGTGGAAGAGTTTATCCGTTGTCCACCCTGGAGACCCGTGCCATGTCCGATTATATTCAGGACAATATTCAGAAGGGCTTTATCTGATGGTCCACGTCCCCAGCTGGGGCCGGCTTCTTCTTTGTCAGCAAAAAAGATGGGGCTTTGCGTCCTTGTATTGACTTCCGTGAGTTGAATGCGATTACCATTAAGGACCAATACCCGTTGCCCCTGATAGCCGAGCTCTTCGACCAGTTACAGGGAGCCAGGGTTTTCTCGAAATTAGACCTTCAAGGAGCCTACAATCTGATCAGGATTCGAGAGGGTGATGAGTGGAAGACGGCTTTTAATACCAGGGATGGCCATTATGAACATAAGAACATAAGAACATAAGAAAATGCCATACTGGGTCAGACCAAGGGTCCATCAAGCCCAGCATCCTGTTTCCAACAGTGGCCAATCCAGGCCATAAGAACCTGGCAAGTACCCAAAAACTAAGTCTATTCCATGTAACCATTGCTAATGGCAGTGGCTATTCTGTAAGTGAACTTAATAGCAGGTAATGGACTTCTCCTCCAAGAACTTATCCAATCCTTTTTTTTTTTTTTTATGAATACCTTCCAAGTCACCAAGGAGATGCAGAGATATCAAGTCAGTCCCAAACTTCCAAATTTTGTATACACAAATGTTTAATTCATTAAATCGGCAACTCCATTGCTTAAGAGACACAAGAGTTTTTCAACACGCGGTCCCCCGACACGGACCCGTGTTTCGCCAAAAGCGGCTGTGTCGGGAGGGGAACAGTAATTTCTTTGCGGTATTCAAAGCTACGAATAAACAAAAACAAAAACTTGATTTAGAACATGAGGGATCTGGTATATAACAGAGGATCCCATAATTCTTAACAATTTAAATACATAATGCAACTGTAATATACAACAAAAGTAATATACTATATTACTTAATCCACGGAACGGACAAAGAGCTCCTAGCCATTATGCTTGCATTCGATGAGTGGCGACAGTGGTTGGAAGGAGCACAACACCATATAACAGTCTACACTGATCATAAGAACTTGGTGTATCTCCAGCAAGCCCACTGTCTGAACCCGTGCCAAACTCGCTGGGTGCTCTTTTTCACACGTTTTGAATTTGAACTCTGATATCGACTAGCTAACAAGAACATTAAGGCAGATGCCTTATCCTGATCTTTCTACGCTGAAGACACAGATGAGCCTATTCAGCACATCATAGACCAGGCTCGCATCATCCTCTCTGTTACACTTACTGTCCCACCTAGTAAAACTGTGCTGCTGAAGAGGCTTCGTAGCAAGGTCTTAGCCTGGGCTCATGATTCCCAGTCGGCTGGACATCCAGGACAAGCCCGGACCCAACTCTTCTCCAAGCATTATTGGTGGCCCGAGATGCGCAAAGACA